>NC_081831.1:82231465-82549277 GCF_030867095.1 Alligator mississippiensis
TTGCTCTCCGGGCAGGGAAGGGATGTCCTGCCTGTGCCTTCCTCTCTGCTTTGCAGGCAGCCTGGAGGGTGCGGTGGGCTGGTCCTTACCAAGTGGGCAAGAGCCCAGGTCTGGCAGGAAGGCACCTGGCATGGGCAGAAGCGCGAGACACAGGGGACTGGGCAAGAGGGATGTTGGGTCTGACCCAGTTGCTTCTGCTGCAGGGTGCTGGTAGCCTCGGCAGTCCAGGGAGCAGCGAGGAGGAGCGTGTCGGGTGATCCCTTCTACTGGGTCTCTAGGAGAGATGCTTAGATGCATGAGCTCCGCTGGACCGGCCTGAGGGAGCTGGGTCACGAGGGAGGCACAGCAACGCTGCTCTTTGGTGCAGCAGAGATGGCTGTAAAGCGCACATATCACACGGTCCCCACAGCCACGGGCCTGATTCTCCCCTCTGCTGCTCTGGGAGCGGAAAGGGGGCTGCATGGGGCCTTTCAAAGGCATCAATGAGAACCAGGTCCTAGACACCGAACCCACCTCTCAGCTGGAGATGCCAGCAAGACCACTGGGAAATCCCTCTAAAGCGAGGCCTGGGGACAGGAGCAGAGCAGCTGCTGTCTGGAGCTTGCTTTGAGGTGGCGAATGGTCCGACGCACCTGGCGTGCAACTCTCCCAGCTGCTGCGCATTGGTGCAGGAGCACACGTGCCCCAAGTGCTGGGGGTAACTGAGGACAGTGGCCTCTGTTGTAAGGATTATATGAACGTGGAGAAACTCTGACAAGTAAGGAGCTCTCCCCTCGCTCTGCTAAACCCATTAAAGGTGCGGCTTTAGCAGCAAAGTGCATTCCCCAGCTGAGAAAACATGGAGCCTGGCATCTTCTGCTGCAGAAAAACAGTGCCGTGTCCAGGACTATGCGGCACAGACTCCCCCGAAGCAGCATCTCTCCCCCGCTCTTTCCAGGTGGTTTCTAGTTCTCTGCACTGATGGCAGCTGCAGAAAAGGTTTGCGCTCGGTGGGTGGTCGAGGCCTTCGACTGGAAATCTGCTCTACTACCCTGCTGTCTCATACCCTATATTGTACCATCCGGCCGGAAACTCCTCAGTGATGCTTAATATATATCATTATATCAAAATATATAGTTTTGGCAATTTCTCAGTTGGTCTAATAAAAGGTATCATCTCTGAACTGGGAGTTCTAGATTTTTGCGTTTCATCAACGATCGTTATGCATCCCCTGGTGAGCTGAGAAATCACTTCTTTTCCATATATCTCATCAGGGTTGACACAGGTAGTAGCTCCCCTCTTCTACAAGCAGCTCCTGAACATTGGCACAACTGGCTATACCGTACCCGCCACTTTTTCCCCTCTTAAGCTGGAAGTCCTAAGAGATCCCAGCATCCTATGAGAAGCTGGATGCTGCCATCTTCTGGGGAGATGGTAAAATTTGGGGAAAAAAAGAATAAAAACCTGTCCACAGGGTGCCAGACGTCCATAGGAAGTGTTGCCGAAAGCTATGCCTGGCCTGCCCACTCCGGCACTGCCGCAGCACGCCCCAGTGTCCTGTAGCCATGGTGAGAGCAGCGCTGGGCATGCCCCAAAAGCAGCAACTCCGCGTTTTTTCTGCCTGCACAGAGCAGGACCCGGGGCCGGGATGCAGACACGGCACGGTGTGGTGCAGGCTGGTTGTTAGCATCAGCCGTGTGGCTCAGGGCAAGAGAAGAGACCCCGTTGTCCCCACTGTGAGTCACGTGTAAGGTCGATGGTTCAAAAGGGATGATGCATGGGACGGCTCTGCAAAATATTTTTAACGGTTTCTAATTAAACGTGTAGAGTTAATTAGATACTGACGGTCTGGAGCTCCTCGTGTAAGGGGGGGCATCGGCTCGCGACACCATGCCACTGTGATCATCCCAGAGCTCCCAGTTCAGCTCTTTCACTCTCCAAGCAAAGCGTGGTGTTTCCTGGGAGGCTGAAGGTGCTGGTTGCATGTGGCTCTGGGACGTTTTAGGCAATGCAAATGTGAGTGTTTGGCCAAGCTTTCTATCCTCGTGCAGGTTCACTGCAATTGGGACTGTCACCGGACTAGAAACATAGCCTTTACCTTTCCACATGAGAAATCCTCAAGCAAGTACAAGTTACAGCGGCGTGTCTGACTGAGAGCAGTGGGGAACACACCAAGCAATTAAACCTTTCCCTCCCAGGAGTGCATCCGCTTTTGGCACAAATGGATTTGTCTCTCTTAGGTGCCTGCTATTTGTTGCATATATTATGAGGTTCAGTGGCAAATCGTGCAATAAATGTAGACTGGCCACATGTGCAAAGTAATGATCACACGATAAAAGTGACTGTAGAGCTATAAAATGAGTCAACCAGCTACAAATTTAGTGCTTGAAAATGTATCACAACTCTAGAGCTGGTTTCCATCCAGCTTCCATTTGAATGTGTAGCAGGGCCCATAGATCCTGGTTTTTAATATGCCACCCTCGGTGCCAGTAGGGTTTTGGGCACCTCTCAGTGGCACCCAGCTTACACGGCCACAGCTTGGATCTAAGGATGATGCTTTCCCTGGTGTCATATAGTCTAAATGAGCTTCTGCTCTTGCCACCCCAAGCACCAACCCACTTAGCTTGAGCCTGAGCTTGCTTTGCTGGGGGTGTAGAAAGCAGGAGAAACCAGCGGTGACTCTGAAAAGAATCTGGATGCAAAGCCCATGGGATGGGACGCCACCCAATGACATCACAGGGTTTTGGGGCAGGATCTAGGGGTACCAAAGTGGTGCTTGTGTGACTCAGGCAAGTGACTTCTTACACGGCCATTTCTGCAACCATGACCCCTCCAAAGCCTCCTTCAGCTCTTCCCCAAGAACAGAAATCCTGTCCTGTGCTAACTGTACCCTTGCACCAGCACTGACATTCCTGGGTATCCTTTTGGCAGGCAGCAACATGCTGCTACAGGGGTGTTCTAGGGGGTGGCAGTGGTGCCTTTGACTGTGTTGGGTTGGGTTGTTAAGTGTTGGGTTATTAAGTGTTGGGTTGGGTTGACAGTGTTGGATTGGGTTGTTAAGTGTTGGGTTGGGTTAAGTGTTGAGTTGGGTTGACAGTGTTAGGTTGTAAGGGTTGGGTTGGGTTGACAGTGTTGGGTTGGGCTAAGTGTTGGGTTGGGCTGACAGTGCTGGGTTGGGTTAAGTGTTGGGTTGGGTTGTTAAGTGTTGGGCTGTTCCTATCAGCTCTGGAGCACTAGCAGTGGTGGAGGCCTTCACTGGAGTGTCAGTCAGCAAATGCATTTGCACACACACCCTGTTGTTTGCCACAGAAGGTAAATGTGAGCCAGTTAATACTCTGCCCCCTCCCTCCCCCAGTGAAGAACAGTGGGCTCCAGCCAGCCAGACATTACAGACAGCGCAGTGGCACACACTCAAAGGGCCAAAGCTGACTGTCTCTGGCTGCGGCACACTCAGACTGAAAGGTCTGTGTAGGGAATGTAGATAACCAGAGGTTACGCATCACCTGCGGTTTATTCGGCACATTGGCCTCCTACATCACCTCTTCCTAAACTAACAAAACATACAAAGATTCTTACAAAACCACATCCAAATCCAGTCTCTCATTTAGCTTGGTTTGGTGCAACGCTTAAGGCTTTCAGTCGCATGATCACATTGACCAACACGTGGCATCAGGGGTTGATGGCGGGCTGTGCCCAGGCCATGGCTGGGTTCAGGTTTGGGGTGGGATTGGGTTGGAGGACTCTGGCTTTGTGCTGGGTTTTGTCGGTAGAAGTCTAGGTTCCATCTTGGCACTTGCCAGCCCCCACGGCCGGCCTGTCCTCTGGGCGTTGTGCTCCAAACCTCAGCCCAGCCAACACATGCAAGGAGGAAACCTGGGGTACTTGGCACCAGAGCAAACCACTGATGTAGGTGCAGAAAGTGACTGGGATCAGCGTAGCCCCCAGCCAGGGCTCTCTGCACCCGTCAGCATCCCAGGGGGTGCACTTGCCTACTCATGTTGTAGTTACACCTGTGCAAACCCTGCTTCAAGCAAACCCAAGGATGGTGGGGGAGGATTTAGATCAGTAGTTCCCTGGAACAGCATGCACCTGGTGCATGTTTGCCGGCCCTGGGGGCTTGAACCATGAAGGCTTGGGGGCAGGGAGCCCTGTACCATGCTTGGCATACACTGTGACAAAGGCACTTGGACATCTGGGGGCCTCGAGGCGGCCCCACTCCGCCTCCCTGTCCTGTTCTCCATGCTCCCCACCTTCCCCAGCCCCCAGCCAAGGCAGGGGATGAGGCTGAGGGATTGCATTCGGCCACGTGATGCCTAAGGGGGCAAGAGGCTGGGACGCAGGGTGCGGGTGGAGGGGAGCATCTCTGCGGTTCATCAACTCTGCGTGTCAGGAGGGGACAGCGCGCCGCCAAGCCAGCCGTCTGTCAGGAAAGCTATTGTGTTTATTGGGCTGCAGGTTGGCCGGGCTGGGCCGAGTCAGGCCGCCGGCCCCGCGGGGAGCATATGGCATCAGGGCATGGTGACCATCCGTCCCACGTTCCTGGCGGCCATGAAACGCCACTTGTTCCTCAGCCCAGAGAACCGCTCGTCCAGGGTCAGGCTGGTCTGCGGGGGAAAGGGAGTGTCGTGAGATGCCACCCCAAACTGGGTCCTTCCTGCCACCCACCCCCAGTCCAGACTGATCTGTGACCATGCAACCTCTCCTTGAGCCCCTCCAGCGATGGAGAGTCCACAAAGGAGGGAAGGAAGCTGAAGGCCAGTCAGCGTTTGCCGCACGCGCTTCCCAGGTCCGGCCTGTTCCAGGGCCGCACGGTCCGTGCAGTGATGTTCCCCCTCCTGGGTGCTCGCATGCTACCTGGTTCGCCATGGCGCGGAAGTTGAACCTCAGCATCACTCCTTTGGGCTGGGGCTTGGTCGGCCTGGGGAAGGGGGGTCTCCTGCCTCTCAGGAACGGACGGTTGGCTCCCGGCCTGGAGAAGGGGCTGAGCGGCCGAGGTGGGTTTATTCGGCACATGCAGACCCTGCTGCTCCCCCGGGAGAGGGGTGAAGGAGCTGCCTTCAACCCTCCCCAACGCCAAACCTTCCATACGCCCTCGTGGGGCTTGATCACAGCACACGGGGACCCGTGGCTCCCGCACCCTCTCGATGACCCTCCGCTTATAACCCAGACCCCCTGGCAGTCTCTGAGTGGGCAGGCCCTGCATTTCCAACAGAGCTGCTTGCATCCAGAGATCCTGGCAGGTTTGCAGCCGACGAGCCCGCTCGTATGGCTGTTTCTAATGAACTCCGATAATGGAGTTAAATTAAATCGAAGCGTGGAAGTCGTGGCCACCAGGTGCAGTGGGAGCTGGGAGTTTTGCCGGATTCAGACAGAGACTGGATGCATCCTTGGAGGAAAGGGGCATCTGTTGCTGTTTGGCATGGGAGCAAGGGGCACGGCCTCTGCATCAGAGCTGCCTGGACCTGTAACACCAAGGCTACCACCGACTTACACGTTGCCTTGGCCTGCCTGAGGATTTGCCACAGAGACGGTCAGCACTGCGCCAGGGTTGGGTGCCAGCTGCCACCTGCCAAGAGCGAGATGTGTCTGCTCGGGCCTCAGCACCGAGGGAGGAGCTGGGCGCACTCCCAACGCCTCTCTCCTGGGGGGTTTTATTTTGACCGCCCCAATTACCTTCTCATCCATGGTGGTTTCCCGGCTAGGCTGGCTTCGTTTTGCTGTGAAATAAACACACAAGAGGGAACTGACTTCAAAAGCTGCTTCTCGCTCCTCTGAACTCCGTCATTAGAGAACACGGGGAGCAAATCTGGTGCAGCCGTGTTGGGATTTCACTCAAGCGCGTGGGTTAGTGTGGGCTGATCCTGTCCCCACAGGCAAAGCGGCAACCCTGCATCCCGCTCCTGTTCTGCCTCTGTGCTTGCCAGACCCTGGGAGACTCTCTCCTTGTAACGCAGCCTTGCAACTCAGGGCTTGGTCCCCAAAGCATTAGCCACGGGGTCACGGAGATGCCCCTCCTTCACGTGCATGTATCTGCAATCTTGGGGCCTGCTCTACAGCAGAGGAAGACGAGCTGCAGGGCCAGAAGTGGAGGTGACGTCGGACGGACCAAGAGCTGCAGACCGCAAAGACATTGCAGAGCAGGGAGGAGGGAGCTGGGCGAGCGGCAGAGCAGCAGCTACGGTGCCCCCCAAAATCCACACTGGGGAGAGCACAAGCTATGTCTAGGTATAACCGTGGCTCTTGCCCCCAGCTCCTAGCGGCAGTCAGGGCAGCGTGAAGACGGGAGGAGGAAAGGCTGTTAAAAGGAAAGCCGTGGTCACACTCGCTAGCAGTACAAAGCATGGTACCGCACTGACCCCTCTGTAAAAGCCGGGCTTGGATCGCCTCTGTTGTATCTGCTTCTGCTGGAAGGCCGGCCTCCTGTTTAGGGTGAAAGGCCGGCCGCTGAAGGGAAAGATATGACGTTACCTATGATTGCCTGGAAGGGACCTTCCACAACGGCCTCTCCAGCCATTGACTAGCAAACATCCCCGCAGGCTTGATTGAAAAGGATATAAAAAGCTAACTGGCCGTGCCCAGGCCTGGGTATTAGACAGCTGGAAAGAGCACCGTGCTACAGCAATGAATTCCCTTTGCCTTCAGTAGGACGCTACACTGCAGCCAGGGTCCTGTGTTGGCCAAAGACCTGGCCAAAACATTTAATGTTATGTCCATGGAAAATCCCATTCTCAGGTTTTTTGGGTTTCCTTCCCATCTCCTTCCCGTTATCGTTTTCCACCCTTTTTTCCCAATGCAAAAGACAGAAGGAAGCAGGAGGGGATAAGGAAGTAGACATAGAAAAGAGACCTTTTTTCAGTTTAAAAAAACTTGCCTTTACATTAAATGAATTTTGTTGCAACTAATTTCAGCAAAAGAATTTTCTTTCTCAATTGCCGACAGGGAGCTCTTGTCATGGATCATTTTTAATGACAGCAACGTCCTAAGCATCTCTTGCTTGGCTCCTTGCTTTTCATCCCAGCCCCACCCCGTGTGCCACCATTACGTCACCTCCACTGGTTTTGCAGAGCTCGGCAGGTACTGCCATGACCCTTGCTTCTGGACCATGCTCACAGACGGGCGCTGGGTTCAATACACAGGTTGAAATGCTGTGGCCTGTGACAAACAGGAGCTCAGTCCCTGGGCCCAAATTCCTGAGGCTTGCCTTGGAGTGAGCAGTACCTTGGTTGCAGCGTGGCTGTGCGTGCAATAAAGGATCGTTCAATGCAAACAAGGCTGCTGGTGTCTGGCCCCTATGGCTTTGACATCTTGATTTTAACTGTTCTGTTTCCATAAAGGCAACGTTTACTTTAATAAAAGAGGCTGTGAAAATATGTAATAAAAGCTCAAAGGATGCATGATTTATTATTCATTAAATTAAGAGGCAGATGAAATGTCTGTCCCATTAAGCACAAGCGCAGTATGGTAACGCTATCTCAGAGTGGCTTTGTCCTGTACAAAGAGCTGTCTCCCATCACACAGTGCAGCAAGGGTGGATAAAAATCAATGTTTTTTTAAAAGAATTAAAAAAAAAAGATTTTTTATTTAAATCAGATTTTTTGATTTAATCATATTTTTGTTAAGATGTTTTAAAAAAAAAAAACAATATAAGGATAGTTTTAATGTAAGATATGTTAAAGCTCAAAGTTATCATCCTGGAATAGAGATTATAACTTCTAATTATATGCTACTTGACACAATATATTCATATAACCTTTTTAGAAAAGTTTTATAAATAGGTTACAACAGGCCATGGACTATATTAGGGGTCCAATCTTATGGGGGTCCTCTATAGATTACTCAAAATTAAAGAAAACTGCTCTACCCAATGGGACTGAGTGCTCTCTCTAGAAGATCCCATTAAGCATCTCTGTGATGCTTGGTTTCAGTTCTCAAACTGTGGGTTTGTGTCTCCAGAGATAACATCCTTGTTAGAAGCAGCACATGGGGTGGAGAGAGAGCAGACTTGATTACCCACCCATCAGCCCTCTTGTCTCTCTGCAAGTTTGTGCACACAGAGTCAGGCCCTTACCTTTCTCGAAAAGTGCAAAGTTTCAAGAAGTTAAATGAACAGAGGATATCAAATAACAAGAGTGCACTTTTTGCAGAAAACAGTAATTAAATCGAGGCTTCCTGACCAGTGATTTCAACTGATTTGATTTAAATCAAATCCACCTGGGTGCAACACAAGGCTGTAGGGCCCGATAGGCTGACCTGACTATAACACTTCTCTGGCTAGTGCAGAGCCGCAAAGGAGCTTCTGCGACATCATGGGTTTGTTGCAACCAACAAGGACAACGTTTCAGGCCCCGACCGCTGTAGCAGAGGCACTACCTTCTCGCTGGGCCTTGGACTGCGGCACCCAGGGTCCTGAATCTCCGAGGGTGCAGGAGGGGCCTGGTCTGTGCTCCGGTCTGTCCACTGTCATCACTTTTGCTGAACCCTTCTTCATTCTGGTTGCCCTGGAAAGGAACAAAGCTCGTCCGTTACCCGGTCCAAGTGCAGCATGCGCCCCATTGCTAGGCAGCAAGAAAGATGATAGAGCACGTGTGTCTCTATTAAATACTAGTGATTTATCCCAGGCCTGAGGGAGCAGGAGCTTAAACCCATGGATGTCCATTGGCTTGTCCTGTACATGGGGAAGCCACCAAACCCACAGCACCCGTGTCTCTTACGGCATCACTTGAGATGCTTGGAGAGCTCGTAAGGGGGTTCACCCATGGGGTTGCTCATGCTGTGCTTGTCTACAGCTTAATTTCACGATGGATGGCCACTTTCTGACATGATTTTGCTTTTCCTGCTGCAGAGCCTGCCGTGCGAATGGGGTGGGTTTTTTGCTGTGTAAACGGGTGGGTTTTTTGCCTTCTTGGCTAACCGACGTGATATGAGATTGATCCTTTGTGGTTATCAAGCCCTGTCAAGTAATGCTGACCAGGACACGACTAGTTCTCTTGACCTGTTCCATGATTTCTCCTCCTCTGTCTCTTGTGCTTGCTATTTTCATCAACAAGGTGCTGGGGTCTTTGCATGATAAGCAGGGCAGAGCGTTTAAAAAAAAAGATCCAGAAATGCAAAAAAGTCGCCTGCAGAGATGCAGCACAGAGCAGAACTAGGATGATCCCAGCATCGCCAACACACAGAGCCCTGCCTTGCTCAGCGTGCCACTGCTTGCTGCTCTCACATGCAGGTAAGAGCTTTGCTGGTTCCGAGCCTTTGGAGGAAGGAGGAAAACCACTTCAGAAAACACCTATTCAGTAGCGTAGGACTCCCTTGTGCCGTGACTTGCAAAGACCGGTATCACTGTACCAATTATTGCTGTAGGACAATAACCTCCTCACTGTTACTGCCTGCTAGAGGACAGATGTTCCCACATACTCCTACTCTGTTTGCTTTTGTGGCATGAAAGCTACCTTTAAATTATTCTTCTTAGCAACTACTTATGGCTTTCTGGGACCATCCAGCTACATTCAATACCTAGCTGATTTCTTTTCTTTCTTTTTTATAACAAGTACCACGTACTATTGCAGGCTCGGTGCAGCTTTCCTTCACTTAAACTCTTAGGAGATTATTGTTAAACATGTTATCACCATTTGTAAAAGCCTATTGAGAGTGTGTGGGATACTGTTTTCAAACTCTTCTACCTCAATAGACTTTCACCAGGACCAGGTTCCTTTCCTGCAGACTTACCTACCTCCTACATCTTGGCTTTCACATATTTCGGTGCAAGGAACGTTCAAAATAAAGTCAGATGAAGTCTTTTAACACGCTTTAAAAGTGTGTTTTGCTCCCATTCTCTTCCTAAAGCGAGTGAACTGTGTTCACTTACATGTTTTTTTAACAAGTTCTCTTTAATAAAGACTTGGCCTGAACACTGTCAGCCTGAAAAGGAGAATGGTACAGGCAGCTAAAAAAGGGAGTTGATAATAGAAATGCTCGGGCAACCTGAAATACAGCCGTCTCAAGCAGGGATGTATAACAGTAGGCTTTCACTATATGTCAGTGAGACATATGAACCTGAGCCAAAGCCTTTTGAAGTCAATGGGAGTGCTGCCACTACCTTCAAAGTACTTGGCAATATACCTTGCACAGGGAAAATCAATGGTGAGTCTGCAAATACTTCCCTGGAAGTAGCAATATTAAGACGAGCTGAGATAGGATCTGCCTATAAAAATACATCTCTTTTGCACAGCCTGTCTGTAAATCTGTAAACTTAACTGGAGGGGGTGGGGGGGTGCATCTGTATGTGGGTGTGCATCTGTGCCTGTGTCTGAGTACGCGTTTAGATCCCAAACTATTCAATCCAGCCATAACTCTCTTGCCTCTACCTCTTGAGTAGAAATCTGGCGATTTAAGGGGCTCACTCCATTTAATGTCACGGCTGTTCTTCTCCTTGGGCCAGGTATGGTGCCCCTCCACTGCTGCCGGTTGTACTGCTGCTGTCCAAATCCTCTTCTTAATCGATTGGGTCCTATGGAAACAAACACTCAGGTCAGCACCTGTCAGAAAGCTGATCTAGGAATCCAGCTTTATTAAAAATTTTCCTAGATGCCTTTGTGTGATCTGAAAATATCTGCGTAGGCAGGGAGAGAGGGTATCCGCGTAGTGATGCGAGTTAGCGTTCAGTTATAAATTCCTGTTTTGAAAGTACCTCTTATTTCAAAGTGTATCTGGATGCAACAATCTCTGTCATAATGTTTTGAATGTTAGTAAAGGAGCTTGCAATATGATCTGCATTTTTTCGCCAATCTAGTGTTTTGCTCAAGGGGAAGCATATTTTTTTGATCTGCCCTTCCAGAGACTCAGTCTTACGCTTTTATTTCATGTAAGATTTTTAAAACTAGTATTGAATTTAGTAATGGTGGGAACGTTAAAGGAAGGAAAGAGTGACGCAGTTCTGACTTATCATAAACACCTCCCCAACAAACCTGGCACGAGGCAGCCTTCCACCCTCGTGCCAGAGCTCATATCCCCATGCTACTATGAAACAGCTCGGAGATGCAAATGCCTCCTGGGTGCAGGCATGCACATCAGTGCAAGCACCAGAGGACAAATCTGTAAAGGTCTGGGATTGGCTGAGAGAGCCCAGATGTGATTTTATGGATGAAAAGGGGGCAATGCCCTTTTATAGGTATATAAAACTTCGCATACATTCTGCGTCAAGGAACAGAGCTTTTGTTGCTGCTGTTCTGAATCAATGCGTGGTACGCAGACACACCACATTTAATGTGATTTTCTTTCCCTAACGTTGTCTGATACATTTTCTGAAGTATAAGGTGAGAAGAAGAGAGCAAGCTTAATCTTTCAGATGAAATGTCGGTTCATTAGGGTCTGAATTGCTCCCTGTAATAAACTCATGTAGCTATAATTAAACAGTCATTTTCAGAGTAGCCCCCTCCATGAAGTGGCCATTCATACTCATAGAGGCGTATCAATTATTAGCAGAGACGTTGCTTCAAGAACAAGCTTCAGACATGATGAATTACAAAGCTTAATAACGTCGTGCGGTTGAAAAATGCTGCATGCTGCAGAAGATAACCTCAGTATTGCAAATCCACAGCAGTTTAGAGTCTAGACTGATCCTGCATCATTGATTATTGCATTGAACTGATGGGTTATGATAACTGGAGGCAACTGGAAATGAAGCGTGCTCAGGAAGCACCAACTTCCCCTTGTCCCGTGGGTGTCACGGTGACTAAGGCTGAAGGTTGCTATATCTTAACTGGTAATAAGTGCTGGCAAAGCTGGAGGAAAGGATGTTGTAGTACAGTGGGAAAAGAAAAAACAGGCTCACTTAGGAGCAGTAAAGCAGCAGAGAACAGATGTAGCAGGACAGCAGCTGTTTCAAGCCAAGGATATGTCTGTGCGTAGGGGTATAGTGACATGTCCCTATACAGGGAGCAAGCAGATGGCATTGAAGAACACGCCACGTTGGTCCTACATTCCCTAGGGTCAGTAAAACTGCTTCTTCTTGGCAACTCAGCAATGGCTTTCTTTGTGCAGCTCTTCACACCCCAGCAGCTGTTCCTGAATGAGGCAGGGGAGGGGGAGCCAGGGGAAGGAAGAGCGCACTGCTGGGTCTAGGTGTCACGGGCAGCTTTCCCCCGGCACGTCCCCCCATCCTCCCACCATTCCCCTCTTGCCCTGGATGAATCCTGCTCTAGACAGCCCTGGGGTTTACTTTCTAGCCCTTAGCTGTTGCTTCTCTGCCATCTGTTTTGCCCTCAAGCTGGGCTTTCTCTCCTCCTTTCTGTTTCATTTGCCACACCGCTGCCCTCCAGTTGCTTTCTCTGATCCACGTGCCTGGCTGCACTGTCATCTCCACCCAGCTACCAAGCATGCCAGCCTAACATGGGCTAATGTGGTGGAGGAAGCAGCTCAGAGATGCCTTTTCTCTCTGTGCAGCTTGTGGTGGAAGGATAAATACCAAAGCAGGCAAGGCAAGCAGACACACTGCACTTAACTCGGTGTTGTCTGCCTTTACACTGGAATAAAAGTGGAGCAGATGCAGTGCATGCAGCACTGCACTGGTACAAGCCACTTGAATCCAGTAAACCGTGACCCTGAGAAAACCCTGCAGTTGCTATTTCCCGGTGTGCACACACTGTGTATCTGCGGCTCTGCTCCGTTTCAGCTGCCTGTTTTGGGGTAACTCTTTGCTCAAGCTATTACTTTGATCCCTGGCACCCAGTGGCAAGTGCTATAATAGCAGCCCTCAGTTAGCTGCTGCAGGATAAGCCAGTCGTCTGTCCACTCTGCATGCTAGGGTACAAAACCAATGTAAACTATACCGGGGTCAACCTGTAGTGTATGGGCACGGTCAAAATCCTCATGTCCATGCCACAGCACTGGTTCTGCTCATCAGTGCCCTAGGCCACACTGTTAGCGGGTGCAGATCCCCGGCACCGCAGGGCCACTGGCTTTGGTGGAGCTTCACTGACTGGCACCAGCTGGGTACGTGTCTCTGAGCACAGCCCATAGGCATTGCAAGTTTAAAAGCAATAGCCCCTGATGCTATAACCATCCAGAGAATGTTTATAAAAAGTCTTTTATAACAAAATCTGCCGTGCACGCAGCTGAGAAAGCCTCGCTTTGTGCTGACGGGGTGAGCTCAGAGCACCGTTGTGCTGAGTGCAGCTATCCTGGTAGAGCTGCTTCTCCCCCTCCCAGCTTTAGCCTGACTGAGCCCCTGTGTGAGCAGGGTTTGAGCATCCTGACTTCAGGGATGATTTGAAAGGAGCACAGCTTCTTGCCCTTAAATCTGTGGGGCTATTGGTGCCCAATTCCAGTGTGGGCAATCACTGTTCACCAGGGCAAATTCCCTTACTGCTCTAATCAGGTGCGGTATTAACCCTTCCTTCCCTGCCGTTACAGCATGGTAGTTTGGATCACAACATCCCAGCCCAGAGGAAGCTGCCTCTCAGGGGCAAACGATGTGATGTAAGCCCTGGCAGTCCCAAGACCTGGGTTTTTGGCAGCATGGAGCACCTGAAATGTCTGTTAACTTTGGCTTCAGCCAGGGTACCTTGTTGGACTGAGCCTTAAATGCAGCTAGCTGAATGTGCGAATGGCTGCGTTTGGCAAAAGGCGTAAGGAAGGATTTGTTTAAAAGAAATACATAAACTAAAATCTCCAGTTTGACTCCTCTAACCTGGACTGAATTATTCTCTAGGGCGAAGCAGTGGCTGCCACTTTGAGGGTACGGGAATATCAAAAACCTAAATTTCTTTTGTGGGAAAATCAATTTGCTAGGGTAAATTAAGGGTAATTTCTTCTGAAGCTGAGCATGTCAGGGATGCTAGACGTGGCGCTGAATGACAATGCCGAGGAGCAGGATAAACACAAAGAGGATGGGTGTCATTATGGCACTACACACCACAAGCAGGGAAGGATCGAAGGTAGAGGTGTGTAAAACCTCTCCAATCTTCAGTTAAACTTGTTTCAGAGGAGTAAGAAACAGCACAGCCAAGAAAGGCTCTTCAGAGACGTTTTGTCTTGTGGATAAAACTGGAAAAAGAATCCATTTCAGATGGCTGCCTGGTCTCACCCTCTTATGAAAAGCACATCATAAAAAAAGAGGGCCAACCAAAATGACAAATTAACTCCAATAACGGAGCTGTCAAAGAGGGGAACCAAAGAGGTAATTTAAGTGTGCTCTGGGAAGAGGAGGATTACAAAGAGGCATAATTAAAATATGCAGAGCTCAAAAGGGAATACAGAATAGCGATCGCGTCGCTTTGAATTAGTAATGCAAGAGAAAGAGGAGAAAGTGAAAAGGCAAATTCATGCTTTGAAATATTCAGCTGTTACGGGGAGGATTTGTTTTGGCGAAGCTGCTGAAAGCAAAAGTATCCTTCCAGGCACACAGGGATTAAATAAAAAGGATCTAGCAGAGAGACTTAGGTGTGTAAATACACAGTTAAAAGAGATGAACGAGCTTCTCTGGCTCTTTCTAGATGGACCCCTCCACTGCCCCCGTGGCTGCGTCTCAGCAAGCGCTTTGCACCTTGCAGGTTGCGCTGCACCCAGGCACGGAGCCACGGCCTCCCGTATCCATACGCGGTCCTGTTCCCGAGCCGCTGCCTTCGCTGGTTCCTGATGGCCTGGGTGTCCGTCTGGTCTTTCTTGTGGCGCTTGATAATGTCATCTGGATGCAAAAGACAAAGACCAAAACAAATCAGGGGATGTGGGTGCTTCCACTAGCCTCCCTTTCCATTTCGAGGACTCATTGTTGCCGCTCATAGGCAAAGCTGTGAACTATGCTGGCCACGCAGCCAAAGATTACGGACAGCACAGATAACGTACCATCAGCTTAGAGACTGGAGATGAAATGAAGGTGGGTTCATAGGCTTTAAGCTGACATTAGCCCTCCACTGTTCCTGCTGACACGCACATGAACTCCTTTCTGAAAGCCCCATCTCCCGTGATTACAGGCAAATCTCACGAGTTCAAAAAACAAAGCACGTTTCTAGCTCTCGTGGTTGAAAAGTACAGCTTGAAATAGATAACATGTCAATCTCAAAAACCAGGAGGCAAATATCATGATGATAATTACATACTACCAAGGCTAATAAGCATGTTAATAATAACAGCAGTAACAATCATGATGAGGAGCTCCTGATAAGCGGAGCTCCTGACTCTTGGGACCTGTTTCATTATTCTTGAATACTTGGGGTTCCTTGAATTCGTTGGCAAATTTGCTCGGAAACTGCTGGATGGGATGCCTTTATGATTACTGCGACAGCATCGGAAGAGCAAAGGATGGGGGAAACCTTGCATTTTGCAGCAGAGAGACCCCCGCTACAAGAGATCCTCTTTCTGGCCTATGCTACAGCAATCTGCTCTGCAGACGGATTCAGCTTCCATGTCTGCTCGATGGACAGAAGCAGCAGCAGACGCGAGATATTTTGGGAAGCATCTGCAATGTGTCACAGGGAAAGGAGAGGGCAATCCACTGGCACTGGGTCCTTTCTTCCGGGCAGCATGGGGGCGGGGAGCTCGTTGGCCCTTTGAAACTTCCAGCATTTTCAAGCAAGCATCAGTCACTATCCTCGGCCTTGCCAGCACCACATTTGAGTTTCCTAAACAATCAACTGGAGAAAAGGAGCAGGGATGGGGAAGGTACTGCCTTCCTGTGGGAACGTACATGAGAACTGTCACAGTCTTTGGGATATAATACTATCCGTTGCAGAGGAGAGTGACCTGGCTTTCCTGCAATTTGGTCTAAGGCAGTGGAAATATGTATCTAGGCATGCACTAGGGATGTTCCCAAGGAGAGATTTCTTCCTGCCCTGTTCTCCTCTTGTTGCCCGGACTCTGCTACCCTGCTATTCGGCAGTGTGATGGATCTACTTTAGCTCTCCCGACCTCCCATCTGTGCAGCTCTGTGGACTCCCAGAGTGACTCCTCCAGCTGCAAGGAGCAACCACGCGGAGAGATGAATCTGACAAAAGGAAGCCCAGTATTGAAGCACTTATGTGGGGGAGCAGTAACGAGGGGAATGGGGTGCTGGGCTCCAGTCACCAACTCTGATCCACCCCACCGGAGCTCCCTGCAGAACAAATCCAACTTTCCAATGTCCTGGCGATGGAGCTCCTGCTCCCCCTGATCCATGCTCGGCCTCGGGGAAGAGGAGAGCCGAAATCTCTATGAAAAGTACAATCATTTGAAACTGGCCGAGATAACAGAGACGATAATCCCTGAGATCTATATTGCAAACCTTCTGACTTCATGCGGGGGCAGCTGTTTATGCACGGTTCACCGTGCTGGCTGCCAGCGAAATGACTAGCATCATGAGCACGCTGCTAAATATAGTCTCTGCACCGAGTGCCCAGCGGGCATGGCTCCCATCTCGCCTTTGACAGAGGCCTGTTTAGGACGGCCTCTCCTGAACCTGCCGTGTTTGGCTCGCTCTACCCTGTCATGTTGCCCTGATACAATTTCTTAAATGGTGATTTTTTTCCCCCTCCCGTTGCATGTCTCCTTACCCTTTTGATATACCGTTTAGGGGCTGTACATACATATGTTCTCATGGACTGCAACCCGGGTCTGGGGCGGTGTTTTTAATGCTGCATATCTGTACAAAGGCCAATCTGACGCACCCGTTGCTGCTAGGGCCCTTACAGCTTTCCTCCTGTACAGATCTATTCGTCATAGGAAGGAAACTCAAACCACAAGAAAAATAATTCACCCAACAGCTGTTCCCATGAAAAAAAAGGCTCCCTTTCAGTGCTGTTTGAAATCAAGAGAAATTTCCTATCTGTGTCATCAACCTGGGGGGGGACAGGTCTCAACATCCTCAGGTGCTGTTGAGTTTCATAAGTTTGGGATCTAAAAACGTACTCAGGTACAGGCACAGACACACCTCCCCCCCAGTTAAGTTTACAGATTTACAGACAGGCCACGCGAAAGAAATGCATTTTTATAGGCAGCTCCTTTCTCAGCTCATCTTAATATGGCTACTTCCAGGGAAGCATTTGAAGGCTCACCACTGATTTTCTTCCCCATGCAAGGTATATCGCCAAGTACTTTGAAGTCAGTGGCAGGACTCCCAGTGACTTCCACATTGGAAAACCTCCGCCTTTATTCCTGGGGACGTCGGGACCCCGGGAAAAAAGGGGCTGAGCTGCCAGGAATGGACTAGCAGAAAGGAAAATAATTATAGCAAGGGAGAGAGGTAACCTAGATGGGTCGGGAGGCAGGCGGCACCCCGGGAGTGCCCGACTAGTCCAGGTCCTGCCTGATCTTTCTTCTTTTCTTGCCTGGAAACCTGGCATTGCCCCTCCAGAGCATCTGGCTTCCCCGCTGGGTGCCTCAAGCGCTGGCTCCGGGGGCAGGCAGGGTCCCAGCTCCCTGGGGGCAAGGGCGGGGGGCCTTGCTGCACCAGGGCTGGGCGCTGCCCCAAGCCAGGAGCAGGGAAGCCCGGGGCCGGCGGTGCAGCGCGGTGCAGCGCAGCGGGGCAGGAGGGTCCGCAGCCTGCAGCCGCCCCGGGGCAGGGGACCGCGGAGCAGGGCCGTGTGTCCCCCCGGAGCGGCGCCTACCCAGGGACAAGTCGATCTCCTCCGCGCCTGGCTGCGGCTCCGGCTCCGGCTGCGGCTCCGCGCCCGGCTCCATGCTGCGATGCCCGGCGGCAGTGCGGGCACCGCCCCGGCCCCGGCCCCTCCGCTCCGCCCCCGCCGGGCTCGGGCACTGCCCGCCCGGGGCTAGCCCCTCTCCTCTCCCCCTGGCAGCCTCTGCGGAGTCCCGGTTCCCCCCGCGAAGCAGCAGCACGCGTCGCCTCCCTCCTCCACGGCAGACCTCCAGAGGTCTCGGTGTGAATGGGATCTCTTCTATAAGACCAGCGAAAGAGTTAGGGAACTTGTTCTTTGCAAGATTTGGGGCACAAACCCCCTTCTTCAGGCACAGGGAGAGTCTGCGGGTGGCCTGTCTGAAGGCAGACCTCCAAGGAAGACAAGGACCTTTGAGGAGATGTGATCTCTTTTATCAGACCTGCTAAAGAGTTGGGGAAATTGTTCTTTGCAGGATTTGGGGCACAAATACCCTTCTTCAGGCATGGAGAGAGTTCGCTGGTGAACTGCCTGCTGGCGACTCGACGCTTGAAGAAGGGTGTTGGTGCCACAAAAGCTTGCAAAGAACAATTTTTCCAACTCTTTAGCTGGTCTAATAAAAGATATTGCATCCATGCAAAGAACCTTGTCTGCCTGTGTGCTTAGACCAGGGGCGGGCAATTACTTCGGGCGGAGGGCCACTTACTGAGTTTTGGAAAGCCATCGAGGGCTGCATGGCAGGTTGCCAGGGACAGATAAATATTAATTTTCCAAATTTTTTAGGGGCCCCACGGGCCAGATAGAATGGCCTGGCGGGCCACATTCGGCCCACGGGCTGCATTTTGCCCACCCCTGGCTTAGACCAACCGAGCTACAACCAGTAACGTTTTCCTCCAAGGGGACATCCCAGCCCTTCTTGAACTGGGTGAAGCTCTCAGTAAGGACAGATGCCCCGCTCAGTAGCAACAGATGCCCATTTCTTCCCCAAGGAGACATCTCGGCTACTGTTGAACCAGGTGAAGCTCTCAGTTGCCATCATGGCTGGTGGCCAAAGGCTCCATGCTTTCATGGTACGCCAGATGAAAAAGGCCGTTCGAAACTGCTTGCTCGTTTCAGGTGGCGACCCCCGTTCTTTTCTGGTGGGAGACAGTCAAGACTCAGTCCCCGTTGACATTCTCTTTGCCATTTAGTAGTTTGGAAACCCTGACATTAGAGAAGATGGGAGCTGCTGTGGACTGGCTCAGACCCGAGGTCTGTCTTGCCCAGTCACACCATGGCAGAGTGTGGAGGCTGGAGGGTACAGTGACCTGGATCATGAAATGGCAATGCTATGTTCTTCTGTACATCCCCCTTGCCCGCAATAAATCCTATGGGACAAATTTCCAATCCCCTAAGCTATGCAGGGACTTCTGTGCTAGGAAGAAAGATGTGTTAGAAGCAGACTGATGCTTCTACATGAATCTACCTGCACACCTTCCTCCACCATGTCACCAGCACAGGGGCAGTAGGATGGGCTGCTTTGTGTCTGTGTTTCTGAGACCCCTGTTAGACGTTGTATACATTACACAACTGACTAGTCAATCGCACAATAAATGTCAACACCCCCCCACACCCATACACACATACAAAGTACTTATCACACGATAAACTGCAATAAATTTAGACCAGCCCCACATGCAAAGCCATGATCACAGGATAAATATTACTAAAGAGCCAGTCAGCTATAAAGTTAGTGCTTGAAAATGTGTAATGACTCTGTGGCTGGTTTCTAACCAGCTTTCATATGAATGTATAGTAGGGCCCCGCGTGTCCTGTCCAGCTGTTGGCTAGATCTCTGTTTACAAAGAAAAATCAAGGCCTTGTGTCTGTGCGAGTAGTCGCAGCACCCCAGCTAAATGGCTACAGCAGCCAGGTTCTTCTCAGGACTTTTCTTTCCCCCCACCCCAAGAGCTTGGGTCCAACACGGGACTGTCCATCTCCCACTCCCTAAGTGCAGAATGTCCTGCCAAACCACCTTCCTCTGCTTTCGATGCCTTGGGGAAAATCAAAGCAAAACAGAAAGGCGCAGAGGAGTTGCTGAGAGAACAATCAGCCCTTTTCACCAGGGCTCCCATTACCCGAGATGAATAGCATGTTTGTTGCTGATAGTTTATATAATAAGCGCTCTGAAATCTTTCCTCACATAGGGTCCATAATAAAGGTCACAGAAATTATGAAGCAAAGTTTGCACATTGCAAAGTCAAGTGAGTTTCCCTTTCCCCACTGTACAGCATGCAGTATGAATGGGAGGTTTTCCCACGTACATGCTATTCAGAGCAGAAGTTCTCCCTTGCCATCTGTACAGCCCCTAGCACAAACTAGGTGCTACCATAATCATAATCATTAAGCTAATAATTGTATGATGTCATATTATAATAACTATTATCATAAAGCAGATTGAATTGCTGGGCACACATGCAGACTGGAAAAGTTAGGGTAGTAATATGGAGAATTTTACATTTATGGTAGGAAAAGAATACAGCAGTGTTCAAATATGAGCCACGGACCAGTCTCATCTCTGCCCCACAGCAGTTATGCTTCAAGCATTGGTAATGTGGGATTTTAAAAAGCTAATTTCATGATAAATTTTTGAGGACTGATTCATTGTCTTTGAACACTCAGGACTTGAAATATTGAAATCTGGACTCTCCCTAGGCCTGAAGAAGGGTGTTTGTGCCTGCAAGCTTACACAGAACACTTTTTCCAACTATTTAGTTGGTCTAAGAAAAGATATCACATCTACCCAAAGAAACTTGTCTGCCTATGTCCAACACAGCTACAACCAACACCCCTGAAATCTGGTTGCATATTCCTGTGCTGTTGCATTTCACTCATTTGCTAGGTGTCTCAGCCTACCTGGGGCTTTCAGAGCAGGGCTGGGTCCAGCAGCTCCCTGGTCTGCATGCAATTCCCCTGGGAGCTAGGAGGAAGCATGATTTGCTGGAGAAGGGGTAGGGAGGTATCATCAAGACTGCTGGCAGCAAGGAAGGAGACATGCTGGGTTTCTGTTTGGAAGCTGTGCGAGAGGAATGACTTGGGGTACAACTCTGCAGTGCGGAGTGGCTGGAAGAAGCAACGGCTTTCTGGACAGGCCGTCTGGAGAGGTTGTGGGGTCAGGGTGAAGGAGCCAAGCAGAGGCTGTGACCAGACTCCTGGCCTGAGGCTACCTGGGGACGAGGAATCCTGGCAGGGGTAGCAATGCTTGAGAAGACCCGCTGAGCCTTGCCCTGAGCATAGGTGAGCCCTGCATTGCAGGGACGGGCAGAGAGCAAGCAGAGGAAAAGCCTAGGGCAACATCAGCAGGCACTGGGGGCTTGAGGTGGGCACCTGCCTCTGGGTGACAGGACGTCGTAGCAAAGGTGGGGTGTGTTGACAGACACACGTTGTGATTAAACATGCCCTAAGTTCTGCCCGTGCCTCTTCAATGACCTTGGACTTGAGCAATGCTGTCAGAGGCAGTTTGCTTAGAAACGTGACCTGTTTACATCTTGCATGCCTGCTTTCTCTGAAAAATCCATCTAAACTAAATCAGGGTTTTTTAACTGTGCCTTGAATATTTTTTCCCCCTTAAGGCTTATAAAATAGTCCTTATAAATAGCCGGGATACACAGGGCACAATGGAAAAATACATTTCAGCAGGGAAGCATTCCAATTAAATTTTCCAGTTTCATTGTCTGGGGCTTTTTTTTTTTACAATCTTCAATGAAGCAAATAGGATTTGGATGTGTCCCCTTCCAGTCCATCCCCAAAGTCACTGCTTTCAACAGTACCTCAGTAGTATTCTAGTAGGGTTAACTCTTAACTTACTTTAGTATGAAAGGAGAAATTCAGCCCTGCTTTCCTTAATAATCATCATTAAGAGTATATATCAAATCTTGTCCACAACAGTGCTATTTGTGAAGGTAGTTGTGTACGCCTCAGTCATCTGAAATCTGGATTCATAGACAGATCATTAAGGTGTTGATTGAAGTAGATGAATTTAGGAAGAACTCTCCAGAGAGATCACAGAGATCTGACTGGATGCCATGCTTTTTGTAATGAAAAGACATCAATAAGGGTTTCAAATGTGGTGATTGTGACAGATAACCTCTTGGGAGAAGTGGAGTGGAAGCTGTATATTTGGCTTAATTTGCTAGTATGAAAAATAAGGAACAAAATCCTGAGCTAGCTTGATTGTTATGTTAGTTTAGCTAGGAGATCAGTTGGCAGGTATGATTGCATGTATTATTCCTGCTAAGATGATAGAGATAAATAATTTATCCCTCCTGGCATTAGGCATGTAAGTAACTGTTCTGTGAAGTCTTTTGTTTTAAAACACCTTGAAAGCTGACATTAAATGAATACAAGAAATCTGGATGTAACACATTTTTATCCAAAAGCACTTTCCTGGGGTGTTTTTTTTTAAGCTAACAAAGACTTGCAGTTTTTCACAGAGTATCAAAAAGTTTTAGAGGTGCATTTGTGGTTTTCTGTAAACATCACAAGTGGTTTTTTTATTATTTTTTTTAAGTGCCTGAAAACCCATCAGATCTGTGAGATTTCCACTAGTACTTTCTTTCCTCCTATTACCCGTGAAGCACTGTCACTTTCTATTGCAAAGAGGGTAAGGCAGGAATTAGAAAGAAGCAGAAGTACTTTGGGAACATGATGGGAGGAGGGAGAGGGGCTGATGCTGCAAAGCATATTATTAGTAGCATCCCAGCTGTTAAAGCACCAGCCCAGGAAGTGGAGACCTGAGTTCTGTACCCTCCTCTGGGCTTCACTGCTGAAGGTACCAGCTTCAGGGGACTCTCCCATGGAGAGGGAGATGTCACGTTTGCTATTTTCAAGTGGGAAACGGAACTGAACTCCAGTACAAATGCAATGGGTTTACTTCATCCTGCACATCCAAATTCATAGATTCATAGATGTTAGGGTCGGAAGGGACCTCAATAGATCATCGAGTCCGACCCCCTGCATAGGCAGGAAAGAGTGCTGGATCTAGATGACCCCAGCTAGATACTCATCTAACCTCCTCTTGAAGACCCCCAGGGTAGGGGAGAGCACCACCTCCCTTGGGAGCCCGTTCCAGACCTTGGCCACTCGAACTGTGAAGAAGTTCTTCCTAATGTCCAGTCTAAATCTGCTCTCTGCTAGCTTGTGGCCATTGTTTCTTGTAACCCCCGGGGGCGCCTTGGTGAATAAATACTCACCAATTCCCTTCTGTGCCCCCGTGATGAACTTATAGGCAGCCACAAGGACGCCTCTCAACCTTCTCTTGCGGAGGCTGAAAAGATCCAGTTTCTCTAGTCTCTCCTCGTAGGGCTTGGTCTGCAGGCCCTTGACCATACGAATTGCCCTTCTCTGGACCCTCTCCAGGTTATCCGCATCCCTCTTGAAGTGTGGCGCCCAGAATTGCACGCAGTACTCCAACTGCGGTCTGACCAACGCCCTATAGAGGGGAAGTATCACCTCCTTGGACCTATTCGTCATGCATCTGCTGATGCACGATAAAGTGCCATTGGCTTTTCTGATGGCTTCGTCACACTGCCGGCTCATGTTCATCTTGGAGTCCACTAGGACTCCAAGGTCCCTTTCCACCTCTGTGCCACCCAGCAGGTCATTCCCTAGGCTGTAGGTGTGCTGGACATTTTTCTTCCCTAGGTGCAGCACTTTGCATTTCTCCTTGTTGACTGTTGAGTTAGGAAGAAACAACATTGAACAAGCTATGGCTGAAGGGCTAGATCCAAAAAAAGGCCTTGGTGTCTGTAAGTTAGGCACACACAGTGCTGACATTTTAAGTGCAATCTCAGGTCCAGAGCTGGGCACTTGGGGTCCCTGTTGGGTGCATGAGGAGAATTGGATGCCTCAGAAAGACAGTCCAGCTTTAGGAGCAGCTTGAATCTCGCCAGAAGGAAATGCCGAGGACAAGGCGCATCTGCAGCTCTCCTTCTCCACCCCATAGGAGACTCTGTTGGCTCAGGATCCAGAGCTTAGAGCCCTTGGTGCCATTGCTTCATGGTGTAAAGCAAGGCCAGCACTTTTCTTGTTCTGATGCTGCCTGGTTTTCTATGAAAGCCTGGTAGTCACAGCAATGTCTTGGATGTCAGAAGCCTCTTCAGCCTGAGAGAGGTCAAACCCACATCACCCACCTCTCACAGGGCTAACATGCCACAGACGTGCAGATAGGGGACTCGCCTGGGAAGGAGGAGCCCCAAGCTCTGTTTCCAGGTCTGGTTATGCATTTTACGTTACATAGTTGTTGGATTAAAAAAATAAATACAACAGGACCAATCCTCCAAGCCAGACTTCTTCCACAAAGTGCCCTAACCACGGAGCAACAGGACCTGCCTTCTGCTTGTGCTTTCCTCCATCTGCCAAAAAAGAAAGCAATTGCCACTACATTACTGAAGGGCCCAGTCATGTCAGCTCGTCAGGCCTGCTCTGAGTGTGGATGCCAGATCAGGCCCCTCAGGTGGCCGTGGTACTAGTTTTTGACCCCTTGCCCCTCATATCTTAGGAGTTGGGCGGGTGGGCACCTTGCTGAGCAGGGCTTTTTCAGACTGCCATTTGGAGTGTAGGTGAGTCTGCCTGAACCCCGTTTTAGGCACCTACATCCTTTTTCTGGATTTAGCCCTTGAGGCAGGATGTCACTGAGATAGACGAGATATGGCATTAGGGTTATGATCTTTTCCAAGGCAAGTGTCCTCATCTACAGCTTAGTCAATGCCCAGTTTGCAATGCTTTAACTGAGCACTGCTGTTAATGCCATTCCCCGTAATTTCAGTGGTCAGTGGTATAAGAGGCAGGGCTGCATGTGTAAACTTGCTACAAGGAGTATGAGAAAGCCAGGCAATGGGTGATCTTACATGCATGCAACCCTAGTAAAATATTTGGTGTAAATGATGGAGACTGGGCTGCAGTGCTGAAGGTACCAGGTTCTAACTCTATAGACAAATATTGTGGTGGGGACTGTTTCTGTATGAAAATGAGAAGTACCTTAGTATATATGAACTAAGAACATGCAGTTGTATGCTGGAAAATGATAAACCTTCTCGTTTCGCTGGGTCTGATACGGTTAATGTACCCCGGGGAAACTCATTATAATTGTGTACCAGAAACTCGCTCATTCCTCGAGAGTCTGGATTCAATGAGATAGATGCTCTGGATACAGTCATGGTAATCAGTGATTAGGTAGTTACTCACTGTAACGACAGCAGAAAATGCATGGGGCCAGTTTTCCCCCTCGAGCATCAGGGTTTATCACCGTCAAAATATAAAAGGGTTCTAAAACGTTTTTAATATTTTAGTATAAAAAAAGGAATTTCAACCCAAAAGCCAGTGGAGGAAGGGAATATATGCCCTTAAATACCCAGACTAATTCTATCATCCCAAAATATTTCCTCGCCTTTTTCTTTTTAGCAGTTTTAATGCCTTCTGTGTGTGCTCAGTCATTTGTTTTCATGAAGGCTGTAGTATTGTGATATCATTTCAAGATATGTTTACATTTAAAAAGATTGCTTCTTTTATCTGTCCGTTTTTTTTAACTGGTGGTGGCACAAATCTATTGCATCTCATATACTAATGCTATAAATCTCTCCAACAAAGCAATCGTAAAATGACATGATGTGAAAGCAAATAAATCAAGGCCTTTGTTGTCCTCTGGGGACCAAATATAAAGTCTGTTGAATGGTTTGGAGGACAGAATTCCCCTGAATTCACTTCTAACAGTTGGTGTTTACTCAGACTTCTCTCCAAGCTGCAGTTCCCCCATCAGTGGATCTGTGCAATATAAAAACAGTTCTGTATTTCGATGGTCAAAAATCTAATCCCTGTACTGTTTGTGGCATTTCTGATTTCCCCCACGAGGGGGTGCGATGTCTGGTTTTTGGAGTTGTTTGGTAGTTGTTTCCCAGTTAGGAAGAACTGTTGTAATCACAGTTCTCAGTTTCAAATGCAAGCAGGGGTTGTTGACGTGGAAAGGAAACATTTCAGGAAGTTTATGTTGAAGAGATGTTTTGCAGCAGAAGGGCTTGTGAGTAACAGGCTTATCATTCACCGGCCCATTGCACATGGGTTTTTCACCATATTCAACTCATTTGCAAAAATGTACTCCAGAGGGTGGAAAGTAGCACAACTGGCTTTGGAAAGAGGGAAATGGGTCCAAATTAGGCCGATTTTTCTCTACCCCTTTTTACTTTACAACATAAATTACTGAACAACATTAGACATAGATGCTGCGTGAGAGTGAATATAGAATTATTAAACTATTATAATCCTTATTATGAACTTCTGCCTAGTGCATGGGATGGCCAGTCTGCAACACGGGTGCCACAAGTGTCACGGAGAATGTCTGTGTTGCATAAAGTAGATTGGGGAGGGGACAGCACAGTGGCAGACAGGGCAGGGAGCAGAAGGTAGAGTAGAAGACCAGGCAGGGAGCACAGGGCAAAGAGCAGAAAGCAGAGCAGAAGTTTGGGCAGGGAGCATGGGGCAAAGAAGAGAAAGCAAAGCAGCAGAGCAGGCAGGGAGCAGAAAGCAGAGCAGTAGATCAGGTAAGGGAAAGGAAGCGGAGTGACACTTAGGAACGGTGTGGGGTTAATTTGTGGCATACCTGCCACAAAGGTTGGCCCCCATTGGGGTAGTGCAGTCAGAACTGCTCAAGAACCGTGGGGGCAGGGACGTTTTGTGCAGTTCAGTGGGGTCCTGCTCCTTAATTACAGCTTCTAGGCACTGGATGGGTTGTGGCTTGTTTTTGGTCTGAACAGAACCTAACCTCCTCATTTCCCCCTTTCTTTTTTGGCTTGCTACATAGGTAATTGCAAGTATACTCTGCTTTACTGCCTCTGCTCCAAAACAGACTGGGTGTTTCCGACGTACGCAGAATTCTGTAAGTACATGCCTTGTTTGGAGGTGTCTGTGGAGCAATCAGCACTGAACTAGTACGTTAAACTTTCATATTGTCATGGATAGTCATCTAGGAAGTAGTTCTGATTGCCTTAGGCTAAGTGGTGTGAGTGTAGCGTGTGTCAGCACACATGAAGTAGCTAGATTAAGGATAATAGTACCAACAGCATCAACATAGACTTTAGCAGGAATTAGCTATACCAGTAAGTGCCCAAGGTCTTTGGTAGGCTTGTACAGATAGCACGAAAGCCAGCGTTGCTGCAGCTTCACCACTAGTGATCCCCATTAGCTTGTTATATGAAAACCACGCCAAACATGCTAACTCAAGTTGCAAGCTCAGCTCTGACTGCAGTGTAGACCTGGTCTTCATTCAACAGTTTGTCCAGGGCTGCCTTTACCAGGACCAAATGAAAGTTTCAAAGGAAGGCCACACTTATAGCACCCAGAAACCAGATGGAAAGGGACTTTGTTATTGCATATTACACAAAACATTTAATGTCAAAGAAGAAAACTCCCTTAAAAGACCATTAGGACTCTGAAAAGACCGTTATCCATAATTTTCCTACCTGCAAGGCTTTTCTGGTGCATATACTTGTGAAGACAACGCACAAAGCAAACTATAGTGGGAAATTCACTTTTCAGGACAGAAGCCCCACCCTAGAAATAGACTTTCTGGAGCTCACTGAAGCATGGCCAGCTGCACAATTACAGCCACTCCAAATGCAGAATGTGCAAGGGAATTTTCTCAGTAATGGATCTGCCATTTTATTGTAGTCTGCAGAAGAATAAAATAGCATTTTTTTCCAGGAAAAGACATTGCTCACTGAAGCAGTCAGAAGGGAATATTTCTTGCTTCTTCTATTAATACGTCAGATGTCACAGTATAATAATCTGTGTCCACTTCTTTCAAAACAATCTGCTAGGAAAAAACACTAGCACTTAAGTGCTTATAGTGGTGCATTTGCCTTCTGTTCTGTTTAGGAGTATGTGTCTTGCTGCCTTGCCACAGTGCTAAGACTTCATAGGAATTGTGCTTGCTCATATCTGGTTTGACTCTAGTTAATCATAGAGATTTTCCTTAAAACTGAGGGGAAAATGATTCTGCTGTCCTATGCCACTCTCTGTAAAGGTTTCTTAGAAGTCCATGCAAGAGGAAATTGGGTAAAATTAAGTATGATAGATCTTCCACTGATCCTCAATATAATTAAGGGAGTAAATAAAGCTGAAAATAGGACATGACACTGCATAAAAATATTCAGTGCGAACTTGTTAAGGTGCTTTAATTCAGGGTGCATGGGAAAGAAACTGCCCTGCCTGCAGAGAATCCAAGCAGGACATTAGTAATGTTGAATTATCCTGGCACCTCTTCATGACCTATCATTTGTGTATTTGAAGAAAGGTAATTAGAGATATAAATCTTTGAAAAGGAGAACTTTCCACTTCCATTTAATTTCCTGCCAGATCTGTTATTTTTTTCCTTTCCTGTGGGAAGCTTCTAAACCATCATGTATGTGAGAAACGTCATTGCTTCAGTTTGCATCCAGTTAGTCCCACTACTGCAAGTGGCACAAGTGTGGTGCCATCACACAGCAATAGTGTAACAGAAAGGGGGCTAGTGGGGCATAAGCCCTGGGTGCTGAGCCTGGGGGGCACAAAAAGAGCAGCAGTTGTGCTGCAAGTATTGCCACCGCTGAGCTGGCAGTAGCACACCCACTGATGCGGCCCTGTGCACGACTGCCACCCAGGGAGCTCAAGCTCCCCGTTACACCTCTGGCGCACAGCCTGCTTTGCAACCAACTGTGCCTGCGGTGTGTAGTGCATGCTTAGTCTCTTCCCTCTGACCTGACGTTCTCTCAGGGTGCAGATGCCTAAATGGAAATTCATCAAGGCCCAGCTGTACCCCAATCACTGTGGGCCTCACAGTCTGGACTGGAGCCTGCTCTGAAGGACATTTGCCAAGGTGTTGAAGAAACAGGAGTTTCACCATTGTTTTTCTTTGCATCACTTCCATAGCTAGTCCGTTTTCCTTCTTTCCTGTGAAGTTACTCAGGTGAGAATGATCTTGCCTAGTTCTAGAGGGGCTCATAGACTAGCAAAGGGATGATTTTATCACAGGAAAACAGGCAGGTTATCAGAGAGCTGAATTTGGCTTTGGAAGTGGTCCCACATTGAGTATTTCACTGTGAATAATGTCAGGACTCTTGGCTGTCTCACCTGGCCCAAACCAGGACAAGCACATTCATGATGCCTGCTTGTCAGTGTGCGCTGGCCCAAAAAATTGTGTGCTGTAGAAAGTAAAGCAAAATCCTAACCTTTCTTACACAATAGTAAAACTTTGGGGAAGAAGAGGAAGAATATAATTAAATATTATTTGTAACAGGACTGTGCCTTCCGAGAGAGGCCAGAGCAGAGCTAAGATCAGCTAAGTACTACTTTGCACTGGAGTCTGTATGTAACTGAGGGGGGAGGACGGGGGGGGGGAGAAATGGTAGGTAATTGCTGACCAGTGAGTTGTAGGATAGACTGAGAGGGCCAAGTGGCTGAAACACATCTATGTCCTATCTAGCTGGCTGCAGCTGTGCAGGACAATATAGTGGCAGGTAAAGATGCCAGCCATGCCCAGAGCAAGTGCAAGTCACAACAGTGGGGAAGGTGATTGTGCATCGCTGTTTGGCTACGTGATGCAACCTCTGGGATGCCTGCAGGGGTGCTGCTAATGCCCAAAGCTGTAGCTTGGCACCACCCTAAAGTTTATCTGCACTAGGTTCTCTTGGGTTTTACTTTGAACCTATTAGCTTGGGCTAATTGCAAAATGAGTTAATACATATAATGTGACACCTACGTCTTACTCTAGAGTAGACAAAGCCCTGGTGTTGAGTCATGTTTTAAATCAGTCTTCATCTCATGCATAACGGATGTGGATAACCACAAAGATGCTCAAAGTGGAAGCTACGCCAGGAGGAGCTCCGTTGCGGTTTTCATTAACCTGAAAATTAGAGGTATGTAGCAGCAACGCAGAAATAAGTATTTCTCTCATATAGTCCCCATTCTGCTATTCAGCTACTTCACCACCCATCAACATCTCCTCAACAAGACCCCTGTGAAATAAGAAAGTGTGTTAACTTACAGTATCTCCAGTTCATAGGGATAAGCTTAGCTTCATTTCACAAAGGAGCTAAGTGACTTCCCCAAGATCACGCTGAACCAGACCAGAGGTGTGAATCCTAAATTCTGGACTAGTGCCCTAACCAAAAGGCCATGCACTCTGTCCTTTGTTACTGGTTTATAAAAGAGAGAAGGAAGGACAGAGAGGAAAAAAACCTGTTGAAATAATATAGTAAGGGATAGAACAAGGAAGAGCAAGTGGGTTGTGTTGAACTTCAGAATCCCACTAAGCAAAATGTTAGTGTCATTCACCCAAAACCCATACATGAATACAGGTTTAATAAAAGATATCGGATTTACCCAAAGAACCTTGTCTGCCTCTGTCCTTAGACCAACACGGCTACAACCTACACCCCTGCCTACTCCTCAGACACCTGAAAGTTGAAGGCAATTTCTTATAAAGGGTTTTCATCTGTATATATGGTTGTCATTTCAAATAACTATTCCATTCATTAGGGGTGGCTACACTGTCCCATTCAGGCAATAAAAAGCCAGATGTATCCATGGCAGAGGGAAGACAGAGCCAATATTCTGTGGGTGTGGACACAGGTGACCGCTGATCCATTGCAAAATGCCACCAATTGGAAATCAGTTTGCAGTTGTGTGATGTGCTGTGACCCCAACACCAAGGGATGGGAGTGAGCACACTCAGCCCAGCATGTCTGGCAGTGGGCAAGTGGGGGGACAGTGCTTGCACCCATGTTTTGGGAGTCCCAAGGGCTGGGCGACCTGTGATGGGCAGGGTTATAATTTTTTTGCTTTCCCAACCAGGGAGTGAAGACAGAGCTGGTTGCTGGAAAGGTAGCTTATATTGACCAAGCCGTGCAAGGGAGTGCACTGAGAAAAAGGGTCAACAAAAGGGGGGAGAAGGGCAGAAGAATTCTGGCTACATAACAGAGTGGCCAGTTACAGCAGTGTGTGTTTGGGGGATGAGAAGCAGTGCGGTGTGGGATACCTGGAGGACTGATCAGACCTGTGTCACAGAACGCTTGGTGTCCACATGTAACAGTGAACCAATTCAGGTACAGCAAGGGAATCGGGTCTGTCCTCAGACTCTATCTGTGGCCATAAGCACAGTGTGCTACTTGTGCTGACAGCTATGATGGCGGATGGGATTAGGATTCCCCACTATACTGGGGAATCTTCAGCTTGGCTGTTTGAGACAGCATTAAATCACTTGTCTGCCCTGGGCCGGAACTCATCCACTTTGCAGATGCTACCTGGTATCTACAGAAGCATTGCAAATCCAGGTAGAAATGAAGCAGAGAGACATATTTGTACATGACAAAATGAGTTTTGCATTTTCCATTCAGGCTGCTGCATTTTGCAGACCTGGGATTTTTACTCCAAGGAAATCCATCTATTAGCAATGGCAATAGCGATCCCATTGTCCACGCAGCCGTGAGCACTTCCTCATTAAACATGCAGTTACAGCCAAAGCACCAAGGGATTAAATCTTCCAGTCCTCGGTATGCCCCTTCCTTATCCTGGCTAATTCTGTACTATTGAATTTCAGCCAGATATTGCCCATGCTATATTCAAGGGCTGTTCCTCTTTTGACAAATAATGGCTCAGCTGTCTCACTTACTGACATATTGCTGACTGAAGGCTAGTCTCCTTTATACAGCCCAGGGAGGAATTTCCCTTAGAGCCCCAAAATTAGTCACATGGCATGCATAACATTTCCATTTAAGGGAAAGACAGGAAGAGCTAAGCACGAACGCAAATTCTGCTGTCTGTCACGCCTTGTGCAATTCCATTGGGAATGTGACTCTACGGACCTTTCTTTAGCCTTACTCAGTGGCCGCTTCAGAGCATGCTTATTCATGGGATAAATGCTTTCTGACACGTATATGAAACAACACATGTTTGGACAGCACAGAGGGTACTCATTTAGGTAATTACTCAGCCGAAAGAGGCAATATTCCAGGACGATCGCTAGTCACAAAAGTGGTAAACAATATTCCATCTATCAATAATATCACAGCAGAGCTGAGGGGTATTGCCCAATTTTTCTGTTTTCCTTCACTTGGTTTCTCAAATTGGAGTCTGGGAGCATCAGTGTCTCCCGGGTTATCACAAATGTTCCTTAATTTATCTTTCATGTGACAGCCTTGCCCTCATCCTTTTATTTCTGCTTTTTCATACTGTTTGATGAGACTCCTTATTGATTTTTTCCTTGCTACACTGAATGGTAACCCTACTCTGCAATTATTGAATAGATGGCCTTAGTGATTTGTTTTCACCACAGAAATCACGTTCCTGTATGCAGAGAATTCTAATGCTCATAGCCCAGTGATTTGTAAAACTTTTAAAACTAATATCTAACCCTGAACCAACAGACCACTATGTAGGCAGTTCAACTGGGAATTCAGCATAATGTACATTCCAGTCAATAATATTTTTATATTGCTTTTAAGAGTTGCCATGGACACCATAAAAGACTTGGATCAAGCAAAATTGTTCATCAGATGGGATGAAAACTGTTTTTTTTCTTTTACCTTGCAGGTTGAAAAGGAATTTTTTGTTATCTTAGGAAAATTTTACAAGCCTTCAGTTGTACTAATTCTCTGTCTCAAAGCACAGAATAAATTTGTTCCTCCATGTTACCAGCAAGATATTAGCTTTCAGTAGCATAAATGAATATGTATGTACAGTTCTTTCTAAAGTACCTTTTATTCCATACATATTTCATTCCACCAATATCAAATTTTATAGCAGGCCAAATTTTCTATGGAAGTCACTGGAGGTTTGCTCATTTACCCCAATAGAAAATGTGCTGGTTTACTTGAATACCAGATTATTATGCATAAATTATGAACAGTAGTTTCTGATTACCTTAAATTGCAACTCTTCTCTCACTTTGTAGAGGTATTCGTGTGCTGTACAGTATAACGGAGTACTGAAATGTTGATTCTCTAAATTATGCAATTTGTTCAAAGCCATTGAGCAGATTGATTCTGCTCTGCATCTCTCTCCATGCAGATGTTTCCATTGAAGTCAAGGTATTGCTTTTATGAGTAACGAGCTGCTGTATTACACCCTATTAAATTGGCTACTAGTAGGTTATTATAACTGAAACTGAAGGTTAAAAGCCTCACCTTTTTACACCTGGTTTGGAAGTGACATTGGAAGAAGGTGAAGGGACCTCCCCTGGGGGTGATGTGGGGATTGCAGTTCTCTAATTTTGGGGGGTATTTGGGGAAAATCAAGTTGTTTCCTATCTGTGGGTTGCTTGTTTCTTACTGTAAGCCTTCTGGCCTTTGCAAACACTCTTTGCAACATATTCTTTTTAAGTCAGGGCAGTCTCCCTACAATATCATAAGGAAAATTAATAAGCCTAGTAGAACTAGGAATAACCCCACAGTATTAAATGTTGCCACATAGTTCTGTATCTTCAAGGACAAGACAACTACCGATAATAGAAACGATGATCATATGTCGCTTTATCAAACTACCTAGCCATATCTCAGTCACTTGTGCAGGCTTTCGTATGTATTTTGCAGGACTATTATTTATGGCATCCCTTGCAGGAAATGCCCAAGAGCTACCTTGGGGAAATAAGCACGCAGCTGGCAAACGCATTGGGAGATTGTTGTATAGCAATAAAAAACAATACTCCAAATCATCCGTTTCCCACATCATTTCTCGTCTTCGTGATTTCCAAGGTTTCTCAGATCGCGGCTTGCGAGGGCACAAGGATGCCTAGTCCCGTAGAGTAACCGAACCCAGACTCATTGCTTGCATTAGATCCCGTCGGTTTGCTGACAAAGCGACAGATTAATCTTCATGACGCTCAGCTTTCCAGGGACGTTTGATTGCAACATTTTGGTGCCCCTCGTCGTAGCTTGTCGCTGCACTGAAGGGGCAAGGACGTTGGGATGACACACGACTATTCAGGGCATCTGATCCCGCGTGCTGCATCCGACCCCGTGCAGGGACCCAGTGTGCGGCGTGGGATCCCGTGCCACATCTGACTGCTGACACCAGATCCATCTCTGCGCACGTGGGATTCGGCCACGTGGGTTGTCCCATGGGGCTCCCTGCCCATCTGGAAACACAAGAGTGTGTGAAGCAGTGGCTCCCCGGCCGCCAAACGGCCAGCCCTGGGGGCAGTGGGCACGCCTGGGAGCTGCAGGCCCCGGCCCTGGGGGCAAGGGTCCACGTGACACAGCGCGGCCCACGGGCCAGGGCACGACCACCTGAAGCGTCGACTGCACCACAACTGACACACCTTCCCGCCTCAAGACGGGGGAGGGGCCCAGCGAAGCCCCGCCCCTCATTGGCCCCGCCCCCGGACATTGATATGGTGGGCGGGGTGGCCCCGCCCCCTGTTGTAGCGCGCAAAAGGGGGCGGGCCGCGCGGCTGTTGTGTAGAGGGGCGGGGCCGGCGCGTGCGCAGTGGGCGGGCCGCGCGGCTGTTGTGTTGAGGGGCGGGGCCGGCGCGTGCGCAGTGGGCGGTCGGCACGGCCGTTGGGGCGGCCCCGCCCCCGCCGCGCGTGCGCAGTGGGCGGGCGGCTGTGGGCTGGGCTGGCCGCGGTGTCATGGCGGCCGGGCAGGGCGGTGGGGGCAGCGGCGGCCAGGGGCCTGGGCCGGGGCCAGGTCCGGGTCTCGGGCTGGGGCCCGGGCTGGGGCTCCCCGCGCACCTGACGCTGCCGTACGCCGCTGGGCCGCCGTGGGGCGCGGCCGCCCTCCCGCCGCACACGGGGCGCAGCCTGGACCGCGCGCTGGAGGAGGCGGGCAGCTCGGGCATCCTCGGCCTCAGCGGCAGGAAGCTCCGCGACTTCCCCGCCGGCGGCTACGACCTCAGCGACACCACGCAAGCAGGTGCGCGCCGTGCCGTGCCGTGCCGTGCCGTGCCGCGCCGCGATGCGGGGGCTGCAGGGGGCAGGGGCGTGGGGGAGGGGAAGAGGCAGGGCTGGGGGGCTGCAGGGGGTGGGGGAGGGGTAGTGCTGCTGCAGGGGCATGGGGCAGGGCTGGGGGGCTGTATGGGGTGGGGGAGGGGCGGGGCTGGGAGGCGTCCCCTGTGGGGGTGGGGGTGGGGGAGTGGGAGTGGATGGAGAGGGCGCGGCGGTGGGGGAGGGGCAGGGCTGGGGGTGCCCAGGGGAGTTGTTGGGGATCCCAGGGTGGGCGTGCGTGTGGGGGGGGGGGGGCGTTGACTGGGGCCATCAGATTCGTTTGCAGTTTCAAAAAGAGGAGCTGGGTGTTTGGGCTGGTCCCCGCCCGTGGGGGGTGCCGTCCCCGGGCAGCGTTCTCGGTCACGAATAGGGGGCGCGGGGCGGGACGCGCGCGTTCGTGCGGCAGGCTCTGTGCGCGGGGCTCAATGTATTCGCCGCGTCGGTTAATAACACGGACGCGGGAGCCGACCGTGGCTCCGTTCCGCGTGAAGGGGGAAATCTGGTTTATAGTCTAGTCCGTTGGGGTTTTGTCGCCTGTGTTTTTGTTTTTTCTTTCCAGTGGTAGTTCTTGATGTATTTGGTATTGGACCAGTCCCTGGAAATGAGCTGTTTAGGCTACGATGCTAGCACAAAGTATACTAATTAGGATCTGATGTATCATTATTTGCTACAACAGTGGTAGCAGTTTTATAAAACACTTTACCGGGAACATGCGTGTCAAGGTTTTGGTTCCTTTTTTTTTTTCCACGGGGTTGTGGTAATTGGTTTATCATCTTGAATAAGAGACTGCCCATTGTAGTGCCTTCATCCATCTGTGACAATCCTGTGTTCCCGTGATCTATCAAATACTTATTCTCCCCAACCCTTTGTTGTGGACTGCGTGTTTTTGTTAGGTCGGAGGCGCTTGTGTTCTGTGATATTATGTGAGGTTTTGTGAGGCTTTTTTATGCTGAGGATTTACGAAAGATTAAAAAAAACAACCCTGGATATTTAGAATATCCAGTATTGGGTCTTAATGTCTTTTTCTTTTTCCTGGCACATGTGTTGGACTTGCATGTGCTAAGCAGAATGTGGGTAGGCAAGAGTGCTTTAATTGTCTGGGAATAGGAGCACAAAAATAATTTTAAAATGTGTTAAATGGCATAATAGCTCAAAATTGCTCAGTAATGAAATGTATGGGACATGTTGAGTATTTAGGCACAAAAACTGCTCAACATTTAAAATAGAAAAATGAGGAGCCCTTGTATATAGAGAATCTGTTACCAGTAGAGCTCTTCTGTTGTCTTGCGTGGAGTTTATTAGGGGTCCATGCATTTTAATAGGTGTGCTATGATCATAAGGTACAACCAAAACCACGTTGATAGATTCAAGATTGATTTGACTTTGTGTAAATTATGGCAATCTGCCTTCCCTGTAACTGTTGCTAGTCTGATCCGTGCCATTTAGTAATGCTCAGAAGCCTCAGCCAGGATTAAGGCCTCCGTATACAAGATGCTGTGTGTTCTTCAGTGGCATCGAACAATGCATGTAAATCGGTTTTGCTGTACACAAACAATAGAAGCCTGACCTGTGTAAGAATTCATCTGGTGACGTGGGGTTGTATTTCGGTTCTTTTAAAGGGCTTTCTAAAATGTACTTGAGAGCGCTTTGTAATATTTATTTTGATTTGGCCTGTAGACTGTCTTGTCTATTTTTTGACTGGTGGGTGGATATTTTAGTATTCAGCAAGTGCATTAAAAATTGCTGCTTGCAGATTGTCTCTAAGGAAGGATTGGATTCTGGATAAGATTCTGACACTGCCTTTATATTTATTTACAGCCATTTCTATGGTACTTATCACTATTTACAAACAAGCTTTATACTGCAACCTGCTGCGAGTTTAGGACAAATTTCCCCACATCTTGCACAGATATCAAGCAAGGAGTGAAGATTTAGGTTAAAAAATACTCACTGTTATTTGGTGCCAGTTGGGCACTAATTTTGCAACCTTCTGGATTTATTTTCCATGGAAATCTGAATATCTGGGTGGCAGGATCTCAAGATAGGTACTCAGAATAAGTGCCATTTTTGAGAGTCGGACTGTACGTGACTAGCTTGCGTGAGGTTTGTGGCAGAAATGAGAGCGGGATCTAGAACACCAGTTTCAGCTCCAGGGTGGGCAGCGGTTCCCAAACCCTGACAGGCTGTGCACCACCAATTAAAAATGATAAATCTTAAGCACCACCAGCAAATTTTTGTCATATAAAGTAATTATAATACATCTTTAAATGTGTGCCACTGACAGGTTGTCTGTGTACCACTGGTGGTACTTGTACCACAGATTGGAAACCATTGCTTTAAGCCATACCATCCCGCCTCTTTAGAGACTGTTTATTGAGCTGGAAATAGAATAGTTTTAGTTAATTCAGACTTCTAAAAAACGTTTTAAGAAACGTTAGCGCTAAATTATTTGTGACGCATCGTGCTACACTTAACTTCAACTGAATTGACTTCATTAAGAGGCAAAGGTTGGACATGTCTGTAATTCTTGCCTTGCTTGCTTCCTTCTCCCATTGCCTCAGGTCCTTTGTATGGAGATTTTTGTGCCTACTATATCTTTAATTGGTTTATAACCCGTAAATTGCAAGGACCATAGCAAATGTTTATGGCATCTCATTATGTTACAATTTATTTGCTTCAGTAATCTCACAGTTTAATACTTGGCCCTTTAATGACGTCAGATGCTTCAGCAGCTTCAGAATTTCATTAAACCTCTCTGAAGATCTTTTAAAGTGCTTTCTTGCACTTCCTTTATCATTTGTCTGTTTATACAAGTTGTTTGGCTCTGTTGAGCAAGCTGTCTCAGAAGAGTCTAGGTGAACTGAAGGATGTTCAGTGGGCGGTGCTCTATGAGAAGTATCTCGAGTCTCCAGGCCTGCATCCTCCCTCCTATTATACGCACGTCATTAAACCCAACGGGAGTTAAGCAGCCAGTTATATTGCATACCAACTGCACCAAGGAGCGAGTGTTTTTTGTTTACGTCTTCAGCCAGACAGCTATGCCCTGCTGACACCTGCCAGTGTGCTTCCTTTTGCTTTTAGTGTTTTATGAAACAAACAACTTCTTAAATATGCAAGTTTAGTACTCATGAAAGGCATTAGGTTGACAGCCCTTAATGTCAGCTTTCTCTGCTTAACAGAGGTAGCCCCCTCAGCTGTCTCAATCTTCCCAAGCAAATCTCATCCCTGTTGATTTTCAGTTTATTTAATCAGATTTTACGAGCATCTATCAAGTTCTCTTGATGTCCATCCCAGAAATAAAAAATTATAGCATAGTGGAAGACTGCCCATAAGCATATATATCTTGATCCTTAGCTCCCACAACAGCCTTAACAAAGGTAGGGAGAGGGAAATGGTTTTGCAGTATGGTTATATTTCCTCCAGAGCTGAGGGTTTTTCCCTTTAGAAGTAACAGAATATTCAAGCTTTCTGCCTTAGGATTCCTGGATGTCTCTGCTGAGACTGTCAATAAGCCTGTCAATTGAGAAGCACGGTTTAGCACAGGGGCGGGCAGTTATTTCAGGCGGAGGGCCGTTTACTGAGTTTTTGCAAGCCATCAAGGGCTGCATGACAGGCAACCAGGGGCAGATAAATATTAATTTTCTAAATTTTTTAGGGGCCCCGCGGGCCCGATAGAATGGCCTGGCGGGCTGCATTTTGCCCACCCCTGGTTTAGCATTACTGACTTAATCTGATCAATATTACTTTATATTTAGCTGGCCCCTTTCAGGTGGCCCAGTGGTACAAACTGACATTCTCCTGTGTAATGCAGATAGGCTTGTGACTAAAAAGATTTGTTGCGAGGACGCCAGTATGAAATTTAAATGGTGCACATACTTGTATGTCTTGAATGAAGGCCTCTAAACCAATTGCACTTTCTTGGGTAAAATAGTGCTATGTCCTTTTGACAGCCTGGATTAATTAGAATGGCAACTAACTGAAGAATTTATAAGAACTCACAAAATCCTTAATTTTAGAGGCACGAACTGTTGTTGCCTAATGTGAATCTAAATTATCATAGAGGAAGTGAGTGAACTGCTTAATGGAGAACATATGTCATTGTTATTGAAGAGGCTGCAATCAGGAGGACAATGTGAGGTTTGCAACAAATTTATATTGACTTGAGCTTCTGTAAGGTTTTGTTGGTGCATCTTTTGCTTGGGGAAGTGCCAGACTGGAAGTCTGGAAAAAAGAGGAACGTTTACAACGGAAGCAGTGTGAAAACTGCCTCCCCTGGGCTGTTTGGTAGTCCGTTTCTTACCCCCTCTGCGGTGACCACAGAGGAGTTACCAAGCCCAGCTAGTCCCTGGCTTATCTGCTAAAAGAAGGCCACCAATGCAGCTAACTGTAATGTTGCTGGAAATGATATTGAAGGCTTTAATTGGCTTTTTCCCCCCAACACACTAGTCATTTAGCTTGTGTTTATGCAAGTGACAACGAACAATATATCTCCAACCCTCAAGCTGTACAATAAATAGCATTTTGAAATGGGGTGACTAGTATTTCACACAATGTTCCTGATAAAGCTGCACCCCTTTTTCCACACGATGTAAATATGAATATGTATATAAATCAGGTGTTAGTATTATTCACAGGCCTGCTCCTTATACAGCTTAACATCTAGTTTCGTTTGATCCCATCTGCTTATTGCAGAGGTTTTGTTAACATTTCCTCTGTAAAACCTAGATAATTTTCCTGAGCTGATATTGTTTTTTGAGTTCTGTAAATTGAGTAGTTTTAATTCCCCTCTCCCCCTCCTCCCTCCAATTTGTATTGCTTTGTACTTATCAAAAGAGATTTACATTTCCCATCATGTTATCTGTTCACATGCTTTTTTAGGTTTCTTTCAAGTTCCCATTAGCCCTTTTTTGGTTATAACTAATTACATTGGTCAGCGTAAATTTTGCTGCTGCATTACTCATCCTTTTTTCAGTAGGAAACAGTTTACATAGAATCCATTTCAATGTAGAGCTGTTCTAGGACTCTTCCCTTGCTGTAGGCTAAGTAGGACCTAGGTTGGGGCTTGGAAACCTTTTGCCACCCCAGCCTGCTGCTTATGATCCAGTCCCCACGGCAGGCTGCACGCTGCATTTCCCTAGAGATCAGCAGATCCGCCAAAGGGAGTATATAGAAGAAGGTAGATGCTAGGATCCTAGGGAGGCTGAGAAAATAAATGAACGTGGTGGGCAGTAGGATTCTGGAGACACCTCCTCTGCTGACCTGGCTGGGGTTTCCTAAGCTGCTGTGGGCTAGATCCAGTCTTTTCATGGGCCATGAAGGCCCCTAGGTTGCTGACCCTTGGGCTAAGTGTTTGCCCTGCCTGGCTCCAGCAAGTAGCCTCCTGCAGGGGATGGTAAAACTGCAGGGTGGAGCCAGCCAGGGAGCAGCTGCAGAAACGCTGGGGAAGTCCACTCAAGGCTGTAGTAGGTGACTTGCCTAGGGCAGGCGGGTTGTTTGTTCTAGCCCTCTTCCTGATTGTCTTCCCCTTGGTTTCAGCCTGTACCAGCTCCGCTTCTTCCTTGCACTGTCCCTTGCTCCCTCCTTTCTGTGTCCTTTCTCCTTAACCAGTCCTCTGTTGCATTTGTCCCCCTTGATCCCCCTGATGTTTGCTACCACATTTTTCACTCTTCCTGGGTGTCACATCCTTTCCCTGCCTCATGCTTGTCTTGCTCAGATTTGAAGCTCTTTGGTGCGCGCAGTCTGCTCTTCTGTGTCTGTGTGCTTACTTACTGCCTAATATAATAGGTGACCTTTCTTATTCATGTTTACATAAGTGCCTAATACGATGAAAGATTTGCTCTAATATGGTAATATTAGATGCATTTGATACTCCACTTTCTGTTGCCTAGGGAATTCTTATGAACAGGGCAATTTCCTCAGGGAAATTTTGTCTTCGCAATGAACCGAAACCTCTTCAAAAGCCACAGAAGCATGGTACTGTGTGCTGGCAGAGCCTGGATGCTCCTTGAGTTGTGGTGTAATGGCCACCCTGCTACCTCCATCCTTGTGTGCTCAGGGAAGGAGGAGAGGGAGTACCCATCTAGTTTGGTTTCCCAACTTGGGATGCTACCCCAGTGGTCCATCTCTATCTGCCTGACCAAGCATACCATGTGGGGCAGGATCTCCTGAGTTCGGAGGGAAGGGAAAAGGTATGTAGGCCGGGTTCTCCTGCTGGATTCTGCACAATGCACTAAAAGCTTATCGGTCTCCCCCAGGCATTGGACGACATTGGTCTTCTACAGCCACTTAGTATAGGTCAGGTGATAAAACTGCATTGCCATGGCAATGATTCAGGGTTAAACCATGGTGATCCATGATTGGTAAGGGGTGGGGGAGGTAAGTTTTGTGTAAGAAAATCCCCCGCCTCCGACCAATTAATGTAGCTTTAAGAAAAGTTCATTATGTTGCAGTCAAGAATGCAGAAGTTGGGTATGCCAGTTTGATGGTTGTGTGTCTGTGCAACCCTAGTTCTGTGCCGTAACAGGCTCTTTCATGGATTTTGTCATGTATAAAGTGCGATCTCCACCCCGTCTGGGACCCTGTGTTCTGAACGGGGCACAGACTGGACTTGTTGGGAAGCAGAACCAAGATTGCGAGAGCAGCCACAGACTGGCATCCTTTGACTTCTCAGTTCCTGTTTCTGCAGTCCAAATAACATTAGTTGTGGCCCTTTTTGTATGTAGCTGTGCCTTCATTGAAAAAAAAATGGTTACAGGCATCCATCCTACGATTTCACAAATTAAAAATGTGCAAGAAAAATACTATGGATATAGTTAAGACTTGCTTTAGGAGGGAGAAAAGATGGACTTTTCATCACACCCAGATGAATATAAAGATGGGAAAGAATCCAGAGTTTAAGGAGCCCTTTCAAAATGTGTTTGGCTAGCTCCTGTTCAGTATAAATGCAACTCCAGCTCTATGCTGGTATCAGTTATGGTGGTGGTTTGCCAAGAGAAAAAAATGAATGCTTTGGGAACCAGGTTCCAAGTCCAACCTATATATTGCAATTTCTCACATACAGCACACGTTTAAAAAAAACAAACAAACCCCAACAGCTGCTGGAAACTAGAGTGTGTTTTTTTTTAAGTGAGAAAATAAGATAACAGCAACTTCTGCAGGAGTCTACTCAAGGGAAAGAGAAAGTAAATGCTGCAAAGGCAGCTTCACAGTCAGGACAAGGGAGTAGTAGCTGCTGGCTTTGAGCTCGTTGTCTTTCCTCTGGCAGAGGCTTATGCTGCAGAAGCTGCTTTCTTAAAGCAGACCTGAACCTCTTGTGCTGGACAGGTTCTCAGCTGGCTTGGATTAGGCCCGTAGCTGACCTGGCAGGTGTTTTTGGCTGCCCACACCACTTAGCTTGGGAAGTGAAGAGGGTTTGGGTAGTTTGGTTCAGCCAAGCAATGCCTGTGGGTCATCACCGGTGGGGATTAATAGAGCAGCCACAATGTTTTGCTCCCTACCTAACCCCAGCTGTAGCTGCCTGTGTTTTCCCTGGGAAAGCTGCAAAGGCCTGGATACCATATTTACTCAAATGTAATACAACACTGAATTTTAAGTTGACTCCCCAATAATTAGATTCCATATATAGAAAATGCATAATTTTGTTATAATTTCCTGGGTATAGAATCTAATTATTGGAGTTTTGTCTTGAATTTGTCCCCCTCCTACCGCTACATCAAGGAAAATAAATCTGGGGGGCCAGGTGGCCTTCCCAACTTCTTCCCCTGCAGCTCTCCCTGCCTCCCTTAACACAACCTGCTCTCTCTGAGCACATGGAAGTGAGGGGCAAATTTGAAAGTCACTTTGTACTTTGGGTTCCCAATCTCAGTTTATCCAGTATTGATCCATTTGATCTTTTTCAAGCTGCTGCAAGTGTTAGCACAATACTGCATGAACATATTTTTAAGCAGCACTTTTGTACCTACTTATGTATAGTACAAACTATGCATGCCATTAGTCCAAAGCCAAAAGGCGCATGGCTTGCCATATAATTCATTGGGCTGGGCCACATTAGAGTCGGCAGCATTTCAAGCCATGGGGACATCTCTCTGGCTAGTTTATCTGCTCCTCACCTGGTTCCATGCAGTAGTTAGTGAAGGAAAGAAGGAAGATTTCTTGCTTGCTAGTCCTCTTTCTTCCCTTCCTCCTTGAAGGCACTTAGGAGCTATGCTTATTAATTTTTCTATGAAATCTATTTTCTCACTGGTTCTTGCAGTGTGTACATAACCTCTGTAACAGGTTTTTATTTTGGGGGAGGGGGGGTGTATTAGTATGTACGAATTTGAACTGAAGAGCATAACTTTATTTAGGAAAAAATGTGTTTACATCCAGCTCCGCTCTGAAATTTCAGCAGCCTCATTTCTGCTGAGATGCTAGTTAAGCATGTACTTACTGAGTCCAAGGAAGTGCTTCCACATTCTTCTCAGAGAACAGTACATAACAGTAATAATGTTCAGTGGTTGTAGTTAAGACTCAGCAAAACTAATTGACTACACAGGAGGGGATCTGGCTGAGCATGAAGTTCTGTCCAATGCACAAAGGGAATGAAACGTTTTTCCTTTAAGCTGTAGCAGTCGGAAGTGTTATTGTGGCCTACAAAATGAAGGGAAATGTTGAGACAACATAATTTAGGCCTATTAAGGCTTGAATTTTAACAAATGCATAAGAGTTAAGGAATTTGAGGCACATGCTACTTCATTCAGGCACTTGTGAGATTTCCTTCTTTACCTTAATTTTGTGGATTATTAATGTATAATAGTCGTTGCCAAAAGAAATGATAATGTTAAATCCTGAAAGAAGGTGGGCAGCAACAAGAAAGCTAAAGCTAATATTCAGTCTTAATCATTGTTTATCTTTTGGAAATGTTTGTTGTTCAGATGGAACATAGTGATTGCATTCAAACTATTTCAACCAATTTAGAAGTTTTTACTGGTTGGAGGGAGCTTTCCTACATATGTAAACCAGCAGGAATACGCAGTGCAATTACTGTTGATTATGTTAGAGGGATGCTATCAGAACTGAAAACACCAGATTTGGAACAGAATGCTCTTTTAGGTGGTTTTTAAGTATCCCTTAATTTTTTTTCATATCGCATTCCGTGCTGCTGACTTAACTTTTCTTTGAAAACAAAACAAAAGCCCTCCACGCCAAATACTTACACATCGCTTTACAAACAGTCTACTTTGTGCTTATATTTACCACTAGCTGTTTTTTTCATTACACATTTACTTCCTCTTTGTGGACATTCGGGTGAAACTGCTGAGTCCAGCTCCACTGCCTGCTGCTAAAGAGAATGAGTATAGGCAGTTTCTCAGAAGACTTAACATTAATTGCAGTTTAAGATTTTTTTTTCTCTGTAAGCATGTGTGTGTGTGGTTTAAAATGTTAAGCTAACACAAACTGAATACCGAAGGAGCATTTTTTTCCCTCTATCCTGTTACATTCCACTTTATATAAGCAATTTATATCCCTAAATTAAAAAAAAACCCTTTCTAACATTCTTGTGAAGGGCACTTGAGAAAAGAAAACAGTATTAACTGTTCTGAAGTCTGCTTTTAGGAGGGAAGCATGTTGGCAAAGGAAAGCTTCATCCAATAGGGCCCTCCATGAGAACATCCAAATTTAGATTAAGGCTCCGTCTTCATGAACTGCTTCTAACTTCCAGTGTTAGACAGCATTTGCCACAGCTCATGTGTGTCCTTGTGCTTCTGGCAGCTCCGTGTGGCTCCACCCAGCAGCTGTGGCATGAAGTACCCCCGGGAAGGCGTCACCTGGTAAAATGTGCCCTCGTACCTGCAGCGCTGGGCTGGACAGCGGTATAAGCAGGGGAGCTTTGGTAACTAACATACTCAGTTTTTGCCAGAACTGGAGTTCTTCTGGCAAACTTGGTGCAGATGAGGCCTAAAAACAGATCAGGCTTTTCTTTGTAGCATGTTACGATAGTACCTAAACACATTCATGCACCAAAAACCAGTTCTGCTCTGACTATTCTGTGTACGTGTGGGCCTAGCCAAATGGGATCACTGTGTCTGTTCTCAAAAAAATATTAACTAGATATATTTTATGCAGCATCTGGATGCAAAAAAAATAATTTAATAGTTGTAAAAGTGCTTAAAGTAATTATGCCACTGTTCATGTTATCATAGACAACCATGAATGGTAGAAAGTAAATCTGGAATGGGCTTCGAAGAGAGGTGGTACTATCACCTAACTTGGAGGTAGGTCTTCAAGAGGAGGCTTGATAGTCACCTGGCTGGGGTCATCTGACCTTGGTCCTCTTTCCTGCCAGGTGCAAGGGGTTGGACACGATGATCCTTTGTCCCTTTTGACTACAATCTATGAAATGGCTAGAAATGAGTTTTAAGCTGTGTGCACCTTCCCTGAAATGCATCAAACAAATTGGAATCTATTTTCTGAAGCTCACTTTTTTTATCTGTATCCTCTGCTTGTGCAAAAGAGTAAGGTTGACAAAATCAGAGTAAATTCTTTTTAATTTTTTAAAACAAAGTTGATTTTGATTGAAACAAAAATCAGGATATATTTACAAGCAATTTAAACTTGAAAGTTAACACAATGAGCATACTGGAAAAGGAAGACATAAATGATCAATTTGAAATATTTAATCATAAAACACACTTGTAATTAGAGCTCCCCACTCGCTTGCACTATAAAATCATCATACTATCCAGATAAATCAGCTATGACCCTAAATAAAATGGGACTGGAAAAAAAAAACCCTCTAAAGAGCTTGTCCCCAAAGCAGGGATGAGTAAAAGAGGAAGGAACTGTCTAAAACTTGGTGTAAAAACCACAACAAACAGCTACTGAAGGCTTCAGCTGTTTGCTGTGGCTTTTGTTTCAAAGGGTGTTGCCACTTTTCCAAGCAGTGGCTGGGAGGCTCTAGCTTGTTGGAGAATTTGGGCCCTTTGAAGCAAAAGCTGCAGCAAGCAGCTTATCCTCAGTTTGGTAACGTGCTGTGAACCGCCCAGTTCTGAAAGATCCAGGTTCTAGGGGACTATGAATGCATTGAACCAGAGCTTGAAAAAGCCATTTGCTTCTGACACGTGGGAAGCATGCAATGGCAAACACGAGGGCCTACAACAAAACTTTTGTAAAAATTAAGCTTGCTTTCCTTACCAAAAAGACTTTTTGCCTTCCAAATATGAATGCAGAACTATAGTCTTTGCAGACCACTTCAGTTCCTTTGCTGCTATTTTAGTTTCTCCAGACAGCACCAAAAGTGAAATTACATCTTCTCTGATTTTCTTATTACTGTTCACAACTGTAGCCAGCAACAAAACTGATTTGAGTCACGTCAGTGTATGCTGTCGCTGCTTAGGACGGAGGCCAGTTGTGGGAGAGATGAATAAGCTAGTCCCAAGTCCTCTGCCTGAGAAAGCTGGAGATGGGTAGAGCAGCAGTGGCTGGTCCCTCCTTTGTAGCAGCCAGCAGACATGGTGGGAGGGCTGGGGGGAAAAGAGGAGACCTTTTCCCTTCCAACAGCGTGGAATTAGGATAGAGGGAAAGGGCTTCGAACTCCAGCTACTAGGAGCTGGTCTTTGTCCAAAGGCTTTGCTTGTTGAGACTTCCGATTGGGAGTTGCTTGGTTTGGGAGTTGGCCTAGCAGATGTAGTTCTCTGTATAGCAAGTGTTTGAACCCTTGTCATATTACAGATCTTGACTCATTAATATACTAATGAATCAAGAATAAGCTATAGCTTGTGTTGACATTTAAGAAATAATTAAAGAATGGCATTAAGTTGCTCTAAAAATGTTTGCAGGTTTTTGCAGAAAGTGTAGCCTTAATTGACCCCTTAAATAAATTTTGTGGCCCAGAAGTGCAGCGCTGTCTTTTTACTGCTAGAGTTAAAAGTCATCAGGGAAATCTCTCTTTATTACCAGAATTTTAGTGTGGGCAGGGTATTAAAGACGGTTGTCTTTATTAACTTCCTATGTCCTGTCATGTGGGAGGCTTATTTTCTTCTTTCCCCATGGTTTTATGGTACTTGCTTTAAATAAAACCAACAAAAAAAACAACCCTCAAAATTTGCATGGATTTTGAGTGTCACCCATTCAGTATTAAGTTTTCATTAACCATCTTTTGTAGAAGATTGTAAATGTGTTAAATCTTCCGAAGTTACAATATCTAGTTACTTTATCAGAGTGGAGAGGTTATGAATTTCAGAAGAGTCTAAATGAAATGAAGTTGCTATTTCGTTGCTTTGAGTCGTTTGGATTTTGTTGTTGTTACATGTTCCAGCAAATCTCACTTTGGGGCTTTGTACTATATTCTGCCTCCCCTTCCAGCCTCCTACAAAAAGTACTAGATTCCCAAGCTGAGTAAGAGGGATGCTTGAAACATCTTTAAAAAAATAATATAGCTGACTGATACTCTTTCAGATCTGTTCTACATGGATTGGTATAGTAATCAAGCTGCATGTATTTTAATTCAGCACAAATGTGCCAATTATGGACTGCAAGGTGTTTCATGAACTGATGGTACCTTTTGTTCTTTCTTAGAATAAATGATTTGTTTAGGGAGGTTGTAAACCACGAATTACAAAGGCCTTTCATGTGTAAGAAAGAGTTTTTCCAGACAGTAGCTGTCAAATTATCCTTCTCCTTAGTTTTCATTTACATTCAAATACTGTTCTGTTTAAATGTATTCCTTTAAAGAGCTGAGGAGCCCTTTTTCTTTAGATACTGAAAGCAGTTTTGTTTGGAATTGGATACATGATTTTTCTGCTGCAAAATGAGCATTTAGATGTATTTTTTAATCAGTTGACAAAAAGGGCTCTAGAAGTAATTTAGCATCCACAAATGGCTGAAAGGGAAGATGTAGTGTGAAACAGTCTTCTGAACACTGAAGTACCATTTAACACACTCGCTGTGAAAACATTTACACAAATCCAAGATGACTGAATTTAAGGCAAGCCCTAGTTTGTTATAATTTTCCATGCGGGGGGGCAGGGTGGGGTGGTGCATCTTAAATTCATCCCCCCAAGGAATGAATTCCCCCATAGCTTGGCCCACTGGCAGTAAAAGCAGTGGCAGGGGGCCAAGTGGTGGGGAAAGTCAAGGGTGGGCAGGAGGCCTGCTACATCTTTCTAGCCATTTGCCTCTGCCACTTGCAGATCTGGGAAGGTGTTTTCTATGAAGCCTGTGGTGAAATTACCTTAGGTGTGGTACCCCGATTCAGTAGGCTTTAGGTTTATAAAAAAGGTACATTTGTGTGGTGCTGTATCAGGCACTTAGAAGATCGGAGTCTGAGACTGCCCTGCACTTTTAAATTTGCTGTTTTGAAGTCCCTCTACAAGGTGAAAATAGAAAGGTTGTGTTATAGAAGGCAGTTTTCTTACTGTCATGTTTCCTAGAGCCTGACGAGCCTTCCTCTGAGCCATCCTCAAGCTCTGCAACAAGGATGAAGGTGGCTGAGACAGCACCCAGGATAGCCAAAGGCAGGCTGTCTCAGTGGACAGAGACCAGCAAGAAGAGCAAAGGCAGGTCTGACAAGTGATGCGTTTGTTTGTACTTCCCTCCTATCCCTCGTCTTTCCTGCCCAGTGCACGGGGGCTGGACCTGATGATCTTGCCAGGTCCCTTCCAGCCCCTTCCAGTCTATGAATCTATAAGCCCCTCCACCCCAATTACATTTGGTACACTTGTACTCAAAGGAAGAAGAACAAAACAGAACAGAGCAGTCTCGAGCTGCTTTATCAGCAAGAGATGCACTGGGCATTTACCAGTAAAAGTAAGGAGTTCAGTGTCCTCTGGTAAATGGTGCTTGCTCCTGCCACACTGTGCTTCATTTCTGAAAACCAAGGATTGCAGCACTGTCGGGATGATGTGCAACAAGTGTCCTAGGTCCAGGAAGAGCACACACCAACTGCTGAAACTTCCTTAGCCTGACGAAGGGTTTTTGAACTCGAAAGCTTGCGTAATAACTATTCTCCAACTATTTGGGTTGGTCTAATAAAAGATATCAAATTCACCCAAGGAACCTTGTCTGCCCAGGTCCAGGTGCCTTCTTCACACAGGCTGTGGGGGTCGACAGGAGCTGGATGATACTGGTGAGGTAGTGATTATGTCCCGGTCTCTCCAGGCTGTCTAGAAGCCATGTGTAGCTGCTGGTCCAGACCAGGAATCCTTGCAGAGTATCTTTTCCACCAGGATAAAAATTTTATCAGATCCTCTGTGAGAGCCTCCAAAAAGCTGTGGCTGGTTACTTGCATCTTTTCCTTCAGGTTCGGGGTCTAGTAGCTGGTAAATGAACGAGGGCAGCAGCAGGAGAGGGTCCTGCAGCAAGCTCCCATGTCAGCTGTGGGACTCCTGTATTGCTACCAATAGCAAATTTCTTAGAAAAAGAAAAGATGGCTTCCTGAAGTGTTATGCTACTGCTATGTATCTCAGTATATCTCAGAAGCTTCCTGTTTTTAAATCAGTGCCCTCAAGTAGGGGGGCCTTGTGCAGGGCATCTTTGACAGGAGCAGCAAAGCTGACAGTGATGAAGAGACAAGAGACACTTCAAGGAGGAAGGGTTCGTGGAGCTGCTGAAATGCACCAAGGTTGCCAAATGTCAGTGGAATCAGTGGGCACCCTCAGGGCTGCAGCTCCTAACCTTTTGCTGCAACATTGATTTATTCCCCTTATTCAGCCATTTTTCCTCCAGTATTTTTGCTTTTTGTTCCTACCAGTCATGTGGCACAGGTAAGGATGGCACTGTTCATAATAAGGAAGGGTTCAATCATGCTGGAAAGACTTTTGGAATCCATACTGGTGGAAGGGGTAAGAAATTGTAGGGGTCTGTAAGCATTCAAGAATGAATGGGCAACCGAACAGAAGAAACAAAGGAGCTAGTAGAATGCTGTCGTGGAAGACGGTTGTTGTTCAGCCACAACTCCAAGTGGTGTGAGCATCCCATAATGTGTCTGCCACATCCCTCCATCTGAAGGTGGAGCAGGAACCCCTGTTTATCTGACATGATTGCTCAATGTCTATGTGTGATGTCGGCACGAGCCCAGTGATGCGCATGTGCTTGTAGTCCGACAGAGTTGGCTGTTGAGTCAACAGAACTTGCAAAAACTTTGCAGTTCTGCATAGCAGATCCTGGCTGTTTCAAACTGGGCACACAGAAAATAAGGTGTGCCAGTTACTGGGCATCTCGGGACCAATACTGCTTTGAGCAGGCAGCTGGACTAGATGAGGTCCTTTCCAGCCTAATTTTCCTATCGCCCTGTGATCTGCTAGAGCTCTCAGCTGCATAGATATGGGAATTGATAGAGGCAGGTATTTTCTTATCGCATATGCGCCTGCTCTAGACTGTCAGCTCCCTGGGGCAGGGACATGGTTATGTTTATACATTTCCAAGTACACTTGAGGCACTGGTATATGATAGTAATCTTAATTACACAGAGAGGTTACCTCCAAAAGATCTTAATAGAAGAACAGTAAAAGAAGAAATTAAATACAACCAGTGCACAGTAAAGAAATGCGGACAAAAAGGGATTGAGACAAAAGCAGTGGTGAAGAATGAAGTAGTAGCAACTGTGCCATTGTGTCTGGCAGCGTCATTTGGCCTTAGCACTTCAATAAACGTATTGCTGTATTGTCAAGGTTATAACAAAAACCAAAATAGGATCACTAATATAATAACGAACTAGCAAAAAGCCACTGGGCCAATCTAGCCTGCTCATTAGCTCATCTTGAAGCCTGTTTCCATTCAAACCTCCTTTAAGGAGTCTTGTTAGCTTATGAAGTGGCACATGGTGTCACTCCCTCAACACTATCTGGTGAGTGTGTCTCAGCCCAGTGGAACTGATTCATTTAAGCATCACAGGGGAACGGGATTTGGGGATCCTGGGCAAGGGATGAAGGTCCCCAGTTTGCCTTTGGATGAAACTTTGCCTAGGCTTCCTGCAAGTCGTGCATCATCATTAGGGTGTCCACACTAAACCTCCTGTACTACAAAGCTACAGGGTTAGCAGCATTAGCTGGCAACAGGATAGGGCTCCTTCCCTGTGTGGTGCCCACAGATTGTTGGGGTGAACTAGTGCATCCAGAGGGAACCTAGCCTGGTAAAGGCTTGCAATTCTAATAAAAGTGTTAAGCAGCGTAAGCATAGCAACAGATGCTGCCTCTCCAAAATACATTTTTTAAGCTGTAACATCATGCATCGGATCTTCTTCAACAGTGTTTTGCTTTTTGGGTTCAATAGACTTCCTTTTTGATAGGGCACTAAAAAAGTTTCTAACAGTATGGTATTTATTTCTGTTGTGGTATGCTGATGACATACTCATCTCTGAAGTCCTTTTAGCTAAAATCATTTAATTCTTTTGTCTTTTTACCACTAATCTTCATATTGGTTTTAGGGACGCTTATGTCTGATGGAATGCTAGGACATAAATTCATAAGAGGAAGAAACATTAGAGACCTCTCTGTAAGGCAGAAATACCCTAGGGCACATCTGCCTTTTCCAAATGCACATTTAGTTTTCATTTCATCAGGCTGATAAATTAGAAGTTAAAATACCAACAACAAAATACAGTGGAAACTATTTTTACTTTGGGAGCATAATAAAACCCTATCAGTTTTCTTGTATTTATTACCTTGGAAACTACTGTGTTAGGTTTTGTTTCTTGACTGAAACAAATGTTATTGTGTAACAGAAAAAAATCCAGTTTCATTGTTTAAGGATTGTTTTAGTTTTCAACTAAGGACATGTTTAGGGTTTGTGGGTCTGTCACTTCTTTTTTCTTGCTCAGATTTCATAACAATAAAATTTACAAAAGTTTTATTAAAAGGCCTGAAATCTTTTTTTTTTTTTAACATATAGGGTTTTTTTTCTTTATGTATTTATTAGATTAAATGTATGTGCCACCCTTCCAGAAGGGCTCAGGTGGCTTGAAAACCAGCAAAGCAACCTGCAAAACAAGCAAACAAGAAAAGCAAAATAATGTCTCAAAGCTAATAGAGCAGCTTGGCACATTGATAGTACTTGCAGGTGGTTGCCCTTGACTGACCTTAGGGATCATGAATGGGGCATAAGGGAGAAGGTAATTCCTTAGGTACATAGAGCCCAAACCATTTAGGGTTTTACTGGTCAAAACCAGCACCTTGAATCGCACCTGGAAAACTTGGGGCACGAGTTGTGCTCCTGGCACCCACCCCTGTCAAAAGGTGGGATGAGACATTCTGCAACAGCTGCAGCTTCCAGGTGGTCTTCAAAGGCAGCCCTACATAGCACTTTGCAGTAGTGTAGTTTGGATGATGGGGACCAGAATCTGAATCTGAAGGAAAGGCTCTCAGCTTTCTCAGCTTGTGGAGTTGGGGAAAGGCACTCCTAGCCACTGCTACCACCTGGAGATCCAGGAGCACCCCAGTGCTGGGAACCTGAGTGACAAGGGGATGCTGAACCCCATCAGTGGTAGGTGTCCCGTTCTTTCGGGCCACATGGATTGCTCATCCCTATCTTCTGTCTTGTCTGGGTTCAGCTGCATCCAGTCCTCAACTGTGGCCAGGTCCTGAGAGAGGAGAGGGACCCTGGGCTGCAGGTTGGATGCGAAAGAAAGGTAGAACCAGATGTTATCAGCATAACGATGGCTGCTTTCTCCAAATTTCCGCACTGTCTCACCCAGGAGCCTCACGTATGCATCGAACAGGAGAGGTGGTGGAATGGAGACCTCGGGGACACCACAGGGAAGGTATTGAGGGGGTGATGAGCCCTCACTCATCACCACTCTGGGACCTCCCTGTTAGGAAAGAGTGGAACCAATTAAAAGCGGTCCTGCGACAACCTGATAGGTTGCGTATAAAAGATTTATCCCTCGTGCTCGGCTCTATCAAAAGTCCCTGAATGATCTGGCAAGATTAACAAGGCAAAATTTCTCTTGCTGCTCTTTGACTTCACATAGTCACCTAAAGCACAGAGCGCAGTCTCTGTGCTATAACCAGGGCAGCAGCTGGATTGACAGGGTCCAGGAATCCATTTGCATCCTGTCTGGCAACCTCCTGTTTAGTGACCTTCCCCAGAAAGAGGAGGCTTTAAATAGGGTGGTAGCCTGGCTGGAGAGTCAATGTCAAGTGATGGTTTCTTGCGTAGAGGCCATACAATTGCAGATGCAGAGGTGTCTGCAAGGAGGCACTGACAGCTTCTATCAGCAGTGGCCTCAGTCTCCTTCATCTGGCATTTACAAGCCAGGATGTGCACAGATTTAGTTTGTAGTTGGCTGCCCACATCCTCTGTCTCAGTGGGCAACAGCATGTACAACTGACCCATATAAATTGGTCAGGGCAGAGCCTCCACAAACTGACCAGGTCATCAGTAACTATCAAGGTCAGTAGGATTGTCCCCCAGAGAGTTCTGGGATACTACTGGCTCCATTAGTCAGGGCAGACCAGCCTACGTGGTCCACCACCCCAGTGGGGGCATTTGAAGGTCCAGGATGTGCACCTTTAGAAGGAAGTGGTCTGACTGTGACAGAGGTGACTTCCTCCTCGATAAACAGGACCCCTGTATCCAGGAAGGTGCAAAACGTTGGGTCCAACATGTGCCATGCCTCCTGTGTTGATCCAGTTACTGCCTGGGATAGACCCATGGTAGTCATGGAGGTGATGAAGTTCTGCCCCAGCCCTGAAGAGTTGGTCTCCATGTGGATGTTTGTTATTGAAGACGATAAGTCTGGGCATCCTCAATGCCATCTCTCAAACCAGCTGGGCTAGCTCAGCAGGGAGTCTGCTGTGCAGCCAGGTTCTCGGTACACCAGCGGGATCCCCATTCCATCCCTGGTCTCAAACGGGCGGGTGCACTTCGTCGCGGGCAAGTTTGGCAGCAAATACTGTTTATTGCTAGATTGCCTTTGAAGATCACTTCTCCCCCCAGAAAAACAAACAAACAAACAAAAAACCCAACCTGCCATTTATAGGCTGATGATGCACCAAGTACCTGGCCACAGCTATTTTTGGCAAATGCTGCTCCAGAAGCCTCTTCCAGCCAGGTCTCAGTGATGCATGCAAGGTCAGCAGCTGCATCCTGAATAGGATTGGAGGCTACTAATGCTAGGTCAGTGGTTAATAAAACAGCAATCGGAAACAGTGGTCGATCAGGTTTTCACTGGCCCCATGACTCCTATGTAGTTAGCTTTATGAGTCTGAAGTCCAGTAGAAGGCAGGGTAGATTTGCACCTTACAGACTAACCAAAGTAGGTACAAGGCACGAGCTTTTGTGAACTGAAGCTAACTTCATCAGATGCTGTTGAATGTCATGTACGAAGGGACAGAGGAAGAAAAAGATGGGAACAGGCACCAAGTGCTATGCTCTGAGGGCATTTTCTCTGCCTCTCCTACAGGCACAAATGCCCTTCAGGCCTAGGGAAAGTTGCATTTGTGCCCAAAAGCTTCCAAAGAACAATTTTTCCAACTATTTAGTTCGTCTAATAAAAGATTATCACATTTACCCAAAGAACGTTGTCTGTCTGTGTCCTTAGACCAACATGGCTACAAACAACTACCCTAAAGCATGGTAGATATACATAGTGCTTTTAATAATAATAAAAAAAGCCTGCCCTCTCACTCTAATAAAGGGAATTATAATTATCCCCATTTTACATGTTTACCCAAGACAGCACACAAAGGTTGCGGGAGTGTTGGGAAGAGAATCCAGATCTCCTGACTCGGTCCTATAGGTTAGTCACAAAAACATCCTCCTTCTTCCTCACTTTCCACTGAAGTGAGGAAAGTTTCTATAGAGGAAGAAAAGAAAAAAGACAGATGACAAAGCTGTATGCAGTTTGGGGCCCCACACTTGAAAAAGGATGTGGATATATTGGAAAGGGTCCAGTAGAAAGCCACAAAAATGATTAGAGGTCTGGAAAGCATGACTTATGAGGAAAGGCGGAAAGAGCTAGGTTTATTTAGTCTGGAGAAGAGAAGACAGAGAGGATTTGATCACAATCTGCAAATACCTGAAGGGCGATCGTAGAGGATGGTGATGGGCTTTTTTCTGTGGCCATGGGGAACTGGACTAGGAGCAGTGGCCTCAAGCTGCGGCAGAGGAAATTTAGGCTGGAGATTAGGAGGAAGTTTCTCACTGTGAGCGTGGTCCAGCACTGGAACAGACTAGATGAGCTGCAGAATCTTCATCCTTGGACATTTTCAAGAGTAGGTTGGGCAGACACTTGGCTGGGATGGTTTATTCAGGGATGATCCTGCCTTGAGCGGGGGCTGCACTAGATGACCTTGTGAGGTCTTTTCCATTCCTACTTTCTTGTGATTGTACAATCCTATAGATATATTGATAAAATCCATAGGACTTTGACTTCCAACACAGTTCTCAGCCTAAGTTGGCAGGACTTCAAGTGCAGCAATTATCCCACCTCCTAAATAAATGACAAACTATTTGCAACCACCCCTAAAATTGTATGTGCAGTACTGTTAAAATAAAATAAGGTACTATTAATTATGATTAGCTTCCATTAACCAGTCTAAATAATTTTTATAGAACAGTATCAATATGTAAAAGAGTTCTGCAAATCTTCTAGCCCTGCGCTTATTAAAACGGAAGGGGAGCCAGAAATTATGACACTAACAGAGTCTAGGATTAAAGTACACATTTTAAGCTGTATAGTTGTAATGTCAAAGGTAGTGAAAAAGTGTTATCTCCCTCCCCCCATCATTGGTCATCAGTTAGAAAATGGTAGGTTAAGTCTCTTCATAAGGGCTGACAGGCAGCTATCATCAGGAGTGATGCAAACATAGGAAGCTTTGCTGAAATAGATGCTTCTTGTAGAGACTAATAGTTGAATTGAGCTACTTACTGAGGATTTTCCATTGAGCTTCAGCTTGGTTTAAAGTGTGCCAGCACTTAAGAGGGAAAAGGTGGTGCTTCTGAGAGTGTGATTCTAAACTTCTGTGATACAGAAATCCTACAAAATACCCCAGTAATATTCTCTGCAGCACTTGGTTGCCTTTGAACGTCCATACAGGTTTTCAGCTCATCTTACCCACCTGTGAACAGAGTTTACAGAATGAGTCAGTAGCACCGAGTTAAAAATAAAACATGCATTTCCTAACCTAAAATTTGCCTTAACATAGGAGACGTCTAGTTTGGCATTCAGTGGCTGTGTCTACACAAGACACTTTACTGCGCAGTTGACTAATCAACTGCACAGTAAAGCATCACCATCTACATGTGCAGGCATGTACCACACAGTAAACTAGTTTACTGCGCAGTAAATTTACTACCTTCATTTACAGGTAGTAAATGTACTGTGCAGTAAATCTGCTGCACAGTAAAGCCAACTAGCATTAATTGCATGTGTAGATGCACCTAGTCTCTGGTACCAGATAAGACCCCATGCTTCTGCTTCTGACGGCAGCAGAAGAACCTGTATGACAGTGGACAATCACGTAACTTGCTTAGAAACAGAAATAATCACTTGTGTGAGATCTCACTTTACTTATTTGCTTTATAAAGTATTTGAGAAACTTTAATACTATTCTTGGAATGAAGGCTTGATACTTTGTGGGATGATGTGTTTTTTCCATGGCCGATGACTGTGGAGCAGTAGAGAAACCTATGGTGAAGCTCTTGCTTGGCCGATTCTTGTAGTAGGAGATCTGCTTGGAGCAGGAGTTCATTGTTCCCCTGCCTGCTTTATTGAAGGCAACACATCTTGTTTCTCTGCTGGCTGGAAGATAACGTTGTGAGGCTCAGCTTTTATTCTGGATTGCTGGGAAAATGCAAAATATGAATAATCCTTACGTCTTAGTGGAGCTGGTACTTGGAGATCTGCTGGTGGAAAATTAATGCAACAACGTATAGTAAACGTGTCCTATGTTTTAATGACGTATGCATCTTCTTTGGCATCTGACTTGTTCCAAACAACGCATGTTGTACACTGAGTGATGAATCTGAAAGTCCCTTTCCAACTGAGGTGCTGTATTTTGACAACTCAAACTAAGTAAGGTGGTTTGGTCACAAAGGTGTGTCCAGCACTTTAATCCAGCTGTTGTTAGTTTGCTTTAGTGCTTGGATATTCAATTTTATTTGCAGGATTTTAAAAAAAAAAATGCCTTTCCTGATTGGTACCGTCTTGCAACTGTGGAAGGAAACAAGAAAAGCTTGAACGCTGCCAATATGAATGACAGATTTCTGGAGCTAATATAGCTTGAGAGCTTCCATGACATTAATAAATCCTGTTTTGCATATGTCAGGAAACCAGAAATCCCTTTAAAATACAACAGCTCATCTCATTGACATGCTATAATTATTCAACCATTTTAGTTATAGAACATTGTCCTATAGGACTAAGCTCCGTAATAAAAATGAGGAGCGAAGTGTTAAGCACTTGCTGCACTGCATGTTAAAACCCCACTTTCTTTGCAAGAATTGTGTGTGATTGGGTTGGTGGCAGCGTTTGACACAGGTGTGTTCAGTGCTGTGTTCCTAGAGGGGTGCCAGTACCGCTCTCCCTGCGCCGTTGGGAATCCTTTTGAAGTCCTCGGTCTCCATGCTCATAGTAGATGCAGCGTCAGCCCCTGTAATACAGATGATAGCAAAACTGGCTTTATTTTATTGCATTGCTGTGTAAGCAACCTACTTATAGCAGGGTTTCCCACGGTATTTAGCATCCTCTGAATAGATATCACATCTCCCCGGGAACCCTGCCTGCCTGTGTCCTTAGACCAACACGGCTGCAACCAGCAACCTTTGCAATGGTCTAGCTGGTCTAATGAAAGATACCATCTCTACCACGAGGTCCGATTCCTCCTGAACAGAGGAGGCATTTATGCTTGAACTGTCTTTTACTGAGGAAGCTCACCGAGCTCTCGTGGATGGCTACATTCCCAAGAGCGCGTGTCCAAATGAAATGTGTAGTGATAAACCAAGTTACAGGTTTTCAGGTGTTGTCCTTGTACATCCTAGGGCAGGGGTGTCAAACTTGCCCTGTGCCCCAGCACGGCTGGCAGCGGCTGCTCCAGTGGTGGCAGGGCACTGGCCACTTTCACTGGGGTCCCATAGCCCTGGGCTCCTAGGACATTGCCGGCTGGATGGAGCTGCCGAACATTGGATACCTGCGCCCTAGGGTACGTTCATCTCTGCCTTTCCCTTTATAAAAACAGATCAGAAAGACTCAGGATTGCTACTTAGAAGGTTATGGGCCAGGTTCCTTTTATTTACTGGGCACACAATCTTCTGTTTGCAAAGATTTTCTTTTTTTGTGTGTGTGTGTAAATGCTGGTTGTGTTTTACATCACAGCGCACCTGGATTTCCAAAACACTGACAGGGATTGGTGAAGTGGGTGTGACCCAGTAGCAAAGGAGAACAGTTGAGGAGAGGGAAGAGTTTTTTACTTGGGGCTGACACGTGCAGAATTTGACCACTGATGTGCACTGGTCAGCAGTTCAGTACCAAACTGGGTGAGGTAAACGTATGCTACCTTTAGTTATGGGTCAACCTGCTCATTTCAGATAGAGAGATCATATCTGAGCTTGCTTAGCTCCCTTCCTTACCCCTTTCCAGCCCCTTTTCCTTGATTAAGTTCCAGGAACTAACAGTGTCTGTTGGCCGGTTGCTTTCAACCTTCATTTTTGCTGCCCAGAGTCTTAGCAAAAGCATCTAGGCACCTAAATACCTTTGTGCATCTGTGCCTTATTTCTGTTTAATGAAAACACTTGTGCAGCAAAAGTATTGTTAACTGTATGACTAAACAAAACAGCAATAAAATGTCTCGGCCATGTCTGCACTACGGGTTCTCGCTACTGGAGCTAGGTCCACGAACGTGCAGATCCAGTGTTTGTTGTTGGGACTCTAAAATCCTGCAAAGAGAATAATTAGGAGGGGGCATTTGGTGCAGTGTCTGAGAGGAGGGCAAGAGAGAGATCGAACCTGTGACTCCAAATGACAACAGAATAATTGCTAGGGCTTGTAATCTCAGCACGTATTTTAGATTGTGCATAATGAGTGCAGTACTTCCTAGCACGTAATCGATTGAATGCTGTTCTGCTACCACCTGACTTAATGTGCTGTGTAAAATGTAATTAGATTTTGATATTTTAGGATGCCATTTTTATTCCACATAAAAAGATGCCTCTTGCAAGGACGTGGAGAAACATGATGCAGTGTCATGGCTCTATGTTTTTTAATAGTTCTGTGATCTGAGGTGTCGGTTGAAGACTTTAATGCTTTGGAATAATTTTCAGGAGTTTAAGAGAGAGAGAGATTATACTCGGTTTCAAGGCCAGTAACAATCAGGCCATCAGATCTGACCTCCTGGGTGCAACAGTCCATTGCATTTCACCCGGTTCTGCGTAGAGCTGAGTGGCTAAAACATACTCTGGTCCCGAGACCTGTAAAACAGTTTGGTAAGGATTGGGGTTATGCTTTGGTGTGAGATCTGTAGCCAAGTCTATGGCACATTTGACAGGCTCTATAAACTGAAAATACTCCAGGACATTTAATGCATTTTACTCTCACTCTTGTGCACTTTCTGAATGTCCGGTACGCACAAGATTAGCAGTAGCTTAAATGCAGTGTGTTACCACGTCAGAGATTTCTTTGGTTTTACACTGGCATTGGCAGTTTCATACTAGTTTTGCAAACCTGTGTTAAGTTTAACACCTTTCTCTGCTGCGGTGGTGGAGTGGTACAAATTGAAGATGACCCTCCAATGAATAGGTTTTGTACACGGAACAGAGTAGACATGTATAGAAGCTAATGATTGGGAGGGTTGCCTTGTATTCAACGTCATTTTGGATTTGGGTAAACACGGTATCTTTGTTCATTGAGAATATTAAGTGTTTTTGCAGTGCCTGGCACAGCCCTGAGAAAACTCTCCCTTCAAATGGCTAAACTAGACTGCACAGGAAATGCCTTTTTTATAGGGCACACACGCAGCAGCTTCTAGTGGGGGATTTCAAGGTCTGTTTCTTTTTAGCACGATGTGGGTTCCCCCATGCAGACATTTTCCCTGCTGATTGTAGGCAAGGCGGTTGTTTTTATTTTACAAGCTGACTCAAGTGCAGGGTCCAGGTGTTGCCCAGCTGCACATTTTCTGATGAAGTAGCACGAAGTGGTGCATTTCAAAGAAGGAAGGTAACTTTGTGGGTTTGGACAGTTCTTACCCAGACCGCACGAGACTGCACCGTATTGAAACTATGCGACGGATAGCCGAGGAGCCCAAAAGGCTGAAGCCAGTAAGGGTGTGTTCTGTGTTTCATCCCCTGTTAAAGCTTTGTTTTCTATCAAGATTGACTATAAAAGTCTTTTCTTTCAGTTTCCCTGGAATTTGAGTTGCGAGGTGCTTTCCAGAAGACTAAACAGAAAACAGCTGTCTGCAAACTGCATGATAAATTTCCTGAAAAAAGTGTGTAGTGAAGCTTATCTCCTTGTGCAGTACATGTATTTTGACAGCATACCCTCCTCTGGACAGATACCACAAATAGACCCACCTAGACACTGGTGGCTAAATGTATTTATGCACTTCCACGGCTCTGATCTAGTGTCTCTGTTCAGAAACCTGCGGTACAAAAATGGCATTTGGGCTTCTGACTGGTCATATTATACTAACACCTGGTTAAAGCAAATATAACTTTGTTTTAGCAGTCTGGTTTGTCTGCAAGATTCATGTGGGGGATGAGAAACAACTTTTTTCATGGAAATGCAGCTGGTGAGGGTGAAGAGCCCTAAAAATGCAGAAACTGGGTCAAATGGAGAAAAAAAAATGACTGAGATCAGGCAGAGCAAAGTAAGTGGGAGGACGTTTAACGGGAACAAAAGGGGCTTATCTTTGAAAAGTAATGAGATTCCTGATGGGAGGGAAAGGAGCGCGTGCGAGAAGGTGTCAGGGACAGAGAATCTGAGCAGGGAAAAGTGGCATTGTATCCCACAGGTACATTTTGTTCTGGGTAGAGCCCTGTAGCCGGGGGGGGGGTCCCGGACCAGCTGGCATGGCATGCATCCCAGGGCAAGCTCCACACCAGGGCCATGCACGGACCCCATGGGTATCTGATCAGACCCAAGGCAGCACGGGCCGGATGATGGGGCTCCGCAGGCTGGATGTTTGACGCCCTGCCCTTCAGGCTTCCGGTTTCCAGCATTTTGGGTCTTCATGGACTCTCTAAACTTTAGGCTTTCCATCACAAAAGAGCTGAGGGTTCAGGCGAGGGTGGCTGCTTTCCGAAGGAGGAGCCTGAACGTTACTTTGTCCATGGCAAGCAGGTTCAGGCTCTTCCACAAAAGAAGGTCCTCCCTTTGTCTCCTGTTGCAGAACGGCCTGGTTGCATTTATTTGGAGTAGTCTTCAATTTTCTACCAGTGCCTAGACATCGCATCCTCGGTGCTTTGGGACTGTTGGAAATGGACCTGTAGCCCCCTGTGCTTTGAACCCATCTACCGCACCCTGCACAGAAATCGTGTTTTAAAAGGTATTGGTCTTAGCAACGTCAAAAAGGAACAGGGCAACTTTTCTGACTTATTTTTCCATAACTTTCTGCAGTCCTGAAGCAGAAAGGACGAAAGCCAAATTCTCTGAAAGGCTTTATTTAACAAGTCTACCCAGCTAGTTTATTTCAGTTAACTCCCTATATGCAGTTAAAGGAGTTAACTGATGATAAATATTTTTCCTCCCCTTTCTCCAACATCAAGGTCCTTTGGCTAGCAGAGCAGATGCTTGTTATAGCCTCCGGGGCCCAACACCAAGGAGTGCTCCTTACTTGGCCACATTGATTGTCACAGAAGGATTTTTAGCAGTTACACTTGAGTATTTTTCTTATGTACAAAAGCTTTGCTAAAACTATCAGTAACTTCCTCCATTTATTTTTGGTGGTAAGTAGTTGTTCACTCGAGTTTCCTGTCTTAGACTTTAGGAAGCAGGGTTTCAAAATCAATGTCCCTGGAAGCCATTGTTTCACAGTATTCATCCAGTTTATTTTCTGAATGGCAGCTGCAAATACTAATTCACTGTGCAGTCCCACTTAACACAGTCTGGCTTCAGTTTGCCAGAAGACTTTTTATGGTTTGGGGTTCAATGTTAAAAGCAGTGTTCAGTTTTTTCAGTACAGTATGAGAATGTCGAACAGATGACCGACGGTCTTCCTTCTTGCCAGTGTGTTGTATGGAGATCGTGCTAGGTTTGTGGCAATACCCCGGGGAGAGGCTGCTGGTTTCTCTCTATCCTACAGTGGGGCGATGTGCAGAACTTCCCGGCACGTGGATGTCTAGGGTGGATTTTGAGAGGAGTCATCGGAAGTTTTTTTTTAACTGATTTTTAATGTTGCCTTGGCAGCAGCGTACGTGGGAAGTCCCTGGGCCATCTGCATAATTGGGAAAGCAGAAATTGCCTGCATTCGTGGTAACAAAGGTGGCAGTTTTGGAGTGATGTAGCCACGATGGTCCAGGAATGATGTGAAGCAAGGATTTTTGTAGCTGATATATTTTATTGGACCAGTTGCATGGTTGGGATAAATTCTCTTAAAATAGACACGTGTGGATTTTGCCCATTCTTTGCTCTTTTGTAGTTTAATTAGCTGAATAGATTTTGCTTGAATATTAAATTATTTTTGGGTTAGTTGCAAGAATAAATGTTGACGTTAAAGAAAATTAGACACTTCCAAAGGCAAATGTTGATCCAAAGGACTGTAGTTGTCTCCGAGTTTGTATCTTATTGTTAGGTGTTGTCTTGTTGTGCCTAGCATGGGAGAAAGATGAGAGGGAGTCCTGTAGATTAAAGACGGAGAGAAAGAGAATTGAAAATCATGATTGATACTTGTTGAACATTTTTAATGTTACAGGGAATAGGTGGTGGCATTAGTTTCGATTCTGGTTCCTTTTTTAAGCAAAGGGTAAAAATGGTGAAAGGTACAACGGTTAACCTTTTTTTTATTCGAGGTTTTAATTTGATTATGTTAATCATCAACATCTTTTTTATGATCATTTTTCTCCATTAGCCTCTCAGTTCTCTGCATTTCTCTGGTCTTGGGTAAATTTTTGACCTTAAAAAATTTCTTTTTTTTCCCACAGACCTATCAAAAAATAGATTCACGGAAATTCCTCCTGATGTATGGCTGTTCGCACCACTTGAGACATTAAATTTGTATCACAATTGCATCAAATCCATTCCCGAAGCTATTAAAAATCTACAGATGTTAACGTATCTTAACATTAGGTGAGTAACCTTTTCTCCCCTTGTCCTGTATCTCAACACTAGACCCCCACAGCTGGTGATAGCCTACTGTCCATTGCTCTTGCTCCTTCCTTTTCTTGGAGTAGTAATTTTTCTTAGGCTTTAGAGACTGGCTCGTTCTGCACAATAGGTTCAACTTGCTTGTCATACAAACAAACGATGATAGATGTGCCTGCAGCGCTGAAAACAATTAGCCACATCATCTGAGAGGAGGAACGAGAAATAAGCATCAGCTTTCCAGGAAAGATGGGTACGCTGTCCCGTGCTGCGGAAGTAGGCAGGTGGAGGATGTGTGTGAAAGGAAAACTAAGACCCCCCATACATAGTTGAGACCTGGCCTTGCACAGCCTGCCTCCATTATGGTCCCCAGTTGCCTAAAATATGCTAAAATTATTTTCTCCTTTGTAAATTCTGCATATGGGTTTTATGACCCAATTTAAGATGACTTGGTTGAGATATGGTGACTTGGGTCTTGAAACCTCCAATGTACTTTTTTCTACTTCTTGTTCTTCTTATCTAAAGACCTCAAATGAAGTTTATTTCAAAAAGCTCTCGGAGATGTACTGCACACGACCCACCTTGAGATAGGAATGAATGTTAAAGAATTTATGGGCTGGAAAACTTGCAGTTTATGAATGGTGTGCTCTGCAGAGAGTTTTAAAAGCACCAGTAATGAAAGCCCTACAGTGTTTTTTTCTAAACAAATCTCATGCTCTTTCCTGTGCAAAACCTCAGAAAAACAATTCCCCTCTTGTTTTGGGTATGAAAGATGCAGAATGTATTTCCCAAAACAGAAATAGAACGGGATGCTAATTTCTCTGTAACTGAGCCCTGCGTGTTATTGCAGCCACTAAATGGTCTAATGGCCAGTTGAGTTACCTTTCTTTTTTGTACATTCTGGGTAACCTGACCCAACTAGGCATTTAAGATAGATACTGCACCGTTATTCTTTCTTCCAGCCACCACCCCCAAACCCCCTGAGGATAGGTGTGGGAAATTGTAGGAAAAGTACAGAGCTTCTACAGGGCCCAGGTATCCAACATCTCTGAAGTTTCAGTCTGTATTTGCAAATCTGTTTACAATACATCTGTCACAAGATTTTTAATTAAGTTGACTTTTTTCCCCAAATTACCCCATGTATCATGGAAAAGAAGCATTTGTAGATGACATTGCTTCTGACAAAGTTTTGGTGACAGTTTCTGCGGTCCTGTGCACTGTGGTCATGGAGAAACAGAATTAAAACATTCAGTTCTGTTTTGATGTATTTCAACTTCATGCAAGTGATTGAAACTTTTCGTTTTGTTCCAATAAGGAACTGAAAGAATTTTGAAACCCTCTAGAATGGCCTCAAAGCAGAATTTCTGTACTCTTGACAGCTCTCTTTTTAAACCGTTGAAAACTGCCACGGCTTCCCCTTTATGCCTGACAGTGATTGATTCATTACTGTAGCTGAACAGTCTGCTTTTCAAAACACAGGTCTTGTCTAGCACAGGTATTTTACTAGGAAATGTATTTTTGTATATACCTGTGACAAGAGGTGACCTGTAGCTGGAAGAGTGCAATGACAGCATGAATAGGGACATCTTTCTTGTTAGTGTAGCATGCTTCTGTTGTGCAGGGTGGTTACTGAGGCCCATGATATACAAGTCAGCATTAATTAAAACATACCTTTCAGTGACATAGTACAGGGTTCGCTGCACCTCTCCATCGATCAGCTGTGCCAGACAAAGGAAATGTTCCTGGGTGTCATTACCCAGAACTTCACGAATGCTTGTTTCAGCATGGTTTGTATTTTTGTACAGCTAAAATTCTCGTCTAATAAGTCAGTAGGTTTTTGTATTCTTCATTTTGTTTCTAGTCCCTTTCACTCGATGATGCTTGGAGGTCGGGAAAGGGGTTTAAATCAGCATCTAGTTCCCCATTTTATTGATGGAAGATGGGCGGCTCTAAACTATTACAGTAGAATATCATTTATTCAGATTGGATAGGGACATGACATTTATTTGACTACGGGGATATGGCAAATGATTTACGCTAAAAAATATAGCTTACAATTGGATTTAGGTGTATGACTATGTAATAGATAAATTATTATAACTGATAGAAGGAAAAAAGGATTTTTTTTATGTTAAGAATCTCAAACTGAACGTAAATTGTCAGAGGCATATTAAAATTTCTTCTTCTTTTTCCTCCTTCTCTCTTTTTTTTCTCCTAGTCGAAATCTTTTATCAACATTGCCAAAATACCTGTTTGACCTGCCCCTTAAGGTGTTGGTTGTTAGTAATAATAAGCTAGTTTCCATTCCAGAAGAAATTGGAAAATTGAGAGACCTAATGGAGTTGGTGAGTATATTTGTGTTAAACATTTACATTATAGAGAATCTTGAAATATGTAATTAAACTTGTTCTTATTAGCATGACTGACCTTACATAAATGTTCAGTTTGTTGTAATTGGGAAATTATGAAGCATGCACAATTCTGAAGTTGTACTAATTTTTTTTTTTTGCCATAGTTCATATGCAAATGAAACAAATTTGCTCAATTGTGTCATCAGTCTAGAACACTAAACCCACCCCTGTAAAACAATATGTTGTAATCTAACATCTGATTTAAAGAATATCTGTCTGAGAGATTCTCCTTTGGATGCAAACAGATGTCACCCTTGTGTCCCCGTAAAAATGTTGACGGAAGCACAAATTGCGAACAAATTTTTTAGCCCTTTGTCTCACTCCAAGTGCCCAAAAATGTTGCTGCAACCAGAAGTGGTTACAGTTCATGATGCTGTAAATGGGAGGGGATGCCCATCGCCTGCAGAACTTTGGGGGTCCCGCACTTGCAGACACACCCCAGTTTGGGACGTGGCACCTGGGGCTGTTGTTCTGTAGGATTGGGCTCCCAAAGCCCTGAGAGAGGCAGGAGCCCAGCCCCATGGGACAGCGGCTCCAAAAGATGTCTGTAGACACCAGTAAGCAGATGGGCTGTGTCAGGACACATCCCAGCACAGCTCATCCTGCTCCAAAGACAATGTTTATGCCCCTTGTGCAATATATTAGTGAACTTAATGGCCACTATTTATCACATTCCTTTTCTAAATGTCTTTCACCTGGAAGTCTTCTTTCTGCAGGGGTAAAGAAACATTGTCAGTCAGTTAGCCTGCATATTTAAAAGATCCTTGTTAGAATATGTTTGACATTTCTATAATTTGTTTACCTACTGTCCTCTCCCCTGGTTGAAGTCCCTTGATTCAGAAATATTTACAGATGAAAATGGGATAACTGTTTTTGCTCTTCAGAACTTGTATGTGTTGCCATAAAGTTAATCTGTGAAAGCCAAACAAGCAGTAATTGCACGTAAGGAGGCAGTCTGGTGTTAAGTAAAGATTAGTTTTTGCAGTCTGGCAACAGCTGCTGCGCCCAGAACGAAACGTGCCTGCACTAACTCCAGCAGTAATGAGAACCGGGGGACGGCGGGTGCCTCGTCAGTTCTTAGGGGTGTTGCTAATTGGACGTTGCAACCAACCAGCGTCCCATTTCTGTCGTAGACATGTCTCGGGGATATAGGTTGCAGCCGTGTTGGTTTAAAGGCAAAAGCAGTCAAAACTCTTGTGGCAGGGGCGGCGATATCTTTTATTAGAAGGTGTCTGATGGCAAGCAGGATCTTGAATTTTGCTTTTTTGCTTCTTTTCTTGTTAACAAAATTCAACCTCCTGCTTGCCATCAGACACCTTTGGGCAAATAGACTGCTCCAACTTTTATTCGAGCCTAATTTGCATAAATTGAACTTTCCCACCCAGGATAACTAATACCATTCTCCAGTTCCCCTGTGCAGTATGAAGTTTTATTTCTACCCGGGAAACATTTTACTATTCTCCTTTGCCTGAGGGAAGGGCATGTGAGCCCGGAAGTTGCAAATATAAAAATATTTTTGCAACTACCTAGTTGGTCTAATTAAAGATATCACCTCTACCACTAGAGTTCTGACTGCTTTTGTCATAGACATGCACACTTCAGAAATAATTCAGCCTGTTTACCCTTGATTAATTTTTTGGAGGCAAATACAAATAGGAGTTGTTTAACTTGGAAGTAGATTGGGATAGTATGAATGAATTTTAAATTTCTTCTTTTCTCGTGCACCCAGAATAGAAGTAGGGAAACTATTATGTTATGTCTACACCCGTATTGAAAATGGGTCAACAGTCATTTTACACTTTTAAGGCTGGTAGGCAACGCAAATGCCCAGATGGATGCTGGAGAGCCATGCTGATGGAAGGAATCCTGTCCTGAGCTAGGGAGCGGTGAAATAGTGAATGAGAGTATCTGTGCAGGAGACAACCCTGCAGCTTCCCAGGCATCCAGCTCTGTGCAGGACTGGGGTTGCCCCATCCCTGTCAGCACCGGGGAGTTGGACTGATTCTGAAGCTTATGGATTTCCTTATTGAAGAGGAAAGCTGAATGTGCCTCTAAGGACCTAAGCTTTAAAACCAAGCTTTGATTCTTCACCTGTATGTTGGGTAGGCAGACATCTAAATGTTGTCATAGCACACACAAATCACACCTGGCAAACTAAGTCTCCTTTATTGAACTGAGATTAAAACAGGTTGGAAACTTGCATTTTTGTGTATGTATCTGAGGTCATTTCCAGGTTCAATACATTAGCAAAGGTTAGAAGCAATCCTGCAGCACCTGGGGTAACTCTACTGTTTCATGTGCTCGTTCAGAGATTGCTACACCTTATTGATAACAGGCTGGGGTATTTTACTTCGGGGAGTAGAAGCTCATGGCTTTGGATCCAGTAGTGGTTTGGTCACGTAACATAGTGAAGGAGAAGGATTATTATCCCCATTTTACAGAGGGAACAGAACATAAATGACTTGCTTGCATAAGAAGTCTTTGGCAGAGATGGGAACAGGTGCATCTTCTGATCTGCAGTCCAGTGCATTAGCCTCAAAGTTAATGTCACTTGTCCACGGGTTTAGGTCTCTTGCCTGGGTGCTCATACTACTAGATGTTACTGTAGGTTGAGGAGGAAGCCCTAAGACTTAGGTTACAGCTCTCTTTGTTTGAAAAAGGGAAAATAATGTCTGTGCTAGCTTTCTTTGTAACATTTCCTTTGTTTAATTTCAGTCAAGCTATCGTTCAACTCACTGACGCCTTATCTTTTGCTTAGGATGTTAGCTGTAATGAGATTCAGGTCCTTCCTCAGCAAATAGGAAAATTGCAGTCACTCAGAGAGTTAAACATAAGAAGAAATAATCTCCATATGTTGCCAGATGGTAAGCTTCTCTTTCTCCTCTCGCTGATTTAAGTCCATTACACAAAGCATTAGGATGTCTAATTCTGTTGTCTTTCCCCCCTTACAGAATTGGGAGACCTCCCCTTGGTAAAGCTGGATTTTTCTTGTAATAAAGTTACAGAGATCCCAGTTTGTTACAGGAAATTACGCCATTTACAAGTAATAATTCTGGATAACAATCCAATGCAGATACCACCAGCACAGGTTAGTATAAAACCCTTCTGGTTCCTTGGCTAACCATAGATATAAAAGAAGGGGAAGGCGTGCTTGGTTCATTACCAGCCATCAGTCATATATAACATCCAAGAATGTTTCTTGACCCATGATCCTTGCTCAGACGTTTTGTTTTGTAGCTTGTCCTTCATCTAGCCTTTTACTGTAGCTGATCAGGAAGCGCATAGGACCTGCCCAATCACCCCCAATTCCTGTGCAAGTTGCTGAAGTTCAGCATCGGGTCACTTCTCTGCCCTATGTTGTCCATGGTCTGACTAGGTGATCAAAATGTTCCATTCTGGCCTTCAAAATATAGAAATCAAATTTTGGAAAGGAAGAAGAAACTGCTACATTGCATAGCAAACTGATAAGGTATTGTGAACTTCCAGTGGTGCAGCCCAGGAGAAAAACTGCAGCTGCCAGCATTAGGATCAGCTTCCTTTTTCCCACAGGATCCCCCGTCATCTTTCCGCTTCCCTATTGCTGCAAGCTCTTTCCATCTTTACACTTGCTTTTGTCTGCCCTGACGTTACTAGGCCGTGTTATTGGGCCTGTCCAAACACATCATCCTTTTCTCCGTATTTCACAGAGACATTGTGTTTCCCTTTGTTCCTCTCTCATTCAACATGTTCATCTGTTCTGCCACCCTCTCCTCTCGTAGATGGTTTAAATGCTTCTCTCCTGTTGTCGCTCAGATCAGCTGCAGCCTTCTGCTGCAGGCAAGAGACTGGCACTTGCGTTTGCCTGCATAGCAGCTCTGTCTGTCTTGGGCTTTTAGGCAGTAGGATTTTTTCATAGCTTGACTAATGAGCTACCAGAGCTGCATTTTTATTGGGTGGGTGGAAGGCGGAAATCCCTTAGATATAAAAGGTATTTGTTGGTACGTGGTATTGTAAATATATCATGCAGCTAAATAAATTTTTTTGTGTGTTTCCTAACAGATATGTTTAAAGGGCAAAGTACACATATTTAAATTCCTCAGCATTCAGGCATGCCTCAGAATAGATAAAAAACCAGATTCTTTGGATCTTCCATCATTGGGAAAACGAATCCCCTCCCAGCCACTGACAGACAGGTATTTTCCTTTCTTCATTTTTGCTTTGAATTCAATGTTTAGCAGGGCTGTGCGAAACACCATCGTTTTGTTTTGACATCCGTTTTGCCATTTCAAAGAGACGGTGTTTCATTTTGTCGTTTCATTTCAAAGCACTGTCCCGTTTTGTTTAGTCAAAACTGTTTCGCTGTTTTGACGCGTTTCAGTGTTTCGCTCATAGGCTATAATGGGACATCATGAAAATTCCTAAATCATTGTCATTTGTTGTCTTGTTCAGATCCAAGTTGCAGGGATGGTAGCCCCTTCTGAGGGCATGAAGCCTGCCAAGTTTCAAGTAGGTAGGTGCAGGGGTTTCTTGGAAAACTGCACCTCAAAGTCCTGAAAGCAAAACTCGGTGACACTTGCTGGCAGCGGCAGCCTCCTGTCATCCGGCATGCAGATCCAGGGGCCTGCACCCCCGGGAGGGCTGCGGGGCTGTGCTGGACTCCTCCCGGGGGTGCGGGCCCCTGGGTCTGCGCTGGATGACAGGAGCCTGCTGCTGCCGCCTGGAACCAGCGCAGCTCGCACCCAGCACCAGGCTCCATGGAGCTCGGCCCTGGCTCTGTCCGCCTCCCACCACCGGGCTGAGCTCCATGGGGTGTGGAGCCACTCAGAGCGCAGTCCTGGTTCTCCCCTGCCACCTGCTTTGAAATTTGAAATGTTTCGAGTGCCCTCATTTAATTTCGAAGCTTTTTGTTTTGTTTCAATGTTGCTGTTTTGAGCTTCGAAACGAAATACTTGGCGAAATTTCACACAGCCCTAATGTGTAGGATGCTGGAGAAGCACTGCCACAGAAAGTCTGTCTAATTTTGCTAGTGGACTAGCTTGTTTTTTCTCTCTCTCTCTGTTTCAACTCGTATTACAAAGCAAATTATAATTATTCTCACTGCAGATTTAATGTAGTATATCAGAAATTAGACTGAAGTCTTATTTTGAATGTGTTCATTGAAGCAGGTCACTTTTTTTTCTTTAGGGCTTCTGCAGTACACTATGGCATTACGGTTATATTTCCCTGAACTTGCTCAGAGTGGAACAGTTTGTTAGCAAGAAAGCCTGCCTCCTAACCACGAGACAGCCTTATATATTTGAAGAAACTCTAAATTCAACTGTATCTTACAAAGCTTAAAACAATTTGGGCTTTTTTGCCTTGAGTTCTCCTGAAGTCAGAAACTTGGCATATTTTACTTAACTTTTTTCATAGAAGACCTTTTCGAAATAAGCAAATAAATATACTTCCTTCTGCTTGGACTCTCAGTCTGTCTTGCTTTAGGACACCAAATATTCTATACAGCATTGTTGTATTCTTGGCAATACATTTAAAGCTGCATTCACAACCCTTAGGTTTGTCAGTAGTCAGTGCTGAACCAAAGGTAAAAGGTTTTCCTTGTGCTGGAATTTCTGGAACGTTTAATTTCTGAGCAGGGCCCTGAGTAGCTATCCAGACAGGGTTAGCAAGGGGTAGTGAGATGACAGCATTCGACCAGAAGGCAGGCTTGATAGTAGTTAGGAAGCCACAACTCTGCGTGAAGTTTTAACACGTTGTAGTTTCTCAAAGGAAGTGATGCAGTTGGTATTTAACACTGCCCCCGGACATAGTACTTGGGTGGACTGTGAGAAGTGGTCTGAGTTTACAAGAAACTGGACAAGATAAGCTAATCCAGCGGGGGCCAGCCTTGTTGGGGAGTGTGCCCCAAGTGCCATTCTGATCTTCCCTGCCCAGTCCCTTGCTCTGCTTTCTGCTTCCTGCCCTGTGCTCCCTGCATGATCTGTGGCTCTGTCTTCTGCTCCTTGCCCCGTCTGCTGCTGTGCTGTCCCCTCCGCAGTCTGCTGCGTGCCACGCACAGGCTGCCTGTGGCACAGGTTGGCCACCCTGCAGGTTGATCTTTTGAATCTTAATCTTGTTTTAAAATAGTTTTTTAGCAGTCTGAGAAGGTCCATGGTCACACCTGTCGCAGCTTGGAAAATAGTGTTTTACTTTTCACTTCTCATGTAGAAAAGTTAAATCTTACTTTGTGTTTGCCTTTTTCATTCTTATAGCATGGAAGACTTTTACCCCAATAAAAACCATGGTCCTGACTCTGGCATTGGCAGTGATAATGGAGATAAAAGACTGTCTACCACCGAAGTGAGTTTTCTTGTACTGCTTATTTAAACTTTTTTGTTTTAAGAAGTTTTATTTTTTCCTTCAGATTCTACAGACTTGCTGTGTAATGTTTAGGAAAGCTTAAATAAATGAAAGGGCTGTTGCAGTTACATTCAGTGAAATGTGGTTTGTTTTGACCACATTTTTAGACACAGCATGTAAGGTTGTGTTTTAAATTTGCTTTCGCTTATTAAAACAAATAAAGTGAAGTGATGCATAAAGTATTTTTAATGAAAGGGATGTCTATATTGAAAAAATGTGTTCTGAATTCAGATTTGGTAGAAAATGCTGTTTGACGTGTTAGATGTATAGTGATCAGCAGCATCTACTTTTTCCAAGAATCTGCTCATGTAGCTGTATACTTCTTGAGTTTAGCCAGCTGTAGTTTGTCACAGCAGTATTACAATTAAACACAAGAACATTGTGAAAATGGGACTAAATGAAGATTATTAAAATGTTTAAAATCCAGGTTAAAAGAGACTTGAGCAGGGGTTGGCAACCTTTAAGAGCAGCAGGCTTCCACTGCAGGCCACCGCTCCCCTGTGCAGCACCCAAGCCCCTGCTGCCACCTCCACGATGTATGGCAGCGATTCCTGTCCCCAGTGGGCCAGATCCAGTCACTTTGTAGGTTGGATCCAGCTTATGACCCATAGGTGCTGACCCCAGAATTAGACTGTTCATGAAAATGGAAATATCATAGGGTTGTGTCAAGAGAATACTAAGAAGGAAAGTGGTCACGAAGACTTGAAGTGTGATTCTCTCAGCTTTCAAAACTGGGTGATACTGAGTGAGCGTTTGGCAGGAAAAATAGTTGGGTGTTTCAGGAACTGCTGCTTTCACAGGTGCACATTTTACTCTGTCAGGAGCATTGTGCTGCAAGTGTTCTGCGAATGAGAAATGCTGATTTGCAAATGAAACAGAGCAACTTGAGCACTTGTTGCATTGGTTGTTAGGCTTTTTTTCCTTAAATCTTCTTTCATTTGAGACTCATTAAGGATAGATTCCTTACTGTAGTTTATGATTATGAATAAAACATGATGTGAAATAAGTAATGACCATGGAAGTTATGTTTCTGTTGTCACTGTTTTTGCAGCCATCTGATGATGATACAATCAGCCTTCACTCTCAGGTATCAGAATCAACAAGGGAACAGACTTTAAGAAACGACAATCATTTAATAGGAAATAAACACGACTCTCAGAAAGGTAAGGCCTGTGGCACGTGTGTTGTTGTAATGTGCTTAAATTCTTGTTTGGTCAGGGCACAGATCATTTCAGTTAAGTACTTCAGAATCTGGCATGATGGTGTAGTACATCTATATGTTTATCATTTCAAACATCATTGTAATAAAATGATAAAGATCAAGTCAGCATATGCACAATGAGAAAGAAATACATGTCTTGAAGATCCTTTCTACATTCAAAAGTCAAGATTTCACCATATCATCTTTTGACTTTGTTACAAGTACCTTTCTTTCTTAGGAGTAACATTAGATTGAGAGAACTGTTTAATATTCTCTTTTCCAATCTCCATCAATCATCACTAGACCAGGAGGTGGATGATTATATTGACCCTAATGCGGAAGATGCAGCTATTCCTGAACAAGGAGATGTACAAATTGGACCATTTATTTCTTACATTAAGGTACTGTAACTTCAGAAGAGGAGAAAACTAGATGGCACATTTCATTCATTAACATCTAAACTCTTAATTATTTCCATTCTGTATAAGGAACAAGGAAAGCATCCTGAGAAATCTCAGAAAATAGAACGGAATGAAGACTGGGGAGATGAAAAACGGTAAGCCTTAAAGACCTATTTTCCTGAGTATTTTTCAAACTTCTGCGTTTGAAAGATGGATGTGCTATGATGCATAGAAATAATTTTGGTTGGGGAGAAAACGTTAAAACTTTTAGCAAGGACTTTTCAACTAGTCAGGTAACATCTCCATTTAGTTAAAACAAGCAAGTAACAGAATGTGCATGCATTTCCATGATCTGCCAAAAACAAGATTTTTAATCTAAACTAATGTTTCATCTTTCAGGCTTCAGAAAGAACAGTTGTTGGCAGAGGAAGAAGATGAACTGAAGGAAGTGACTGACTTGAGAAAAATAGCAGCTCAGCTACTGCAGCAGGAGCAAAAAAACAGGTATTTGGGTTTTGTATCTCAGTAATCAGTTAGACAAGTTGTATGCTATTTTTAGTTATCAGATTACATACGGTTGTGCATCTTAAAATCCTTGGTATTTTATAACTTTGAGAAGAGACTTGTGCAACTAAGCTCATTAAACAGTTGAAGTAGTTCATAAAGTATTTTTAACTGTGCCATGTGTCTGCTTGCATAGAACTGGATAGAGGAACCTCAGTACTCAAATACAATGTACATATGATGCAGAACAAGGAGTTGATTGGGGGGGTTTTGTAGCTCATGTCATTAAAAGAGACGAAAATAAGTCTGAAGTGAACATATCATATATTATGGAGTTAACCTACCCTTTCATTATGTGACTTGGTGTGTAATTATTTTTCAAAGCAAAACATTCCTATTTGGAAATAGTGGAATCTAGTATTAAAAGATTTTTTAACACTATTGCTGATGTGACAAATTCATTTCAGCTTGATGTTTAAGCATGAAGATACAAGTATGCACGTTATTTCTTTGCAGCTGTTGTTCTTACAAAAAAGGAAGTTTTCAACAAAGTTATATGGTCTTGTAGGATAATACGTCCTTTCAGATTGCTGAGATGTGTATTTCTAGGTTTTATAGAGGAAAGATCATGGCATGTTCAAGCATGCTTCTTTCACATGACAGAACATGTGAGCAAACAAACTAGATATCATTAATTTCATCCTGACTTCTTATCTCTCCTCTAGCTAGATATCACAAGTTCATCCTGACTTCTTATCTCTCCTTATCAATTGACATTTTCCCTTGAACATTGCAATGAAATGGGTTCTTGAGAAGGGATTTGAGCCAGGACTGGAAAATGGCCTTGAGGCTTATTTCAGGGGTGGTATTCCGTGCATAATATGGAAGAAAGCACACAAGGTGTTTATGCGAGATGGGGCAAAGGGCTGACAAAGGCCCTGCTCTTAGTGGGCTACTTGGGACAAGAGGGTGAGAAGAGTCATTTGCCAGAAGGTATCTGGGGATTGTGGTCATAGTTAGGAGAGGAGCAGGGAACAGGAGCACAGTACTGACGGTGAATGGCGATGGGCAGGAAGGGACCTCTGCTGCTGAGCAATCACAGTCCATGTAACAAGGTGATAACACATCCCACAGTCCATTGAATGCCTTTTTCATTAGTCTTGAGTTTCCACATTGCTGCAGATGCTCTGCTGCAGTTTTTCTTAAAAGGCAGTGGGGAAAGATAAACAGTAAGAGGTCATTATACCCTGCTACTGTAGCTGGAAAATTGTCTTCAGGACCATGCCAGTGCTCAGTCCTCATTTGAGTTCGGTGTGAATTGTTCAGATTGACTCTAGCGGTAATTACTTGTAGTTTCATGTACTGTATTTAAAATTTGGACATGTCCATTGGGATGGGAAAAATAATGAAGATAGGAACATAATTAAGTGTATTAAAAGAAACATAATTAAGTATATCATTGCTGTTTTATTGTAGTAGAGATTTAAAGTAAGGAGATTTGCATCTAAGGAAGAGCTGTCCTTGCTAAGAGGCAGGCTGGCAAAGATGTTGCTAAGAAAAGGCAAATCTTTGAAATCCTTCCTCTAATATGAAATATAGACGTGGAAAGGCAGCATTTGCAAGTTGTAGTGTGCATTGTTTGCAATATGCTGCCACTTGTCTAATAATAGTTTGGTTTTTTTTTTTAAATTAATAACACACACCATGTTTACCTGCTGCTGCCACTGAGGGTAAGCAGCAGCAGGCGGGTGGGAGGCAGCAGCTGCAGCCCAGAGCCTGAGCTGGGGCTGGAGCTGCAGCAGGGTCTGCCCCCCAACCTTGTACTTGAATCCAAAATGAGGGGCTTTCCTCCTCTGTTGAAGGGGGGGATCTTGAATTTGAGTAAATATGACAGATTGAAAAACGTTTTATAAATTTCCCAATTATATGATCATTCACTTACCTCAGTATTTAAATGAAGCTGCACACGTTAAACATAACCATTACTGTACTGTATACGGTAATTTAGTTCTTAGTTCTGTCTTTTGCCTCAGGTGGCTCTGTCCTTGCATATTCCTATTTACTATTTGGTAAAGTTTTACTTCAATGCCTTTGGAACTTGCATAAAGAACGAGTGTACTTCTAAACTTGTGGTGACAAATTCAGCACTCGTTGGTCAGTAGCATTTAGTAAGCGATAAGTTAGCCTTGATTTTGCTTGTGGTTTTGTCAATTTATAATTCCTTCTAGTGACAGCAATACATAATCTTTAGATGTTTACAGCAGAAATATTTCTGGTTTTGAATCTGAAAATATGTAAATACTTTCAATGTCTAGCTTTGATCTGATCACATGAAATTCTCTAAAATGTATGCGCGCAGAAGTAAGGTCTTATTAACAATAACTGATCATTTGGCATGTTTACTTTTAATCCTATGCAGTCTGTCCACTCTCTCCTTTCTCCTTGCTGTACTAATGACTTCCCTATCCTCTCCCATCAACCTCTCCTGCTTCCTTCTTCCATCTTTGGGTTTGATGTACATGAAATGTGAATACAGACGGAGACCATTAAGCTATAGAACTTCATTCAGTGAAAAGCTGTTCCAGAGGACAAGGGCAGCAGGACGTGCATCAAGGTATCCAGTGTTTGTGGAGCTTTAAAATTCAGCAGATGATAATGTGTTGAGCAAAAGCAACATTAACTGGAATTTGCTTATTCAAATTAAAATAAAGCGACTGGAGGAATTAGCATAAGATCCCTAATGACTAAAAATAGATCTCAAGGTAAATGATTATGCAGTATTATCCCCAAGGAGAGAGTATGCATTTCAGAACATTAGATATCCTTCCAAAACTGGAGTTTAGGAAGTTTATTAGCTTAAATCCTTCCCTTGGCTCCACCAGTGACTCGCCAAACTACAGTTCTCAAACCTCACATCTTGTCCTTTGCAAAAAAAATGTTATCCTAGCATAGCTCAGGAATGTTTGACCGCTCCTCTCCAAATGCCTTCATCTCTACATATGAAAGAACAGTGTTTCACGAGAAGACTTGTTTTTGAATGGCTTTAAGCGATACTTTTTGGAAATACTAGCTTGTAATTGAGTCTGGTTTGGTGAACTTCTTGGTTCCATTGGGGGACCAAGGAGTGAACAGACAGGGAAAGCCACATGGGAGTAAAGAAATTTAGTACTGGTATACAAAGGGAAGAGCCATCTGTGAAGATAGGAAACGTGACTTGAGTCCATCTCTCCTTTGATTTTCAAATTCCTCTGCATCTCTTGTGCCGTTGGGAAGGCCCATCGAACTCCTTGTACACCTTGCAGGGATCACTACCCCTGTGCAGTTCCTGCTTCCTTAACATTAAGGTTTAAAGTTAATACGTTTACTTCAATGGGAGTTTTTCTTGTTATTCCATATTTATTATGTCATGCAATGCAGACATTGCAGCTCTATATATAGCTGTTTTTGTCTGATGCTGTTAGAAGACCTGAATAATTGGATCCTTGATGATAAACTATAGGAAGTATGCACTGCACGATGCAGATCGTTTGTTCATGTCACAGGTTTGAACCTGCATGATCCATTTAGTTAAATAAGATTTACATAATTACATAAACATGCGGCATCTAGAAGACTTAGCCCACCGCTGAGACTGTTTAGCTTAATGCTGCTCTAACAGTCCAGGATGGGTGTCAGTGGAAGTATTTAATACATTACTTGAATTGATGACTAATAAAGGCAATTTTAGAAGAATGATAAGTGTCACCTAAAATTACGGTGTCTGTCTTCCTGTAGCCTTCTTCTCTTTCGTTCAGTGAATCATGGTTCTGATTGTTTGTTTGTGTGAGTCCCATTTTGTATCTTAAAAAACCCTGCACTCTGGGCTCAATCCTGCACACATTGAAGTTATTGGCATCTAGTGATGCAAAATTGTTAGTCCCAAAGAATTCAAAAGTTATAAGTCCGACCACTAAATATCTTGACTTCGTTAAAGATCTTACGATTACAAATTGCCCTCATTGATTTGCCTTCTGTTTTTCAAATCTTTAAAAGGACCCTGCATGTCCTACCAAGTCTTTGGGTGATTGTTTCAAGTTAGAAATGCATGCGCAAATGCAGACCACCAGCTAGTTTGGACTGGACCCTCTAGGTTTTAGGAGAAGGCAGTTACCATCTTTCATAGACATTAGGGCTGGAAGGGACCTCAGAAGATAATTGAGTCCAGCCTCAACTCATCCCCATCTTATTCATCCCCATTTTACCTTCCGATTGCTCTTCTCACTTCTTCCCGGTTCTCTAGTTTTTACCCCTTAAAACCTCCTGCCCAGCACCCACTCCCACCTTACCATTTCTCTTGCCCAGCATCCTAAGTTCTGCATTTTCCTTGCCCTCCACTCTCTTCCTCTGTGTCCACCTAACCGCTTCTGCAGTCTTCCTTCCCGTATGTTTTTTTGTCCCTGTCTTATTCACTGCACTGTGTCCTACCGTTTCCTCTCTCTGCCACTTGTGATGCACAGGGCTGAGCTTCTGTGTTGAAAGCAGCCTGGCTTCCATCCATGGAGAACAATTGAGGTGGTGTCCATTGGGGTAAAAATCAGCTGGGGCAGCTTGTTGCTAAAGAGCTTTAATGAAATGGACACGCAGCATTTGCAAGACTGAGGTACCATGAGAGTTAGGAACTTTGCTGCTGACTTCAGTGAGAGCAGGATTGGGTTTTGCCGAGTTCCCTTGATAGAAACGCATTCAACCTGCATGTGACATATGTCCTGACATGTTTCGAATGTTTATTTTGCAGGAAGTGTTTTGTAGGGTGCTCTGTACACTGGAAAGGTTTTTAAAAAGAGTGCTGTTTAGATAAATGTATATATTTTTTCCCCCAGGCTCCTTAATCATTCGACCTCAGTAAGCACAAGAAACAGGCCAAAGCAGCAGACCGTGGAATCCGAAAAAAGGTATTAAGAAAATTATAGTCTTATTTGTCTACTCAAGTTACCCGTAGCTGTGTAGTTACTGGTGACACTAAGTGATAGGAGTGAGTGATCAGGTAGCTTGCTTCTTCATTTTTATAGTGTGTGCCAAACACTCTGTGTGTGTACAGTCAGTTTATATCACCATTTCTCCTGTTGAAGAGGACTTTCTAAATATCAACAGAGGAACAGAAAAATAACACCTCTATAAACTATTCTAAACATTTTCAGGATGCCTTGGGCACTTTTTTTACTCTGTCAGTTAAGAAATGTGTTTTGGTAGTGTTGGAGACATGTTAGTATTGTTTGGTTTTTGGCATCATCCAGATGAAGCATTCTCTGAGCCTCTGAATTTAATTTGCCCTTTTAATTCTAGCGATACAGGCAGGCTAGATGCTTATCTGTATGTTTAACTCGGCAGTAGGTGTGACATTTCTCACTTTGAACGGTTCTTGAGTAGAATGTAAGAAATAATTAGTTTTTGTGTTTGTCGAGGAGCTCCTGTATTTAAACCGTTAGTACTTAAAAAAAAATTGTCAACTCTTATATGCCATAAACACCACGTTTTCAGGTTATTTGGGCACTGAAATGTTTAACAGTAAACTGAAAGTAAACTTTTTTAAATGATCATTTTTTCAGGGATATCCTTAACTCTGCTTACTCGAGTTTTAATGGAAGTTGTTGCAGCTAATACCAAACATTTGTCAACTCTGAAAAGAAGCATTGAGAAATCCAAGTCATCTTCCTCAGACGTGGGGGGGTGGAAGAACTCTTTTAACGTTTTGCCGGTCAACAATGTCAAATCCTTCCTGCAGCAAAATGGTTGGGTTTAGCATAAAGTGGTGTTATGAGAAGGGGGTGTTAGCAATGAGTAACACTTTTACTGCGACATTCATCCAGGGATGCGTGCTGCATCACGCTGCGTGCCACTAATTCAGGTTCTGTTTGTACAGGAGACAAGTAGAGGCTAATGGATGAAAAGCAATTATAGCTGTCTAAAAGGTGAGAGAGAGAAAGTAGATGAGAGAGAATACCATACACAAGGAGCAGAAAGCAGTTCAGTACTTAGAAATCTTGGTATACTCCAGCTGCCTTGGTCAGCATTAGCCAACAAACTTTTCTTTGCTGGCTGCTCACAGATCTCCATGTGTCAGCTGCTGGCAGCCTTTTTGGCCCACTTGTTAAATATTCAAGCATGTTCCTTCCCCATGCTGCCTCTCATACTAGAGAAACTTTCTGTAGGCATCCACAGCACTATCTCTTCGTACTCCTTCAGAACCCTCATTAAACCTTTCTTTTCCAGACTCTTGCAAAGCACTTGAAAATAGTTGGGGTGCCAGTTTGTCATGCCAGTCAGCATTATCTTTTTTTATTTTTTCCCCCACTTCCCTGTCTGGTCTCCATGTGCTGTCTCTCGTCTTATAGATAGTATGTAAGCTCTTTGTAGCAGCGATAGTCTCGTTATTCTTTGTTCTTTATCATTCTAGTCCTCCCCTCTCAAAAGGGATGTAGCAGAGGTAGACGAGGCACAGAGAAGGGCAGCAGAGATGACTGGGCATGGGGAGGCTTCTGTACGAGGAGAAATAGGCTAAGCCTTTTCATTTTAGACAAACACTGACTGAGGGGGATGACTGGTGATAAAGGTCTATAACAAGGGTATTCAGGCCATGGGCCAGATCTGCCCTCTGGAGTCATGTCATCAGCCCGCGGAGCTCCTCAGGGGTTTGAAAATTTGGCAGTGGGGGCGCAGTGATGACATTAATTGCTGTTTCCCTGCTGCCAAATTTCTGGACCCATGCAGAGCCCTGCAGGCCAGATCATATGGCTTCAGTGTGCCAGATCATGCCAGCATGTGCCTGGATCTGGGCGCACGGGGCTGGGGCTGGGGCTAGTTCAGAGACCTACAGGCCGGATCTGGCCCACAGCCCATAGGTTTAACACGCCTGTTGTAAAACCCAATAACCAAAGAGCATTGGACACGTTCATGCAGGATTGGTCCATTGGGGGATATTCAACACAACCTCCAACTTAGAAATTCCCTGGCCTCTGAATGCTGCAAGAGAAGAGGGACAGGACAGATGAGGCTGGACGGGTCCTGCATAAATACTCTTCCCCTTAGTGTCCACCCTGTGAGATGCAGGATACTGAGCTAGAGGGATCTGTGGTCCAGCCCAGTACAGCTTCTTTTATGCTCTTACATTTTCTTTACAGTGCCTAGAATAAAGGATCCTGGTTCATGGCTAGGCTTCCTAGGCGCTGTGGTCATACAAACAATAATCCATTCAGATCACTGTTGTAACCTGTCTGGTTGATCTGGCACGTTCATGAGGATTCCTGCCACAAACGGTTTTTCATGTACTGGCAACACAGGTATGCATCTCGCTGTCATAACCTCGTAGCATAGTGAACCTGCACGATTCATGCCACGTCTGATGTTCACTCCATTTACTATCCTTTCACCTGGAAAAGTTGTAGTCTTGTGTCTTCCTCGGCTTCAAAGCTTCTGGAGCATTCAGGCATTTTTCCTTTCCCATGTATTTCACAGTGATTTTACCCCTGTGTCAGGAAGCATCCTTTCCTGCTGGATGGTACAGCACTGCTATTCAATGAGCCGACTGGTGTGCTGGTGCTTGCGTGTAATGCACAAAGCAAGACAGCTTTGTCTCAAAAAACTTACAGCATATGTGAGGAAGCAGTGATATGTCTTGAAAGTAATGCTTAACTCCTCCGAGTTCAGTCATCAAAGCAGTGGGAGATAGCATTCATGATGTCTGACTACCATCAGGAGCAAGCTTAATGGGAAAGTCCCTTGTCCAAGGGCGACTGGCATTTTTTTATCACTTAGTCTGTTGTTTTGAACCAGTCTTAAGTAGGTGAGGAACAGATACGATATTTCTAAGAAGGAAACTTGGCAGATACAAACTTACTTCCTTTCAATGTCAAAGAGAGGAATTTGTTAACCAAAAAGTTTAGAACCTGTAAAGCCACAGTCCCGTGTCTGAGATGAAATGCAGCCCTCCAGAGCAACCGTTTCTGGTGCTAATTATAGGATTCACTTCAAGCAAGAAACAACCTGAGTAGATTCTGTTGCCTGTTTAAATATTTGCTGTAACAAATGGAAATGCAGAAAGAAAGAAATGTGCAAGGAACATTTTCTCCCATGTGTAACTGCTTTGCAGTGCTTTCTCTTTCTGCTTTGCTTTTCTGGGGAAATGTGTGTCGGGTATATGTATTGTTCAGTAGTTTTTAAACTGCCTGTGATGTTTCTGGCAGGGGCATGGCTCTTGGCAGGAAGATGTATGTTGTCTTTTACAAAAGACACATTATCATTGTACGACCCCAAAGTGAATTCTTAAGTTTTCTCTGTCTGTGGCTTCTGCCTTCCTATTCTTCCGTTTTAAGTTTTCCAGTACAAATATCCTCAAAGTAAGATGACTGCACACTATACTAGCCCTCCGTGGGGAGTTTCCCAATTTGCATTTTGTTTCCCCAGAATAATCCTGATTTTGCTTCTGCAGTCTGGAAGAAAGCTAATAGATTCAGGTGCTGTATTGAGTTAGGTCATGTGGTGAGATGTGAAATCCTATGGCTCACTGCTGAGCAGCACTCAGTGGTTGGAAAGCAGGAAAGAGCGGTTAGTATCCACAGCGCATGAATCTTTTCTCTCCTTTGTGGAGTACCTGATATCCACGGTATCCTCATCTATAACCTTTATATCGTTGCATGTGCTCTGGTCATACGGCTGACAGTCTGGGTATATGCCAGCCACGTCCCGTGAGGGTACGAGTTTGTGTTTGTAAGCCCGTTTAGAGTGGCAGGACCTTTGCGATGAGGACCACTTCCTGCGTTTCTCTCCGTCATAATTGACCACGCAGTAGCATGCGCTGCCAGACGTTGGAACAGTTGCCCCTAGGCTCTTAAGGGGAAGTGCATGTTTTCTAATGCTGCCTAACCTGCCCCTTCACCACCCACGAACCTTCAAGCAAGTGGCATTTACAGCAGTGTGAGAAGAGGCAGGGAGTCATACGGTGCAGGCTCAGCCCCTGCTTCTCATGACGCATGGCCCTTGCAACCGTAATTAGCCTCCTTTCTTCTGCAGCAGAAGGGAGCATTGTAATGTAAATATATTACAGCTTTGTACACCAACATCACATGAGAGCCAGTATTTGAAGGACATTGCTTATTTCTTCTTTTCCCTAAGTACAATATAGGTATTGCAGCATTTTAGCAATGTCTATTATCCAAGAGCTGGAAGGTACCGTATGTGCTAGCTATGCATGTTATGAGAAATGAGCATATTATATGTCAGAGGACTATGAAAACAAGTTTCTAGTATACTGAAATTGGTGCCTTTTTCATTTTTCCTCATTTAGCCCTTTATACCTATAATTTTTCGAATAATGAGGTTTCCCCATGGTACCATATCATTGGACAGTAGCAAATGTTGTACCTATAGTAGGGATGGAAAAAGCACTTATGATCAGAGCACTGCAGACCTGTGACCTCAGTAGTATGGAAGGCTTTAGAGCTGATTTTGACAGGGGAAAAACTAAGGATATGAAGTAAATGGAAAATGAGATAAAATACAACTTGAATTGGCCAGACTAACCTGTCTTTCTTTTGACTGATAACTGCTTTTGTAAACAAAGGGAATGTGATAGAGGCCATCAGCATAGAGGACCAGACAAACATCTGAAGTGGTGCCCTTGGGAAATTGTGAATTAAGTTGGACAAGATGGGTATTAGTACAAATAGGCAAGGGGATTACGGACTGGTTAAAGGGAGATGATAACAGATAGTGTTGAAGGGAGAAGTCTCATATGGGAAGGGGAGTTACTAGTAGAGTCCCTCCAGGATCAGTTTCATTTAGTATCTTCATTAATGACCGTTGCACAAAAAGTAGAATCGTGCTGATGAAATTTGCTGGTGGCACAAAGTTAAAAGACATCACCAATATAGAGGAAAACTGGAATACCACAGAGGAAGGATGGAATTGCTTTGAGGTCTAAGAGTAATAGAAATGGAATAAAACTCAATAATACAGAAGACTAGGCTAGGCACTTGGGGAGTAATAAAAGAGTGACTGCCCTAAGCCTGGTGCTCGGCAGCTAGAAGTGACTGAGGAGGAGAAAGGCCTGTTTGCACTAGTTGTTCACAGAACGCGCCTGAGCTGCCAAGGTGCACCAGCTGTGGGAAACAGTTCAGCCCTCAGATGTATTGGGAAGTGTCTCCAGGAGGATTGGGAAGTGTTTGGGTCATATAAAGCCATATTAAGACCTCCTCTGGATATTGTGTAAAGTTTTGGACATTTGCGTGAATTCACATGGAACAGATTCAGAGAAGGTGTACCTGAATGGAGCCTGTCTTGTGAGAGGGTCCCGAACTGCACTTCCTGAGCTAGATGAGGAGAAATGGGGCCGTTCGTAACTACTCTTAACATGGTGCTTGATTAGTTTACGGAAGCAGTGATACGGCCTTATTGCCTGTGAAACCAGGGGGCTGGACTCAGTGACTCGGACGATCCCTCTGTTCTTCACACTCCGCCCCCCGGGATTAGCCATGTTCCCGTAACAGCTTCTCCCGACATCTCTATCTGTGAGATGAAAATACCAAAAAAAAATGCTAAAATCTGTGTCCTTCTGAATTTCAACTCTTCTCACCTTGCTCCGTTTCTTCCCGTACTGTTAGCTGACGTCTGTGCAAAACGGCTGAGCAAGCTAACACCAGGCAGGGAATTTTCAAACCTTTCCTCTTACTTAGGATGACCAGGTTAAGACGCCTAGATTGATTTCCAGAGGATCCAGGTATGATAAGTCCACGTTAATAATTGAGGAGTGTCCATTGCTTGCAGGTCTGAAAAGCATTCCCCCCCGTTCTTAAGGCAAGCACCCAAAAAGTAAATATTTGGGCTTTGAATACTGTCAGAGCATATCAGTACTAGCAAAGTAAATTGAAACCATGCGATTAGTCTTGCGTTCCACGTAGAAGTGAATAAAATTAATAGTGTTAAGACTTTTGACTTGATTTGTATTTCTCATTGTATGGGTGCAACAGTGGTCAGAAAAGTGTAGTTAAAGAGTATTTGGTGGCTTATACTAAAACTGGAAGAATATTTTGAGGGGTTCTGTAAGGGTCTATCTTGGATCTGTTACCATTTAGTATTTTTATCAAAAGGCTTGGATGATGGAATAGGGAGCGCACTCGTTAAGTTTACAGATGATATCAAGCCAGGAGGAGTTGCAAGTGTGTTAGAAGACAGAATTAGAATTCAAAATGTGCTAGACAAGAGGAGTCATCTGAAATGGGATGAAATGCAGTAGCACCAAGGGCAAAGTACTACACGTGCACGTGAAGTAAACGTTCATCGCAGGTAGGACCTCAGCAGTGTCTGCACCCAGTTTCAGACAGCAACCGTCAGGAAAGATATGGATGATTTGGAGAGAGTCACAAGAGAGGAATAAAAAAAAAGAATCAGAGATCCAGAAGGCGTGAGCATTGGGTTTGTTGGGTATAGAAAGACAAGACTGAAAGGGAGAGAAGTCTTGAAATATATAAAAGGTTACTACAAAGAAACAGAACTGTGAAGATGGAAGGAACTTCTAGGGTCGTCTAGTCTAATTCCTGCACAGATGAAGCTTTCCAATGAAAGACAGACATCCTTCTTTTATTCCCTCAGACCTGAAGAAGAATGTCTTGCATTGGAAAGCTTGTCTAACTATCTCAATGGTGCAGTTGGCCCAATAAAAGACATCACGTGATTCCTGGGCCATTATGGCTACAACGTCACTCTAATATGACCAAGATTTTATAAAAATGGGTTTTTGAATTTTTTTAAGGTTACTGGTGCCATCTTGTGGCTCACTGTCACTGGTAAAAGTCAAATCACAAATGTGCGTGCGTGCGTGTGCACATACACACACACATCTCTTACGCGGGTTGGCTACTTACTTTTAGGCAAAGCCGGAAGTGTTCAGATAAGCCAGTGCGAAAGTTGAGGTCCTTTAGAAAGTATGGTTAAAAAGTTCAAATCCTGATGTGAAGGTGCATCTAACTGTGTTTCAGCCTTACATTTTGTATAAAGTCTGCCTCGTCGACAAACTCTAAGCCTGCTGCAGATGCACTTGTAGCTCACGCTCAGGGGGTTGGATTTTCCCAGTGGTGCCTGCACCCCGTGCCTCCTTGTAAACCTGCGAGAAGGCATGAAGAGCAAGGCAGCCACAACCCTCCTCCAGTTTCTTCTTGCAGCAAGACAGAACCCAGCAAGCCTCTAAGCCACTGGTCCCTTCAGAGCCCCTAAACCAGTTATCCTTCCAACCCACCTGGTGCCGACATCTGACCCTTGCTGAAGGAGAGCCCTTGCAAATAGCAATCAGATACCCCCTCTGTACAGTGGGGCAAGGCAACCGCTGTGCCTCCGAGTGGAAAGGATCAGTGAGAAAGACCTTTCCTGGATTGAAAACTAATTAAAAGATATGAAACGGAGGGTAAGACTTCTCTTTTTTTGCCATGGATTTAGGTTAGCAGTGGGGGCCACCCAGCGATCTGTACAGTGTTCAACATAGAAATCATCTGAAAAGGGGAGTGAATAGTAAAATGGCATGGTTTGCAGTTATTCCCAGAGTGCTCAGTGTCTGAGGATAGAGAGAGACCTAAGACGTGTCAGGTGTATAAAACAAACAAGGGGGGTGAAAATTTGGAGCAGAGAGTGACAAAACTTCTGATAGGAGCAGCAGTTACAGCTTGCCCCTGCCTGGCTGTCACCACAGTATAGTTGACTGTGGATGTAACTCCAGCGATCAGGGCGTGCGGGGTCCCTTCCAGGCCCCAGTCTGCAGAGCGTGGGGTCTCTCGTGTTTCAGAACTGCCGAGCTAAGCTCTTCAGCTCCAGATGGGAATCTGCTTTTGGCTCTGGAGTTTCCTTCTTAGTTCCCCAGATTGTCAGCAAGGAAAGCTGCTGGTAAGCTGTATGGAAGAAATGAGTTTTGTGCCCATGAGAACATTGAAATATGACCTTTAAGGAAGAGAGAAACACCAACTGTAGATTTATTTTGTGATACTGAATAATACAAGGAGTTTGGGGTATTGCCCTCGAGTGCCTCTGCTTTATTTTTGAGATTTATCAGTTTACTTTCCCTCTCTTCTAATATCATTCTGTTCCCTACTGATTGTGTAGCGGTTCTACACGCACCGTAAACTGACTGTACACAGGGCAACCCACGTAAAATCAGAACATACTGCTTTATTGGTAACATGAAACGCAACATGCCTCCACTTTTTGGAGAAAGGCAGCGACTAAATTTCACAGGAAGTATTTTAAGGATCTGTTTGAATCTGTGTTGAAAGTAAACTGCTGGAGACTGGGAAGCACGTAGAAGCTAAAGGAAGATGAGATGATGAAGAGGTTGAAATAGATCTGGGTGCAAACATGTAATGTGACATTCTAATAGAAAATCATGGAATTCGTTTTTGGAGTATCAATTTTTAAATTGTGGTGAACAGTAGGTCAGCACAGTGTTGCTGGGAATGTATATATTTTTAACACTGTGCCCAACTTTAACCTATCCCCTTGCATGAACCACTTCTGTATTCATGTAAAACAGTAGGAACATAACTGGGCTGGGGGGAGTGAATGGGGTGCAAACATCACAGCTGCTGCCGCAACCCAAAGCACAAAACTGCCCAGTTAACACCTCTGTAAAATATTTTGGCATTCTTGCTGTTGACTTTTTACAAATGTTATAACACAACAGCTAATAAAACCAAGATCATACATATTTATATGGGCTTTTGTTTTTAAGTGTCTCAGCAGATGAAGCAAACTCTCCGTTGTCTCCATACAGCTGGCAGGTAAGTAGGTGCATATACAACTATATCGTATTTTTAATGCTTGATCACCATTTCAGCAGTAACCTGTGCGTAGATGAGTCACTTCCTCTGATTTCTTTCAGCATGTGCGCACACAGACAGTTTGCAGGTGGAAGCTAAGGTCCCTCTTTATGTAGCGCTCCAGTTTGTTCTGTATCCTCATATCTTCAGATATTATTCATGCTGTCTTTAAGAACTTGGTAATGCTGCTAAGACATGGGCTGTGTGTTTTTCTGTCTCCTTGTCTCAGACTTGCCAGATTGTTAAACCTGAGGAAAATAACAAAGTCTGAATCTTGTAGAGCTCCAGTCTTTGCTGTGTGCGCCTAATTGAGAAGTGGTTCCATTACACATCAAAAGTGTGTGAAACTTGGAAGACCAAACTCCGAACGTTTGATTTTTAGATGTTGATTCCTCATTTGTGTTATGATCGTTGTTATGGTGTCCAGGTGTGCTAATAAGAAGCGAGGTTTAGAAATGCCAGTTGATTGCTTTGCGATCCTTGTAGTTAAATCATTCCTTTTGAACCACCTTGGTCACAGCATGGCAGTACTCCCCACTCATCATGTATGTGCATGCTTTTTCCCCACGTAGGGAGCAGGGGGGTGGTATCCCCCCGGCTATGGGACAGGAGTGAGACGGGGTGGGAAGAAGTTACTTTATACCTCTGTTTGATGCGAACGGGATTGCAAAGCATAGTTGGGTTTGGCTGAAGGTTTGCTCTTAAGGGTCATAGCAAAGTGGGGTGGGGGGAATTTCCTAGTTTTGAGGTGTCATTTGGAGAGGTGGCTGTTCCTTATCTCCGGGGTGTTGGCATTCATCGGAAGCCATTCTGAGCCCTCCTGATAGGGTGGGCTATAAATCTTAATAATAATAATAGCAATGCAAGGTATCTTATCCCACTCTCATGGAAAGGGAAGCTACCTTCCTTTAACGTTGGGGTAAGAATGTGCACAGAAGCAGGTACAGTTGGGGTAGCCGACGTGCTGCAGGCTCACCCCAGCTTACTTTACAGTAACACGCCTGTGTAGTCATCCCTTCCTAGAATAGGACAGTGCTTCTTAATTACTTCCATTCACTGATCTCTTATGACTAAAACTTTGATCATTTCCTTTGTTTCCTCGTATTAATTTGTATGTTGCAAAGATAGAAGTTTTCTAGTGCTATCTAATGAACAAACACATCATTGCCACTAAGGATTACAAGAGCGTGCTTTTAAAGAATAGTTGTGGGCAGTTGGCCTGATATGTAAAATTTATGCACATCTCAATTTATCCATATGGGAACTGCCCCCGAAAGCACATGAAAGGCTAGTCAGGCCTCATACTAACACTCATAACAGTAATTGTAGGCAATGGCACATGGCTCACTCGTGAAAGCCAGGTGCAGCCTGAATGACTGGGAAAGATATGAACTTTTTAAAAAGATAAACGTGTTATGCTTTTCCGATTCCTCGTGTAGAATTTATTGTAGAATTTTGAAACGCAAGAAATGTTGTCCAGAGGCTACCCGTACTAGAGATGTGATGAAGTCATTCTGCCAGGCTAGCCCAGGAAAGACTACTGCTTTCAATAAAACATGCTTTTCCGTTCAGCTTTATTATCATCACGTAATTTTAACTCAGAACAATTCATTCCAGTTCTAATACTTGCCTACTGTATGTTTTTTTTTTTATTTTATTTTAAAAAACAAACAAACCAGCCTCTAGAAAATCAGAAGGATGAGACAGATGAGCAGCACTGGCCAGAAACTCAACCAGTTATTTGGCAGAATGAAGAGAGGAGGAAGAGCAAACAACTTAGAAAGGAATATTTCAAGGTATCAGAAATACTTTTTTGTTGGTGCCTTTTTCACTTTGGAACTCTAGCTTTCTTAATCAAAACAAGATCATTTTTCTGGGACAAAAAACGAAGAAAATTCAGCTTAACTTATCACTAAACTATACACCATGTCTCAAAAAATGTCTGTGCACTTCAGTCACTAGGAGTACAGAGACACGTTGATTAGCGGTGCCGATTCTCATTTTTCAGAAGGTCGGCAGCGCGTTTGCAGCGTGCGTGACGCGGGGTGCTCAGAATGGGCGTTAGTGAAACATCCGAGCACTCCTAGTAGCAAGCAACAGATATAAGTGTGTACATTCATTTTGAAACACGTGGCCATATGATACAAGCAGGTACATTAAATTTACCTTCTGCATTTTACAAGAGCAAGTATGTCTTTGGGTATCCTTTAACCATACAAAATAACAATATTTTGAATTTGAACAAGAGTCTTTAATCTGCGCCTCTATCCTTTTTGGGGCTATTTAGAGTTGGGAGTGTAGTGGATTTTTTGCAAAAAGAAGAAAAAAGGCAGCCTAGCATTTTTCCTGAACTTGTTATGAGCTATAACCTCCATTTAGTTCAGTCTGGTAGGTGAATAGATATGTTTTCAGGGTGTTATGACAACGCAGTGCGCTGGAAAATATTGTCTCTCTGAAGCAATCCGTCTTCTCAGGCTGTGTGCTAAAGACCTTGGATCAAGTCTAACCCCCAATTCTCCCGAACATTAATTGGTTCTTTCCTTTCTCCTTCCCCAAACTTAGTCACAAGACGCGTGCAAAAATAGTTTTTATGCTCAGTGTGATGTTTTTACGAAGTTTAAATAAAATGTATAATACATCTTAAAGCAGTTACTATATCCTGATGCAGCAGAAAGGTACTTAGTAGCCATGTTAGCCTGAAGTCATAGTATCTGATGAAATAAGATGTTGCTTATGAAAGCTTATGCCTCTCTGCATTAATTAGTCTATAAGGTGTCACTCTGCCTTACCCGATACAGCATGTTATCATCAAACATTTTCATAATTGATCTCTTAACATCTAGCTGAACACTTGCATTTGAGACATTTTCTGTTACTGCTTCATTTTGTTTGCAGTGTGTGTCAGTGGTCACAAGATGTCAGTGTCTACATTTTGCAAAAGCAGATCTTAGTTTTGTCCATCTTTTGGAGATAATGTAGGTGTTTGTGCTTCTGACTGGATTGCGAATTAGGATGTTCAGAACTGTGAAAAGGGCTTCAGGAAATGTAGCCATCATACTTCTATCTGGAAAGGTGGCCGTTCCAAAATGTCATGCAAGTTTGAAGTTAATTGCATTTGAGAATGAAGAAGGTATTGTGCATAATTTAGTCCAAGGCAAAGAGATTGCAGTGGGGAGTGTGGACAGGAAATGGGATGACTGGAGGCCAGAGTGCTGATAAGGGAGAGACATGGGGTGGGAAGCCGGGGGTGTCACTAGGCAAGGAGCATTGTAAGCGAGGGAGACTAAGGCAGAGATTCTGGGAATAAACTGGCTAAGCACGGAGACAGGGACTGGGGCAAAAGCCCTGAGGAATAGAGGCAGGGGCAGAACTCTTATTTCACTCGTGCGCAATCAGTGTGACTTGAGACTAGTGTTACCTGACTAAGATGTGGGAGTGCTTGTTACCCCTGCTGAGCATGTAAGTGCCCCCATTACAGGAATAGGGAGATGTCCATGTATCTCTGGAGGGTGATTCTGTGCATACAATGGGTGCAGTCCACATGCCCAGGGTGGGCATCAATCTCTCCTACATGTCAGCAACAGAAAATGGGACTGTGATGAGAAGCTGGGATACTTCTGAACTGAAGTTGGTACAAGGCATCTCAGCTTGAGCACCCAGAATTAACAGATCTTGTGACCTTAAACTCCTTGTGCTTCAGTTCCTAGCTGTAAAATGAAGATAGAATAGCCCTTCATCTCACACAGGTGTTGCGGAAATAATTTCACTAATGTTTATGAACATTCAGGCACTGTGGTGATGAGTAGTGTAGGAAAAGCCAAGAAGGAAAATAATTCTGTTTTCAGAGCAGTGTTTGAATAGAGTGCAATAAATATGTAAGGAGTATATAAATAAATGAAGGATTCTGTGGAGAAAATAATACTTGATTAGGTAATTAAAGACTGAATTATTATGAAGGATGTGCACAAGAGAGCTGAATTAAAGCTGTACAGATGGCCTTAATTCTGCAAAGTGCCTGACTTTGCAGTGTTAGCAACGTTTTAATATCGCTTTCCACATGCAGTTGTACATATAGTTTAAGTTCCTTTCTAATGGATGCCGCTATAGTAGTTGTTTGATATAGTGTGATGGAGTAGCTACGCTGGCATCAAAATCCAAGACCAGATTCTGCAAAAATATTTTCTAAAATACACACAATGCAATCATAAATGTAAAAATGTTTCTCACTAACATTTAAAAAACATTCTGTGTAGTGCCATAAGGCCTCATTTCTTCCAGTCATTTTAACAATAAGTTGGTTGGCTGTAGCACTGTTACCTGAGCAAAGGTGGTACCCCAGGGGAGCCAGCAGCAGTCAGGACGTGAATGCAGAAGCCCTTGTCCCTGTCCCAAGTTCTGCACTATTTAAAAACATTTGCAGGATGATGGTCAGTCATCTATCTAGCAGTCCCACTGGCATGCATTACTTTTGGGACACGTAAAACCTGTGCATTTTCTACGAATAATAAAAAAAAATGTTTGTTTTGCAGTACAAGTCTTCCAGAAAGAGTTCAAGTGGAAATGAAAATGATGAGGTGAGACACAACGGTGGTATAAAATACTTCAACCAAGACATTACTTGTTTGCATTGTAGTGCCACTAAGCAATCCCAGACACAGCCCAGGAACAGGTTGATGAGCAGGGTGTAAATGCCACAGGCAGGCTGTCCTTGCCCCATAGAGCTTGTAGCCTACCTAGAACACAAGAGATATATATATATGTATAAAATACCACCTGCCATAGACACTGCGCACGGGCACCTGAGTAAAGTAGAAGATATGGTTATTCTAAGAAAGGGCCGTTTCTTTGTGCCTCCCTCATTATACTGTTGTACAGTGGCTGTCTGCATGCCATAGTGCTCATCCCAAATGCATTTCCCAAATGCATTTGCAAGTCTGGAACGTAAAAGCTAAGAGTTAACATTAATTTTAAACATTGTTTTTCCTGTCTTCATTTTTGTCTCTTCTCTTCCACTTGGTTTCTTGTTGCAAACATTTACAGTGAGATTGCTGCTAACTGTAATAATGACTTTACCTTCAACAATATAAAAAATTGTGAAGCAATGCTTTTGATTACTATAGCAGTTAGCATTTCAATAGTCGCTCAACTTTTAAGGGGGTGAAAGAATTAGTAGATGTAATAATTTTTCTGTTGTCCACAAGAAACTGCAGTCCAGTAATACAACTTGATTTAAATCCTGTATCTTCTTTAAACAAAATAGATAGCGACTAGCTCCAGTGTTGTACGAGTTTAAATAATATTTATTTGTAGATAAGTGGGGGCTTTGTGATTTAAATACCTTTACAATTAAAAGTGCAAAAGATTAAAGAGGGAAGGGTTTGTCATTTAAAATGTCATTTAATTATGACATTTTAAATTTGAATAGATTAAAATAAGTAATATAGACCTGTATTTTTCTCAGGAAGAATTCAAATTAAATACTTTACAGCAAGAAAATCCCTTTTGTCAAAGTATTGTTGCTAAAAATATGCAATAGTTGATTGACTGGCACGTTGTTAATTGCTACTGGACTCTGCCATATTTAAGAGAAATGTTACCTGTGTTATGCATGCATGTAGTCATTTTCATAACTTCATATTTTACCTATTTAAATCATAATTTTCTTTTTATAATTTCATCTCTGATTTCTTTTTAGCAAGACAGTGATAATACTAATGTGTCTCCACAGTCTCCTGTATCATCTGAGGTACAAGTTTGTGTTTTTTGGTTTGTTTTTTTTTCTTTCAGGGAACATTTTCTGTGTGCACTAATTTGCTTTCACCATACAAAAATAGGTGGCTCTCAGACAAATCAGAAAATGTACTCAGTGGGCTTTCCTTTGAAGAGATTTGAAACCTTATATGCATATGCCTTAATTTAAAAGTCAGATATAAAAAGGAATCAGTTGTGTTAAAGGAAGATCACTGGATCTTTTTGATTAATTGATGTACAAGAAAGAAACGGTTGGTTTTCTGCCTCACTTGTTCCGGCTGAGAGAAGTCAAAGTTGCCGGGCTGAAAAAGGACAGCGTCCGGGTGGCCCAGTGTTTAGAGAGTTGTAAACACCAGTTGTGATTTAGAACGGTGTCCATCCGTACACGATCCTGTGTCGCCAGGTCTTCCTCTGAGTCAGAGTTTCATCTCCCATGCATCCGGTTGCCTGATGTATGCCTTAGCCTGGCTTCCTGGGCGATTTTTAAGAAGGAAAATGCATGTGGCCTGACTGACATTTCCCTTGTTGCCAGTCGCATTGCAAACCTCTGCCGAGAAGAACAGACGCTCATAAATCTACTATCAGCTAGGTATCATGGAGTGGGGAGTCAGGAAAGAGTTTATATGGCAGAGGGTGTTCCCCGCCACCCCGGTAATGGAGGACTTGAAGTGTCCCTCCTCCAACTCTAGGGATGGGAGAGGGCCATGTCCTGCGCTTGAACATACCCTTTGTCTTATAAAGAAATAAAAGGGGAGTCACTCCTGGGCGTGCTTCCCCTGCTGGAAGTGCAGAAGGGGGCCCGTGCCACACCGTGGCCTGTGCTGACACTACAGAGGGGAGGCAGAAGTAGTGGCTGCCTGCCTGCCTGCAAGCTGCCACTGCTTATTCTTCATGATAACCTGGATTGTTATCCCTGAACCTGCTTAGGTGGGTTTTGTCCAGAACTGGGGTGAGACACGTTTGGATTGTGAGCTTTGGTAGCAAGACATATACACATCAGTTCATAGATGCATAGATGTTAGGGGCTGGAAGGGACCTTACAAGATCATCGGGTCCAGCCCCCCTGCACTTGGGCAGGAAAGACTACTCCCTTAAATGGTTTTTCAAATACCTGTTTCTTTTGGTTTGTTCAGATGTAATGAACTAGGTCCGTCCACTCAACAGTGCTCTTTAAGGGATTCTTTTCTGTGGCTTAATCTGCATACATGCATATGGCACTGAATTAGCTGAACTTTTTTTGAAATAATCGAGTTAAATCCATGCCAATCTGTATGTGGTTACACTTCTGTTATTTCCACCTGGCTTAGAATTAGAAGTAGGTTCATATAGAGATCTCAGTTGCTTTAAACAGAGACTTCAGTTAAACTGGTGTCACTTTTCTGCCTAGAGAAGGGTGTCTCTCCTTGGCGAGCGAACGTACATCACTGCCTTATTATAGCACCCCCCTAGGATTTAAGGCTAGGATACTGCTAGAAAGATGCTAGAACTCTGTTCTTTCATTGAAGCAAAGGGAAGTTTTGTACTCTGCACATGGAAAGTGGTCAGTGTTGTCTTGATGGGAACAGAAGTTTTAGATGTGTTTTTTTTAGTCTCTTAATTCCCTCAAACACTGGAGGAAAAATGACAGTATATTTTTTTTTTTAACAGGATTATGAAAGGACTGACAGTAACTCTCATGGTCCATTTGGTCTCAAACCTAGGTCAGGTAAGCTGCCGTTGTTTGTACCGCATGGCAGAGCAGATGCTGACTCTCCCCACTGTCAGGGAGGGGAAGGACAACAGATGCATGAACTGGGACAAGTGGAAGGGGACAGCAAGTCCTCACAGGCGGTTAACACAGCGCTATGGGGAGAGGCAAGGCCAGCTGCTCGGAGAAGCTTCTCACTGAAGGGCCCCTCAGTTGCAAAGTAATTTGCTACCCCATTCATTTCTCTTCTCAGACGTAAGCCGTCCTGTGCAGACCAAGGATGAGAGTACACACTTGTCCCTGAGAATACTGCAGAGAGGCAAGGACCACTTGCTCTCCATTGAATAGATGTGTAGAGTAGGGAGCTGCCCGTGCTTCTTTGGCTTAGCACATCTCATGCCCCTTTCACTGCCAAGCAGCTGCTCGCTCTCCTTGCAGGGCGACTGCTTTAGATAATGCCAGCTGGCACAGATGCTAATTTCCCTGAAGCCTAGGAAGCAGGGGGCACGCCTTTAGTTAATACTTCGTTTCTTTACTTTGTACTTAGTCATATACTGCATTGCATGTGGTATATAAACTATATGCAATACCACTGGGAAATGTTACCATAGTATCAGCAAAAAAAAAGGAGACTGCAACTGGGAGCTTCTTTTCAGAAGCTCAGTAGGAAAAGCCTGTCCTGCTTCTACACATTTTGGGCTCCTGTTTATCTTTTGCAAACTTAAAAAATGCATCTTTCCTGATTACTAATTTATGGATCCTCAGTACAAGAATATACCCAGCGAAGGTCACTCACATATGGTATCACTTTGGCGATTACACACTCTCCTAACATGGTGTAATTATAAAATGATTGGTATTCCAGTTTTTGAAAAGGTTCTCCTTTAAATTGTTCCAGAGACTTGGGAGTTAAGAGCGTACTTTATTTTCATATAATGTATGCATGCCATAAATTTAAACTAGCATAACCATGACACTCTGAACAAGTCATTTAAAATGTCTATTGTTCAGTATGACTGGAAACTTTCCTGCTAAAAAAACAAAGTAAGAAGTGAATGAGAGAGGCTGTGCAAGGATTAAACTTTGAACATATTGTCCTAATTTACCACACATCAAAATATTCCAAAATATGTGCCAAGCAGAGTTGCACATCTAAATTAACTCTCTCTGCATGGTTTCTAGGCACAAATGTGCATGTGTGAAAAATTATCTAGTCTAGCTTTTTCTGCAAGTTTGACTGAACTACTAGCCCAGTTAGCTGATATATTAGGGGAGTCATCTTATGATAGTGATACATCCTATGATACATAACATAGCTGTCTTAACATGTCAGTAGAGTTTTTCTCTTATTTGTCCTTACTGATGGACTCTTCCCCATAAGGCTGGTTTTTTCCAAGTACTGAAAAATAACTACTAATTTTTCACAGCTTTCAGCCGTACATCACGCCAGGACTATGGAGCAGTGGACCCTGGATTTACAATGAGAAGGAAAATGGAGCATTTAAGGGAAGAAAGGGAACAAATAAGACAGCTTCGCAATGTATGTGCTATAGTTTGCTATATAGGTTCAGTCTTGGGGCCATAACTTCCCTTTACCCTTCCCTACCAGTAAAACCCTTGTAGTGAAGCCTTTCTATGATAGAGATTATGACTGCGGTGCAAGAGCCATCCCCACAGCAACATAGTTCCACCCTAAGAGCTTGCATATGACAAATCTCCTCCTCAAGGAGAAAATGGCACGAAAGAAAACGAGTGTCTGGCTGGTAGGCCTCTCTAGCATGCTGGTTTGCACATCATGTTTGGGTCTTCAGAAGCAATGCAGGGCAAACAGGGCATTGCGAGAAGGCTCCCCTAGTATAGTACATCTTGGCTAGCAGTTTGGCAGTTTGGCTTGTACCTGACCTTGGACTTTGAACACTTGCCTCATCAAATGTAGGTGGAAGATAAGACTAATTGCGGCATGTAGCACTAAGCTGGCACTGAGTGTACCTACCTGCATGTTAGGTCAACATGTCACTGTTTCCCTGGCTTTATTCTCCCGATCATATTTGTAAGTTAATTGTATAAAACAGCACTCATTTGGTTAAACAGCTGTTAAATAACAATGAGGTACAATAGAAGTCTAGGACTTTGGATGACCTGTTTCAGTTATATTTTTTACTTCTCCAGCTCCTAGTTGGACACTATTACTTATCACATGGGTGACATCCCCCACTGCCCAAACTTTTCCAGCATGTGGAGAGATCCCTGCGTCATTTCCTATCATCTGTGTGTACGTATTTTTGGAGGTGACCTCTGCAAAGCAAATAGATCACTTGCTTTTCACGGGGGCATGATTCATGCCCGTTGTGTCCATCCCTGCAGAGGCAGTTGACTCAGCTTTGCAACCTGACATTTATACCTGCAAATTCTGGACTTGCATGGGGTGTTCAGTTCATCTTTTTTATGATCTTTGAAAACATCTGCAAGTTAGATGTCATGGCTCTCCACATTTGTGTGAGGAGCATTATTGTGGCTGTTGGCTGAGTCCTTCCCTTAGTACTTCTTGGCCTTTTGACTAAGATCAAGTGTCATGTCCTTGAAGATACACCATTAAAAGTTAAGGAAAAACAGGTTAATTGTATGAAAATGGAATATTTGCAATCAATTATAATGTGTTAGCATAAAAATATTGCAATTTTAAACTTAGTTTAAATTAAAATTGCCTTGATAGTGAGAACAGTTTTTCTGTTCTCTTCTTTCTTTCTTTTTCGTTCAATAGAATCTTGAATCAAGGTTAAAAGTGATGTTGCCGGACGACATTGGAGCAGCATTGATGGATGGTGTGGTTCTTTGCCATTTAGCCAATCACATAAGGCCACGTTCTGTTGCCAGCATTCATGTACCATCACCAGCAGTGGTAGGTCAACTATATCTTTGTAGTCATAGAGCAATAGAAAATTCAGGGTGGAAGGGACCTCAGGTCACATCCAGTCCAACCCCCTGCTCAAAACAGGACCAGCCCCAACTACATCATCTCAGACAGGGCCTTGTCTACCTGGGTCTTAAACCCCCTCAAGGATGGAGACTTCACCACCTGTATGGGTCACCTGTTCCTGCGCTTCACCACCCTCATGAGAAAGTTTTTCCTGATATCCAACCTCAACTTCCCTTGCTGCAGCTGGAGCCCATTGCTCCTTGTCCTGTCGTCTGCCCCCACTGAGACCAGCCCAGCTCCATCCTCTTTGCAGCCCCCCTGCAGGGACTTGAAGGCTTAAATCCCCCCTTAGTCTTCTCTTCTCCAGACTAAATCAGCCCGGTTCCCTCAGCCTCTCCTCACCAGTCCTGTCCCCCAGCCCCACAACCATTTCCGTTGCCCTTTGCTGGACTCAACCCAGTTTGTCCACATCCTTCCTGGAGTAGGGGCCATATCTGAAGTGAGGACACTCTTCTAGTTCCACGCTAGATAGTTGTAAGTGGTCGTTACTCTGTCTTAGATATACGTTGTCAGTTTTCATGTCCTTTCCAGCCCCATAGAACAAGTACTCTGTCCTGGATTAAAGGTCATGGCTTTAGAAGCCTGTGTTATCTAGTGCGGCTTTACGAAATTATTATTGTACCTTATTTTCTGGTCCAACAACTGTTACAGAATTTGCACTGTAATTTAAAAAACCTGTCATAAAGAAGTAACTGAGAATCTAACATCCTGTTTTACAGCCTAAACTCAGCATGGCGAAGTGCCGAAGAAATGTTGAAAACTTTTTGGATGCTTGCAAAAAATTGGGCGTCCCCCAGGTACACAGATTACTTGACTGACTAATTTGCTTGTTGATACTGACTGCAGGCAAGGTTTGGCAGCATTGTAGGAGTTTAGATTTCTGACCATTGGGGAGTCAGCTGGTTATAATAGAGGACTCAGGACACCTGGGTCTTACACATACCTCTTTCTCTGAGCAGCCGTCTAAGCTTTGCCAAATCATTTTACCTCTCTGGGCTTCAAAATGGTGCTGAGCATTGCAGTTGGCTTTGAGAGCTCCTGATGAAATGTTCTGTGTAAGAGCTAGGCATCACTGGTATCAGAAACCTTTAGTTTAGTAGCATATTACAGTGTGTATGGCAGATCTTCCTGCCTAGGAAAAGCCCTACATTAAAGTAAGAGATTCAGTGCACCTTTTGATGTGCAGATAGAGCTGCCAGAAGAAGCTCGTGACCCCTTAACTGTACTACGAGAGCTCTGGTCCTTGGTACTGCTCTCACGTTGGCCAGGTTGATTCTCTTACCCCCTCCACCAGTGGAAACTCATTAAAAGAGAAATTTCCTTCCCGTTTAGAGGTGAGAAACTCCAAAGAGTTGTACTTGGAGTAGCCAGATGATTGTTGGACGGGTTACTGTTTCTTCCTGCCCCAAAGGAGCAAGGGCACCGTTTCAGGTGGAACCATAGTTGGAGATTACGATGCTGTGCTTCTGCCCTGCCCAGCATCTGCCCCCCAGATCAGCTGAGGTCCTGCAGAAGTCATGTTCCCAAAGATTTTGCTATCGATTCCGACCCCACGCGTTTATAAATAATTTTTAAAAGGGCGAGGAGGTAACGCTAGATGGTAGGCACTTGTTTTATCTGATACTGTGGGAAAGGGGAATCTCTGTGGAGGGTGATTTTGTTGCCAAGTTTCCCCATCCCCGGCAGTGCAGAGACCTGTACAGAGCTTCCACATGTCAGGTGGAGGAACGTGACCACGAATCCAGAACTGCCCCGCCAGCCCGTTTTGTTGCGTCTGTTTATCAAGGCAGATAGAAACCTCTGTTCCTGAATCTTTAGTTAATTAAGATTAGTACAGGCCTTCATTTAATGGAGGGAAGGGGATTTCTGATAGACTTGGGGGTCAGAATTTCAGGATTAATGTTCTTCAGTTTTATAGAAATGTTTTCCTTGATTTGCTAATTATTTTTATTTTTATTTGCATTTTTCATACTGCAGCTCTCAGAATTTCTGTGGAATATAATTAGGTTCTGCATACCTTCTCACACTCAAAGTTGCCATAGAAACATGTGTGCAAGTGTAAAGAGGGGTGATTTCTGTACAAAACGCTAATTAGAAGCAATGAAGTATTTGAGTGCTCGAGTCTTGTAAGAATATATTGTGTACCCAAGCTGGGCCAAATGATTGCAATATGATGCATGTGTTGCTTTATTTTTCAGGAAAGGCTTTGCTTGCCTCACCATATTTTGGAAGAAAGGGGTCTAGTGAAAGTTGGTCTCACTGTTCAGGCTCTGCTTGAACTGCCGACATCTAAGGCGTCTCATCTTTCCTCTGTGTAACGTGACTTTTGGAAACCAGACAAACCAACCTTTGATCTGTTGATTTGGATTGCTCCTGGGTGATTCAGCTTCCTGAATGGGAACATCCAAGCCATCAAAAAGTCATTTCTGCCCAGATACTTTAGACAGAGCCTTATTTTGGAGTTAAACATGAACCTTGTTGTGAAGCAGACAATTACCTGAATATGTTGGTATTCTGATTTCTTTTTGGTTTTTTTAAAGTGTGGATGCACAAGAGATTTTGACAGCATCAGGTTCACTTTCCAGGTAACCTAAGTTCCAAGTTTCCCATTAATGTTTCATGGTGTTACATCTAAAAATTTAATTTTTTTGCTACCTTCAGTTGATTAAAAAAAAAAAGCCCTCCTGTAAAGCGTTTAAAGATACAGTTCAAAATACGGCGACTGTATGATGGTGAAAATCTGAGTGACTGATCGCATTTAATCCATTTTAACGTTTCAAATAGCACTGCCTTTTGGTTCTTGATTTCTTGCACTCTTGTAATTTATACATTTTTAACAGCCCCAGTATTTACTTGGACAGAAGTTCATTACACAAAAGAGTATCCAGTAAAAAGGACAGATTTCACGGGGTTTTTTCCAGTCTTCTAGGTTGGTGCCAAAATCTTTTTTCAGTTGTACTGTAGATTGTTTACATGTGAAGTGCCTGTGTAATTGATGACTCTTAATAATAGTCTTAAACATTTTTGCAATTTCTTTATGTCTGAAATAGATACAATGGGAATTTTTAAATATTTTAATAGTTTTTTGTAAGGTCAGTAATATGTGAAGATATAAATGATGCTTCACATTTTTGATGTTGGATGTTTTAAGTTTGTTGCACAATTTAATTACTTATTATGATGTCTAATGATGGGAAATAATGTAAATACATTTTATTTATGCTATTTAATTTGATAATATCTAATCATTTCTGTTTTAATGTATTGTTGGACAAAAATTGTCATTTTTAATTATTTTCCTTGTTTGGGACAAACAACAACATACACAGTAAATAAGATGTATAAGGACCAGTGACGCATACATAGTAATCATTAAGGACATTTTGATAAAAATGCCAAAATCTCAGGTTTATACTGTGACTTTCAGGATTTTACGTTGTGTTGTTCCTGACTTCACATTACATTTTTACAACAAGAATCTTCATAAATTAGTTTAAAAAATCAGACTAGGAATCCTTATATTCTTTGCTGTTGAGAGAACTTGCTGGTTTGGGATTTATTGTGAAAATCAGCCGCTTGCGTGGCATAGCGTATAATCAGGTTGCACCTGGTGGCTCTCTACAGTTAACTCTGTGCCAAGAATATCAAACTCTTGGGGGGCAGATATAAAAAAACATAAATCCCCACAATGGAAGTTTTCTCAACTACTGGTTTTAAATACCTGTTTGGTTTTTAGACGTGTTCAGATGGGTATATTGCTTACAATGGTCTAAGAAGCAGAGTTGACTTCCCCAAAAACAAATTCAGGTGTGTCGGATACTTTGTTTTAGATGAGTGTGTGTGTGTGCATTCGTTACCTTTCTAGTGAGTATGTAGGTCACTCAGAAATGTTAGTTGAGGTCTGGGTATGTCACAGACTTTATACTTTTGGGCTAGGTTACTGTAGGTGAAAAGAAAAAAAAACCTATTGTGCCAAACAAAATATGTAACAAAAAATGGTTCTGCTATTGCCAATTGATATACCTTATTTAATTTCATTTGGCAAAGGAACAAGGAGCAAATGTTCTTTTATTCTGTCCGTCCTTCCTTCCTTTCAATGGACCAATAAGCCAGTCAAAAGAAATATAAAAAAAAATGTGCTGGCTACAAGATTTAGGAAGTTACGTTATTCTAAGACTTTGTTGAACTGAAATCTGTTGAAATAAAAGTGATTTTTTATGTGCTATAATTAAAATATGCTATTGTAAATACAGCATAGTACTCAAAAGTATGGCTCACTGAAAAAACTCGTGTCCTCTGCAAAATTATAGATATAACAATACATTTAAAATATCAGCTAAGCATGTAGTCGAATGGGGAAAATGAAATAGTCTCAGTGTAATATCAGCCACTAAAATAAGTACCCTTATTTATCCTTTCTCTGAATAAATTAATTTTAACCATTTACCTTAAATTATTTTGAAAATGAGCTCTCTTAAAAATGTATCAGTAAAGTTGTTCTCATTTCATGTAAATGGAACATAATTATTTGAGTTTTTTAAAAAGAACAAGCCAAGCTTAGTTTGATAAGGAGACTTTTGTTTTATTGTATGTGCTACTTTGGAATAGCTGAAGAATTAGTTTATCGTTCAAAAGAGAAAATATATTGTATAGCAGCTCTTGCCCTCTGGACAACGAGCGTATAAGTTGCTGTTCCAGTACGTTAGCCATGGGCTTGCTGGTTGCTTATCTGATTTGGACTGTGACGGCATAAGCATCGGACTCTTGTGCTTTAAATATTTCCACTGGTCTTTTATTTATTTTTTTGCTGGACCAATATTTCCCCTGTAAATCTTGCTCAGGTCACTGAACCTTGCACTTGGTACCCCTTCGAATGAACCGTTCTGTTGATTGCTTGAAACAAGTTTTCCCAGTCCCAGTCATCATGTGGCAGAAGATGATTCATAGATTCATAGATGTTAGGGTCGGAAGAGACCTCAGTAGATCATCGAGTCCGACCCCCTCTATCTATTCTATAAATGATAGAAGTTTATGCCCACAGGGAAAAATTAAAAAGTCTGGCTCTGTGTTGCGTGCCAGTTGTTTAACAATTATGTAAAAGTTAGTGCATATTTCTGTAAGTATTTTAAAAAATGACTTGGAAAAGAAATTTAAACATGAAGTCATTGTGGATTATCTCCCTATATGTGTGATAAACAGTAAAATGCCAGTTAATGTTGCCTAAGGCTATCAGTTAATTTTTTTTAGAAGTAGCATCTTCATGACTATTCTGCAAGTGGCCTTGCCTGCCCGCTGTCTGCAGATACGATTCTTGCCCTATGTCATGTCCTGGCAGGAAGAGCCCACTGGACGAGGCAAGATGTGCACGTAAGCCAAGGTTGTTCCTGCAGCAGTTCCTTCTTCACCACGGAAAAAATGTTGTGGCTTTCTAGGATGTCTGAGAGCGCGAGCCTGGGAATCTGTGGGGAGAGGACCCCCACATCTGGATAGCTCTCATCTCCGCTAACCGCGCTAATTTAGTATGGCTTTTGTAGAGCCATTCTGAAATTAGCTGTATCCCCATGCTGCTTTTTTGGCTGCAGCTGCTGACGAGACTGGAAAGGAGTTTGTGCAGCTCCAGTGTTTAAGGGGTCAGTTCCCACCCCCCGCCAGAGGAATCAACTCCTCGGCATGCTCCCCTTCCCTGTCCCTGCCACAGCATGCAATAGGCAGACAAGGTTATTTGGGTAAATGTGAGGGGGTCTTGGTTGTCTGCCTATGTTCTTAGACCAACACAGCTACAACCAGCACCCCCAACAGCATTCAATAGAAACCCCACACCTGCAGGCCCAGCGAGCAAACGAACAGCCAGGATCACTGGATCTATCTCAGGCGAGCCCTGGATTTTCATGCCGAAAGCAAAGACATGCACAGGAAACCGTGCGTGATGCCTGTGATTAGCAGTGCCGGCTCCCAGAGGAGAGCGGCTGTGGGAAGATGCGAGAACCGTGGTAGTGAGGTTTTGTATGTATATTTAAAGTACTGTTCCTTAGAGTCTCCAGTCTTATGCAGAGCCATCAGTCATTTTCTTATATGTTTTTGCCTTCTGATGACCTCAGGAGACCCTCCTTCCCTTTACTTGTGGGAAACTGCTCTGTGGCATTTAGTGACGTGCAGGCAATACCTTGTCTCTCCTTAGGTGAGCTCTGGGGTTTCCATTTCGTTTAGGACGTCGTGCAGTTACTCAGAGTTTGGCCTGGCTGTGTGGGGGCTTCAGAAGTGCACAGCAGTGGCTCCTGTTGCAGCTTATTGCAGTTTTTTCCCCGAGTTGGTTGGGAGCAGGGTCAGGCCAAGAGTAAGAATTTTTGGAAATCTCCCTCGAGTTTGGATTACTGATCTGTTCCAGGAGCTAGAGTTCTTCAGTACCAAGCCCCTTAATCAGAGTGACTGCAGTCAGGTAAAGCTATGGCCTGGTGCATTTGACTACCAAGATATTTCCTCGGGTGGGGTGCGGAGAAGTGGAATATTCTCCTGTATAGGTTCAGGATGTTTTGGTGGGTGCAGTGTGTCCCATGGGAGTGTCCTTTTCTTTGAGCAGTACAGTACGTCTTGCCTAGATGCCTTCAGCAGGCACGTCTACATGTGCACTTTAATGCACATTAGCCTATTTTAATGCACGTTAAATCGTCACTTTAAAAAGTCCTGTCTTGTTAATGCGCATTAGGTGTCAGTGAAAAACTGTGCTCTTTAGTTAATGCACATTGAGATAAGCCAATGCGCATTTTCCTAGGACCTCAGAATGGAGGGTGCGTCTACACATGCACTTTAATGTGCATTAGCCTGTTTTAATGCACATTAAAACATCACTGGAAAAAAATTTATTTAGTTAACGCACATTAAAATATGCTTAATGCGCACCAGCCTCACTTAAACTCTGGAGCATTTATACACGTATCTTTTTGTCCTGCGGTGCATGGGAGATCCACCGCTTCGGAGCAGACTGTGCTGCATGCAGTTGTACGAGTGGCAAAATGTGCATTGGCACTCAGAAAATGGCAGTGGAGTGCTTTTGATGCAGTTTAGTTCAAGAGCGCGCTGCCGCCATTTTCTCATCACTGATGCACGCTTCGCTGCTTATACAACTGTGAGCGTCACAGCGCCGGGTACTTTTCAAAGTTCCTGGCACTGCGGCACTTGCATGTGTAAAAATACCCGTGCTCTTAGTTAATTGCATTAAGATAGGCTAATGCGCATTTTCCTAGTACCTCACAATGGAGGTACTAGATTTAATGTGCATTATCTAAAGTGCATTAATGCACATGTAGATGCACCCAGCAAGTGTTAAATAGTGGCATTAAAGTGCTCAGTGGATGGCTGAGTGACTTGGAACGGTCTCAGAGATGCAGTTACTGAGTTGTCCTATTTGTTTATACACAAATAATTAAAGGCTAGAGCTAGACTAATTAGACTTGTGACTTTGGGCATAGCAGTCAGCCTCAGCTGTGTCCAGATTTCCAAAGCTTTCCCGTAATGTAGCTAAGTCCCTAAAATGCCACACAAAATTCAGGAGCAGATTGAGAAATTAGTTGCAAGAGTTTAACTATGACATGAATCATAAGTGATTCTGAGCAAAATCCTGGTTTTATTGAGAAGTCAGTTGAAGTTGTGTTACTGACTGCGCTGGGGCAGGATTTCACCCTGCCATTTATATAAGGAAACGGGAAGGTACGGGCATTTGAGATCAGAACTAGGCTTTGTCAGATATAATGACCCTGGGTGTAGAAGTCTCCAGTAGCACTTTTTAGCTAATGCCACCGTAAATTAGGCTGTTTTATAAAAAGTACTGAGTTATTCATGTTTGGTCAGCCTCAGGGAATCCTAAAATAGGTACACTTCTACCTTTATTTAGTAAATGCTTTAAGATGTTATGTGCCATATGCAGCGTGGAGGGTAAGAGGCAAACACCTGCAGAAGCTCAACCTTCATACTCCAGCTAAACAGCTTTAGTAAATGGTGGGGGGGAGAACTACCAGCAGCTCTTTTGCGAGACTGAAAACTATATCTATTAATTATGATATCACGTGGGGGCAGCTCTTCTTTCCCAAGTTTTGAGCAAACGCAGGAGCCAAATTCAAGCCATAAACGTGTTCAGTCTTGAACGTGTTTTTGCCAAGATAGGGGTTGTCTTCGTTGTGATCCACGTTTCTCCCCCGCATTTAAGACAGCGCATTGAAATACATCATTTCAAACCTTATAAGGAACATGCAGGCAGAGCAGATGCAAATGTAAATGAATGCCAGCCTCTGACTTCTCCTTGTCGTAATAATGCTAGCATGTAGTATAGGGTGTGCATTTTATCCTAGTCCTCCCCTCCCAAATAAATCGGCATGCCAAGGCAGCGATGAAGCTTTGTGATTGGTGAACTTGAAGTTTTGGAGGAAACCTGACCAAATTGTCACTTTTTGACACTTTTTTAGAACTTAGTAACTGACAAAACCGTTGAGGTTCCACTCATTAAAAATCCTGTTTTATCCCAGTCCGATCTACTGTACTTAAAATCTCATTACAGTGGATTCCAGCTGATATTTTCAGGAGACGTCTGTACTAGGTTTTCGATGCTCGCTCCCTTTGAGAGATTACTCTGCGTTGCTGTAAAACAGCTGTGCTGGTTCTCCTTACCTGGCCACACCAGTGTCCCTTTTTGACAGGTGTATTATGTGAAATACTAGCCCTTCCCTTTCAACAGCCTCCAATGGAAACGTCTTTGATTTCCACGTGATTTATTTAAATGAAAGGAACAGCACTTTTACGTGAAGTCGCACAGGCAGATCCGGCGAGCCGCGTTCGAGTGCAGCCAGTGCCCCGAGGGAGCTGGCGCTGGCTTTGTCCGAACCATCTCACTTGGGAGGCAAATTAGCATGCTGGAGAGATGGTAAAGAAACCCATGGGTGGCTTGTATCGCTGCACAGCTTTGGGGACGGGGTGCAAAGAGCAGCTCCTTGTTACGGCTTCCTAAGATTCGTGTTTCCCTTGGCAGGCCAGGCTGAGAAAACAGCTGGCTTTACCAGCTTCCCAAAGGCTGTTGACTGCACTCTTGCAGAGAGCTCCTGGTACCCTTCCCCTTCCTTTCTCGGCGTTTGTGCGATGAGGGATACCGAGGGAGCTTGGGTTCAGAGCTGAGACTCAGGGTGAGACTTCCCTCCCTGTTGCACACCCAGAGAAGGATGTTCCTGTCCTCCTCTGACCACCCCCTTCTCACCTCCTTCCTGAGCATTACGCTGTGCCAGCAACGAGAGCTCGTATCCGCAGCATCTTGCCTGCAGGCCGCGTTGCTGTAAGCAGTAAGGGGGCTAGGGGAGGTTGTGTCCGGGCAAACCCAAATCCTCTGGTGCAGCATCTGAACTGACTGCCTTCTCTTAGATAGTTTGCAGAGTTAGGGTACATAAAGCTTTGGCCTTCTAGGAAAAATCTGTTGGAGAAGATGAGAATAGTTCTTTCAGAAGAGTCGCGGGTGAGCGGACTTTTGCCAATGCCTAATTTTCACCCAAATCGCTGTGCTGTAACTGGACTTTCAGGAGGAACGCTCCTTTTGGCGAGCGCGTGGTGCTGGAAGGACACCTGCTTCAAGATGACCGCTTGACCTCCAACGTACTGTGCAGTAGTTGGTTGTCACTAATCCCTTCTCACCATTTATACGCAGCTCGCATTGAAGTGTGGTACACAGCGCCCTTTCAGAGGTGGAGAAAAGCTATGGCACGCACCAATGAGTATTTTCTTAGAACATTTTATGGCATCGTTCTTTCAGTGATGTAAGCAGACGAAAAAATATCACAGCCCCTAGAAAGAGTTGTCTTTGTACTGGCCCTGTGTTAAAATAGAGATTTCTTCATGATTTAATCCCAGTTTCAATTGTCCATAGCACAGGACTAATGCTGCGGACTTTTTTGTAACATGGTAGAATGGAGAGATCTGTTGATTTTTTTTTTTTCCTTCAGTTTTGAAATGTTTTCAGTAGATTGTTTATGATTAACACCGTTTTAAGTTGTGTTTTTATGTTACACCAGATTTCAGGGTCATTTCCTTCAGCTGCTTTTACTCTGCTTACTTTTTTTAAATAGAGGGAAAGAGAATTACTGTAAAATCACCTAGATACAGCCTCGCCGGTCGGGAGCAAAGGACACAGTAACAGCCATGATGCATCAGTTGGCATAAAATGTTTGAAATGTTTTGTAATCAACTAAAATTGAAGATATTTGAAACGAGCTATTTATTAAGTGCAACTTTTTTCATGGCTTCAGCATCCTCATCTTTAAAAAGCACTTCAAACCTCCCCTTCTCACAATTCAACCCTAATGGCCAATTCCTTTGAGCACTTAGTACTTTTGGGAACCTACAAAAAATTGTGGGAAAAGTAGCATTAACTTCCGTGGAACCAGGATTTCCCCTCGGTGTGTTTATAATTGATCTGCAACGTCCAGCAGTGAGCCACTTAAAATGATCTATTGGCACTTGAGCATTTCCTTTCTTATTTAAGAGTCCTTGCACAGTCAGGCAGATGTCAGGGTTATCCCCCAGTGGTAGTAATTTCATGATGCCGCATTGTGAAAAATCTGGTACTTGCCGGGAAGCACCAAAGCCTGCGGTGTTCTTCGTTTGTTTTTGCAATGTGGCTGAATCAGTGACATCTGCCCAGGATGCAGATTTTGGTTCGGGGCCAGGACGCCCCAGCCCGGCATGCGTGGGCGCCTGTCGCTGGGCGTCCGTGCTGCTTGCAGAGGGCCTGCAGGATGGAGCCTGTTGCTTGTAAGTACTAGGGCAGTTTTATTTACTGAACCCTTGTAACTGCGGTGAGCATTGCCAAACCCACGGGAGTTTCCGTCTTGCCACTGTTCATTTGTTGCATCTACAGTACATGCAGATGTTTGTACCATCTGTGTGTCACATGCACAGGCTTTGTAAAGGGATCGTCTGGTGAATTTTGTTGAGATTAATGTGAATAACTTTCAACTATTGTGTAATTATGTAGAATCAGGAAAATGTGATTGCATAAAACACATGTTAAATTATCACTCGGTCAGTATTCAGATACTTTTCCTTTGTACCTTTTCTTGTGATTTCTGAAACTCAGAAAAAAAAAATAATCGAACTAAATCGGCAACATGTACACGTGTCCAAGACTGACATCGTAGTTCTGAGACAGATATTTGGAAGTGATGATATAAGAAGAACCAGGTGATTAAGCTGTAAATATTTGAACAACTTGTTTGATATTGCATTTTAAGTCATTCCACATTTCATGTTATGTAAACGGCATTTTCCTCCTTTTTGAAGGTCATCTATTTGTATGATAATGTATCTTAAGTCTTTTCTCAGAACTTCCATTATTGCTGGAGCTTCCAACATGTATATGTTTCTTTAAAAAACAATCCTACTGTTATTTTTTGTAAATAGTTTTGTATGGAATTTGCATGGATAAAAACCCACACGTCCAAAACCAGTGTACATATTCTGTGTATAAAATACAAACTCTTTCATAACTCCCATGTAGCCCAGTTATTCATTTTAATCTTCTATAAGAGTCAGGTACTTACGGTAATGATCGAGCAGTTACTTCGTCGGACGTTGTCATTTTTCTAAGGCTGTGCGTGAACCATGAATCTGCCCAAGAATTTCTGACTTGGATCCTGTATTTTCCCTTCACTGTTGATTTTTGTTGCCAGACTACTTCAGCGTACTAAAGGACGCCTTTCTTTATAGGTAAGGTTGCTTAGACAATATATTTGACTACAAGGCAGATGACTGCTGTTCATAAGCTGAGAAGACAAGGAGGGCCTTGCTTCTCTCGAGGTCTTTCTTGACATAGAAACTTTTCTGTTTTTACATTACATCGTACCACCAAGCTTCCTATAACTTGTACATGTGAAAACTGACGCCTTTTTTTCAAGTCTAGCATTTACGATGATCCAAGCCGTAATCCGAAATACTCCGTCCGGCTCGAACGATGACACAGCAGCGTTGTTTGTTCGCTGTAATTTGTTCTTTATGTTTTGAGGTCTGTCCATTTAGGCAAAGAGATTTTTTTCTCTCTCTCCCTTCCCCCTCCTTCCCGTTTCTTTCCTTTTTGTAGGATAGCCCTGCTTGCAGCAGAAGCAGTTGTGAAACATCATGAGAATTTACGACGTAGAAGTTGTAGAAGAGCATGGTGATGAAAAGGAGTTGTTTTGTAGCAAAACATCTACAATTTAGGGTTAAGCACAGCAAGTTCTTTGGCTGGGTCTGTGTTACTCCATTTGCAATTCTGACCTGAGTTTCCCGTTTTGGACGGGCCTGTTGTTTCCCGAAAGCATGGACACAACGTGGCTTCGTGCAGAGAACTGGACAAGGCGGTCCTTTCTGGTCTGGCCTTCCTCAGTTCACAGGGGTTAGTCTCTGCCCTGTAAAGGAATAAGCTAGTAGACATACAAAAAACTAGAACTCTTGCTTCCAAAGTGACACCTTTTATTAGATCCAATAAGCTACACATTTGCATTTTCTGTGTGGCTATATTTCCAGAGAAAACTGCGAGCTCACGGGACTCTCGATGCATCCGTTTCTGCGGGAAAGGGGTAATGCATTGGACCAGGGGATCCAGAGAGAAATGTAATTATTTCTGTGTAGGGTATCACCTGCTGGGAACAGGACTCAGACAAGGGCTGCGCTTAGTTTTATGATCGCCTGCAAGGAATGCTCTGATAGCAGCTATAGAAAAGGCAGGCTCCTTTGTATGGTGGATGCGTTATATCACTGCTAGGAAGGAGCACGAAACTCTTCTGCACCTATTTTTTTGTATTAGTAAAGGTGTTTAGAGCAGGCAAGCTGCGAGCCCTTTGAGCTCCAAGTACTTTGTCTATCTTTATTGCAAGACCCACTTTCTTTTAATTTGCTTAAGCGATATCATTTACGCAGCAGTTCCTTCAAGGTCTGCTAATCTTAGGTGGTGATGCCGATGCCTTTGTATTCACCTCCGTCTGCTCTGCGCGCACACACCAGTCGCGTCTGGGTCCTTTCTGCCTCCTGTTCCTTTATCAGACACGACACTTGCAAGAGAAAGTTTAACTTTCCGGTTATGTTTGATGTCTGCAGCACTTGTCAGCGTAGGCAATCTCTTAACTAGTCCTGCCTGTGTCACGTGCTCTCGTTCAGAGCACAGCATCGTAGGAAAGGGGGGCCGGAAGGGACCTGCACGTGGTGTAGTGTAGATATTCTCAATCTAGACAGTCGGAATACAAATACACCGTGTTTACGAAGAAATAAGAGTTTATAGAAGAAATGGGCGGGGGTAGGGGGCAGATTTTTGTGCCGTTACTTAACAATATTCAAAACATCCTTCAAAATATCACACGATTTTATGGATTGTGAGACTATATTAAACTGAAGTTATTGATCAAGTATTCTAATTGTCTTTTAGAGTGCAATTAGAAATCACTTTATACGTTTTGTACCGAAATCAAGTTTTATGAAGGTTGCCGTGGTATTGACGCATGTCAGAGCTATTCCCAAAAAGGAAATGTAATTATTTGTTTGCTTTGTTTCTAAATGAGAGCTCTGTGGGATGGAAATAGTAATAGTAGTAATAATATTCCGATTATGCAGCCAAAGAGAAAATGATGATGCTTATATTCCAGTTGAAGCAGTCAGTTGGTAATTGCCTTCATAAATGAATGATTGACACTCCTGTAGGACAACACACTAATAACTTGAGACCAATCACAAGGACGGTCAAAGTAGAATTGGAAGATGTTTATTACCCACCAACTTCAGAAAAGTTACGTTGGAGATTTCTGTTTGCGTATCCTTTTAACAAAACTCCCGTTATCGTGGGCGAGTGTTTTAATGACCAGCCCATATGCAATAACTCTTTAGCTATTTTAATTGGCATTTTAATATGGTGGGTTTATAAAGCACTGAATAGTTGTAGGTGCAGGGGCTAACTCGTAACGGTGGATCCGCAAGGAGTGCTTCCCCCCGTACTGCTCCCCAGCGTGTCTTCTCTCCGGCTGTGACGTGTGGGGGCCGCTGAAGGCTCAGGTTGACCCTGGAATCGGATCCTGAAAGCAGAAGTGACTCATTGTTTGCATCTCCTGGAGCAGAGCATCCGATTCTCCTTCGTGCCGTTTCTGTGCTTTCCAGCCTAACCGCTTCGCTCGGCGAGTGCCGTCGCGGGCCATAGCAGCCCATCCTCCTCTTCATGGAGTTTCTTGTGAACACGTTACATTTGAAAAGAATGGGCTTTATTATTGGCCCCAGCACGTGCACCCAGTGCTTCCCCCACGACAGCGAGGCATACTGGTGTGGCTGCTCCTGGCCTGCAGCGCTTCTCATTGCAGCATCGCTTCCCGATCCTCCTTCCAAGTCCCCGCTACCAGGGGCCCCCGCACAGATGGTCTTGTTAAACAGTGCAGTATTTACCTTCCAAATTACAGCATGCAAAGGTAATGGGATAGCTTCAGTACGTGCAGCTGGCTAGGTTTTTCGATACAGGCACTTCGGTTTCTGGGCCCCCAGAGTTCAGTGGCTTTTGTTTTCTAATTTCCATATTGAAACTACGCTGGGCACTTAATAATATTTGTCGCAGATTTTACCCTCCTTTCTGTTCACGTGAGTCCATTAGAAACGGATTCCGATGGAGTGAAAACGTGTTTGCAGGAACGTCGCGTGTTCCTGACGGACGGACGGACGGACGGACGGCAGACACGAGTTTAGAGGCTGCTGAGAAACTCGTTTGAGCCATCTGCTCTTTCGAGTGCGTGAATGCTCCCCTAAGCCTCATGTCTCTCCAAAACTGAATAAGTGATGCACTTCCCTGTGTAGGCTTCTGGATGAACGGTTGCTGAAGTGTTCTAGATGGAGGAGCGTTTTGGAGAAGTTGCAGGAATCCTCGATAACTTCCCTACGTTCATTTAGGGGCGTATTATCTGTGAGAACAGTAAAAATCAGCCAGGGCTGGGTGATTGATACCAAAAATAAAAATTACAAAGCAGTAAAGGTGCATTTGAAAGCAGCCATTCTCAGAGTAAAATTGGTGCACAGTAGTGTTGGTAATCCCTTCTCTCTAATGGCAGGCTCTCTCTGCACTTCCCCTCAGCAGGGCATTTCCACAGTGTTGCAATGAAGATGCTGCTGCCAGCAGTTGCACTTTGGCTCGAGTAGTGTAAACAGTGATTTTCCAAGAAAGTCATGTGAACCGTGAACACGGTATCCTGGTCGAATTCTGCGAACGGGTTGTTTTCTATCACACCGCGGGTCCCCCCTCGCCCCGCGCAGAACGCTTTGCTAATCTCTGTGCTCAGCACAGTTCACTTCAGGTCGAGACCGGCCACCCAGGGCTCGCGCCATCTCGCTGAACATCTCGTTTCTTCCTCACTGCAGAGCATTTGGCTCAGCCCTTTAAGCATGAAGTTTTCTAGCCGGTCCAACATAACCACAGGTATTCCCCTCGTCTGTTCCAGTTTCCAGTGTTTCTAATTCTAATTTCAGTTATGCTCTGTGGCAGTAAGAGTCACAAGGGGTGCGTCTACACCTACTTTAGTTAATGCACATTAAATTTAGTACCTCTGTTGTGAGGTACTAGGAAAATGCACATTACCCTGTCTTAATGCACATGAATTAAAGAGCAGGGGGCACTTTTACATGTTCTCTGGGGATGGGGTGCGGTGGGGATGCTTTAATTAGAGCGACTCCCATTAACCAGGCAAAAAACCAAAAAAGGAACAGAGTGGGAGGGAAGAGCGAGACCAGGAGCTCAAATCTCATTCTCAAAGGTGCTCCCCTGCGCCAAAGCCGCCGGAGGTGCTGATTGATGCTGCCTGGATCACTTGGCACCTTTCACGGATGAAGGCTCACAGGAGGCGGGGACGTCAGCCCCGAAGGGAAAGCTCTTGCTCCTGCGGCTGTTGGCGACAGCGGCACATCATACGTCCTCCTTGCTGGCTCAGTCAACAACGGGCCCCCAAAAGGAGCGTTGGGTTCAAGAGCCCACCCCTCACTTTTTTTGTCCACCATTTAGGCCTGATCTCTGACAGCAGTCTTGACCCACTGGTTTCCACCCTCCGCTCTTTCCACCTTCCCAGTGGGGGCAGATGGCAGCACAAGGAGCAATGGGCTCAGGCTGCAGCAAGGGAAGTTGAGGTTGGATATTAGGAAAAACTCTTGCTAGGAGGGTGGTGAAGCACTGGGATGGGTGACCCAGAGAGGTGGTGCAGTCTCCATCCTTGGAGGTGTTAAAGGCCCGGCTGGACGAAGCCTTTGCTGGACTGAGGCTGGTCCTGGTTGGAGCAGATGTGATCTGAGCTCCTTTCCACCTGATTTTTTATGACTCTACGATCCAAGCACAGTCTCTGCGGGGAGCGCATTGAACCTTTCTGCTTTGACTGCTTGGGTTCTCTCTCTCTCAACTTTCTGACGGTTGATGAGCAGGTGGATAATATACTTAGGTTGTACCTGAAATCATCCAAAGTAAAGCAAAAGTGGGGGGAGGTGAGAAGTGCTGGTCTGCGCTTGCCGCTCACTCCATTTATGACCTTCATCCACTTGGGTTACATCCGCTGCTCCCGCCGCGCTCCCAAGAGCGCAGTCGAGAATCGTGCCCTGACGCCACATCCCTAAACCCAGAAATCAGGCATTGCAAGTCCCTGCCCCACCCACCAGTTACAAATAACGCCCCCAAATCTTACTACGTTTAGGGAGAAAAACAGGTTCCGAGGCTGACGAATAAGCCCCTGAAATTGGGGTTTTCGGCTCCGATTTGTTTGGATGTTGAACTGCAGTTAGAGCTTACAGATATTCCTGGAGCTGAAACCTTAGGGGACGGTTTCGTCACTCACCCAAACAGCTGCTGTATTTCTGGACCATCACGGCTATCACATCGCTCTCCCGCTACTGTATGTTTGAAAGCCATTTAGCAGCAGACCAGCTGTCATTGTGGCGGGGCTGGTTCCCCAGAATAGGTGCACGGGCGTAAGTCACCTCCCTGCCCGTTTGTTTTTGCTGCGAATATATTCATCCCAGCCACGAAGAGGCCATGCACAAGCATTTGAACTGGAGAAAGTTTTGGCCCTTGCGGCATGTTCATCACGTTACCTCCTTTTGCAATCAAGCTCCAAGGGTGGCAAAAAAAAACCACAGGCATCTTTAGTCTGCCACAGGCACTGCTGTAACGGCAACGCAGCTATTTAGCACGTTACGGGGACCCGAGCAGCACAGTGCTGTCTTGCATGCCCCGAAAAGGGCAAAATTCATGTGTTACGTTTTGCAACAGGCCTTTCCTGTGTTACAAAACTCCAGCACAAGTCAATCCCACAGGGTCCTGGAGCCACGTGGTGCCCTGTGTAACCCCGGCTGTTTTGCTGCCGTTAGCAGCAGTCTGTTTTAGCAATTTAATTCTGCGCCCTTTTGAACTTTCTATTTTTTTTAGCCTCTCTCTGCTTTTGATTTCAGATGCTTTTATGAAAATCCATCACAGATATTAGGAGTAAAAAAAAAAAAACACCCCACAAATCTCAAAATAAACGGAAAGCAAAGCAATGCCTCTTTAAAAGGTTATAAAAATATTGACTCTAAACAAAAGTTGCATACCCACCTCATTTCTCAAGAAAAGCATTGCTGTTTGCTTTGCTCAGCACAGCCAAGGATGCATGCTATCAATCTGGTTCTCCTTAAGCCAGCTTGGAAAGCAATCCCTGGGTTGTCACGCTGGTATGCCCAGCTGCCATGTACCCTCCTGGCTGCCTTGCCAACTCGCAAGGCCTGGCCGGGTCTTGTTCCCCGGATTACAGGTACCCGTGTGGGTTGGCTGCTGAGAAAAGAGGCAGAAACAAGTCTACAGCCCGACTGTTTCTTTGCATAAAAACAAGCGTTGATCCCAGAGCGTACGTGGCTCCCGCAACCGCACAGCGGGGCTGTCCCCTGTCCCGAGGCGGGAGGAGGGCGCGTGCCGCGCGGCAGGAGGTCTACTTGTATTTGCTGAGGGAATTCTCCAAATTTCCCTCCAGCCCGTGCCCCGCGTTGATAGACAGCGGGATGGATCTAATAGTCCAACAAATGACCTCGGAGTGGTTGTATTGAAATGTCTCTGTTTCTGAAACTTTCGGACCTGGACAGGACCAGGTCTCGCGTGGCCTTGGGAGGAGCGCATGAGTTGGGATTTGTGTCCTTGGGAAGGGAAGACCCAAGGTTTCTTATCTCCCTTCCTCCCTGCCCAGCGCCGGCCTGCTGCTGCTTCACCTGAGCTTACGGTCGTCTCTGACGGGCTGGTTTTTGTTCTTACAAATTATCTAAGCGTCTTAACCAAAATATATCTATTATAGCAAAATAACATTAGTGCCTTTGGTTACATCAATCGCTATGACTAACATCTTAAGATAAAGCTATGATTTAGTGTATTTGGCTGATTTAATGTACAGTCATCCATTATAATGTTTCCTTTCTGGCCCTGTGCTATGCTTAATTGTGTCGGATGGTTTCCTTTACTTTGCTGACCATGCCAGTTGTCACGTCTGCAAAGGTTGACGCTGCGGTCACCCAGAAACGGGCTGCGGGGCTCCCGCGTGGCCACGCTGCTTGGCCCGGGCCCCTTGGAAATGGCCGAGGTGGCAATGGGACTCGGGGATGGGCGCGCTGGTGCAGACAGGCCCTCGCTTTGCCAGGCAGTCCCTGCGTGGAGGGGGAAGTCCTGGGATCCTGGACTGCAAACGGTCCTGGTGCCAAAATGGATGGACACAGTGGACCTCTTGCAGGAACCCCTCTAGCACCTGCGCCTTGCTGCTCAGCTGATTGCGGCTCCTGTCCTGGTAGCTCCCCTGGCTCCCTGCTTAACCCTCCAGCTCAGTGTTCGGACTTCGGGTTCAGTTTCAGGCTCTGGACTTCGGCCCCTGCCCCTCGGGCGCTTCCAACCCGCCGTGGGAAGCCAGGCTCCTGCTCGCTGGTGCGGGGGCAACGGCCGGGTGTCGCAATGGTGCTGTGACCCCAAGGTATGTGCAGGGAAGTCCCAGGAGGGGAGTGGAGGTCTGTAGGTGGAGTACTTGGAGAAGTTGAGTGCAAATCCATTTTAAACTCATTGCTCCCTTGAGCAGGTATTCAGCGCGCTGTCTGTCTGTCCACTTCTGGGAGGCAAGCGACCTCCCTCTGGGCAGCCAGCCCTTTCTCAGACTCCAATATGCTTGGAAAGGTCCCTTTCCACTGGAAATAAGAGGGGAGGGAACGGTCTCCCCCAATTCAAGTGGGATTCAACAGCTGCCCAGGATCTGGACCAGTCTGGATTCAGACCTGGGTCTGCAGCTGAGCCTGGCGATGGGTGCTGGGGGTCACACAGCGCCTATCTGGATCCATTTACAAGAAAGCTGGCTAGCAACTTTGATCAAAGCATTTCAGCTTCTCATCCAAATGTCTCTCCTTTTCGCTTTTTAAGAAGCCAAAAGAAGCCACCTGAGCATCCTTTTTTTTCACCCCTCCCAAAATCATTGGTTTACGGTACGAGGGTGTCGTTTAAGGGAACTAAAAAGCTATTCGTTCTGGGGAGCAGAGCAGCGGTGCCTCCGCGCCTCTCCCCGGGGGCGCCTGGAGCATTGGCGAGGTTTGCAGCAAGCAAGGACCAGCTGCTGCTTCCTCTGCTCGAGTCTTGGGAGCGTCTCGCTGCTGACGCTGCCAGTCGGGCTGAGCGGTTAAAAAAACCCTGTTTTGTTATCGTTGCCTTAGCCTTTGCAGCGGGGCTGACCCACGTTTCCTGTTGGGATGGCCAGCGCTCCCAAACATGGATGAAGCAAAGCTTCCAACATCTATGTGTTTCCTCTTCACTGGCTTCGAGTTACTCCGTTCTCTGGACTTCCTAGGACTGAAGAAGACAAGTTCTGCAGAAAGAAGCTAGTTGACGAAGAACTATTATTTAATTTGTTTGTTGTGGGCATGAGAGCGACGCACACATCCTGTCCATAAAAATCCACGGCTTAGGCCAAGATTGCATTGAACGTTGCCATACCTCCCAGTTAATCATGTTGTGAGGTCTATGTGCCATGTGGATTTATTTTCTGGGGAAACCATGGGAGCTGGCCTCATGGGGAGAGCTTGGGAGAGTGCACATGTGTGCGTCTGTTTTGCCGTGTGTTGGCAGCTTTCTCTGAATTGAGTTGTGATGGGGGATGGGGACGTTTCCCAAGCAAAAGGCAGTCGCATGCAATGATGGTGATGCTAGGAGTCACATTATTTCACTCTGGAAATTTCCACCCAGCAATAGCGACGATGAAGACAACGCGAGAGAGTGAGAGAGAGCTCCGAGGACAGTTCCCTACCGAGTTATAACATCCACTCCTTGCTCCCAGGCGTGGCTTTAAGGGCTGAAACTCAGTAAATGGAGAGAAACGAATCCCAGAGGGTGGGAGCCTGCTTTGCGGTCGCCAGTCTCCGTGACCCAGCGTGGCGATGCTGCTCCGCGATAGCGTCCCTGCTTCGCCTGCCGCACCTGCGGGACGTTCGGACAAAAGCTGCGTCGAAACCAGCTCTAGAGTTGTTACACATTTTCAAGCACTGACTTTGTACTGCTCTTTTGGAGTGTCATTTTTATTTGTGTGATCAATACTTTGCACGTGTGGCCGGTCTAAAGTTACTGGCCATTCACCAGTCAAGTGCGTCATGTATGTAATGTGTTGCAGGGGCCTGAGGCCCTCTGCGGCCACTCTAGGGTGGTTTCAAAGAGGTGGTGCCTGGGGGTTAGCAGCAAGGACGTGGTTTGCGGTTACCCAGGGCAGTAAGTTGGCTTGTCGGCATCCAGGTTTCTGTTGGAAGGAAACGGCTCCGTGGCGAGACGCTCTCCGTGCAAGGCCGGGGTCGGGGGCCCGGCTTCAGAAAGGAAACAAGCCAGCAAGTGTCTGCTTCTTAAAAAGCCATTTTCTCTTCCTAAATCAGGGCAAGATGACCCCAGCCAGTGGGAGTCTACCACAAGCCAACCGCCCAGGGACAGCTATTTAACGCGCAAAAAAATAAGTCGTTCGGGCTTTCCAAAGCCAGACAAATACTCCCCTGCATGACTTCACGACAGCCTGTTCCACAAGCTGGATGCCAGGATACAGCAGTATCGAGACAAGTTGTCAACAGCTAATAACTCGTTAGCGGAAAAAGCTCACTTTGCCAAAGGTCACCGGCCCAGTTGGAGTCTTTCATTGCTGCCTGTAGCCTCTCTCTAATTGCCAGTCTGCTCATCCCAAGCGTCGTTAGCAAGGTGGCACACCTGCAATTAAATCTCAGGTGAGTTGTTTTTCACCAGTTCGAGATACAAAAGCAAAACCTCTGAAAGCTGCCCTCGATGTGGAGCCGGCGAGCCTTGATGGCAGGCAGAGAATGGGCTTCATCAGAGCTAACGGGACATTGGGCCTAATTCCAGGTATCTGCAAATGCCGCTGCCTTCTGCGGGCACTGCAGGTGCTTCCACCTCACCAGCAACGGGCTCCTGGGTTTTGTGGCTTGCTGATTTCCCTGCGTGCAATGCCCCCCAGCTGCACCTTTGGGGGTGTGCATGGATGAGGGGGGCACACGAGACCAATGCTAATGATCTCTCATCATCGCTCCGTGACCTGGCGCGACAAAGCCCTTGCTGGGATGATGCAGTTGGGGCTGGTCCTGCTTGGAGCAGAGGGTGGACTAGACGTGACCTCCTGAGCTCCCGTCCAACCCTCGTTTTCTAGGATTGTGTGATATTGCCTGCATCGTGTTCATCTTATCCTTATATGCACCCTAACCGTCTGGTTTGACTGCAGCTGCCTCCGAAGCTGAGATTTCTGCTGACTTGGCCACAGCGATGCCTCCCTCCCTTCCTGGAGCAGACGGGGTTTATTAAAGGGCTTTGCGACGGGCATGGGAGACTCGCATTTTCCCTGCAGAGCTGCACGATTGCATCCATGAGCACTGGTTTTCTCTGCCATTGCATTGCCCAGTCCCTGCCTTGCCGGGTGTCCTCTGAACATCGGCCTCATCCTTCCCGTCCCTTCCTCAACAAAACGCCTGCCTCATCTGCAAACCCTGCTCCTTCGCTGCTCACGTGCCCCGGCCAGGTGGTTAATACACAAACATGAGACTGAGACCGAACCTGGAGCCCCCTGATGGGATGTGAAAGTGAGGCACGAGAGTAGTTTCCACGGGTTTGGAGGGCTGCCACAACGGCGAGGGAAGGCCCTGGCTGCAGAAGACAGGGGATGAAGCAATGGAGTTAAACTGCAGCAAAGCAGCTTTGGAGCAAAGCTCAGGGAGGATTTCCAGAGAGCGGGGCAGCAGCCCAGGGGAGCCGGGGCATACCCTGCGCTGGGGGTTTCGAGGCAGAACTGCATCGACATCTGTCTGGGACATTTTAGGGTCAGCGCTTGCCAAGTCCCCGTGAAAAGGAGAACATCTGGACACACAGAGGTGCCCCCCTTATCCAACAGAAACCTGGATAAGGGGCGTGCTTGGGCCGTGGCTGGGTGCTGAGCGAAGCACTCTTCTGCTTGTTTCCCTCCTCGGGCCTTTCCCTGCAACACCTATAGCCTCTGTCACACGTTACACTTATGGCACGGTCAACCCATTTGGCACATCTGAAGTGGTGACCTGGCTACACATTATAGCCATTAATGACCTCCCAAAATGAGTAAGCACAAAGGCGCAAAAAATGTGCAATGGCATTAATCCACAAAACACACAAATCCACAAAAAATGTGTAACAGCTTCGTGGCTGGTCCCTGCCACGCCGCCAAGTGAGTGTGTGTGCTGGTGCGCCCTGGCGGCAGGGAGCCCCAGGAGCCAGCGTCCCAAAGCAGCTCTGGCACGTCTCGGCAGTGGGGTGCGAGGAGCCCTCGTCACAACGGGCACGGGGAGGTGTCACGGACGTTGTCCCCAGGGACACGGGGTTAGAGGAAACTCTCCAAAGCGGCTTGTGGACTCCCAGAGTCCAAACCTTGGACCTGACCCAGCCTGAACCCGGAGGTGGAAGAGACAGAGGTGAGCTCAGGTTGCGTGACTCGCTTTCCTCTGGTTCGGGCTCCGCTGGGGCCCTTCCCTGGTGACTCAGCCGGGAGGCACGGCGCGCGGCTCCCAGTCTTCGGGCTGGGGAGTGCCCGGGTGAGCGGGAGGACCCGCAGGGGAGGTGTAATAAGTGCATGAATCACCTTGCACAGGGCACCGCGGCATCAGCAGGGCAGAGCAAGGGCCCCGGTCCCCTGGCTGGCACCAGGGCTTCCAGCTCCTGCCTCTGCTTTAGGGTCCGTCTACAGCAGGCACAGGCTGGCCTGGAAAGCCAAGCACCCCAGCATCCCTCCCGGTGACCTAGCAGGTACTGGGAGAAGTTTGCCAAACCAGCTCCGTTCCCACAAAGACCCTTCGTTTTCCACGGGTTAAAATTTTCCGACACACAAAACCTGTCCTTGCAAAGCTCGCGGGGAAGCTGCTCCCTGCATCTCCGCTCCCTGAGCATCCTCTTCCCCAGGGCCTCGCGCCCGGCTCCTGGATCTCGTTCCCCGAGATGCAGCTGCCTCTGGGCTGCTGTGTTTTAGCGCTGATCTGACTTGCTTGTAATTGCTGGGTTACAAGTTCACCCCATGAAAGACCTGGCTTGAAGGAAAAGCGGTAAGAGTTGGGGGTAAGCCCTCACCTTGCCGGCAGCACTCAATCTCCTGAACTCGGAGGTCTCTGCCGCCGGCCTGCGATGCGGCAGGCAGGGAAGGGGGAGGGAAGGCGTCTGTCTTGTTGCAGGGGGGGGTTTGCTCGGGCTTTCTAAAATGTTTTGTCTTTGTTCATTCACCCGGTGCTGGCACTGCAATCTTCGTTTGACAGGTGTGATCGTTTTTCCGTCGAGATGCTTTTATTCCTAAAATCAGCCGTGAGTTTCTCTCCGTCTCTGTATGCCCACGTTTGAACTTCAGGGAGGAAAAAAAACCTGGTGATTGCTGTTGCTAGAAACTTTGACAGGCTTTTGTCTGCATCGCATCCATCAGAAGGCGGTTTCTGCCTGTTCTCAAAGGCCTCGGGTTCATTTCTAACCCAGGGATGCGCTCTCTAGTTGGGGAGAGCCTGAACAAGTGCTTGCATGGCAGAACCTGCCTGGGCTGATGAGGGGAAAGCAGGGTAGATTTGCACCTTATAGACTAACCGAGGGAGAGAGAGAGAGAGAGAGAGAGTGCACGCATGCACGCGCTCTCTGTGTCTCTGTCTCTTTAGGGGGATGTGTGCATTACACACACATACACACACACACACATACACCTTAATATAACATTATTAATATAAGATATATGTATAAAATAGCACAAGCTTTCACGAGCTGAGGCTCACTTCATCCGAAGCTGATGAACAAATCAACGTATCATCAGCATTTGTTTGCCAAGATAAATTTGCACTTTATAGACTAACCAAAGTAGGTAGGTATAGTGTACGTATGTGCTCTCCTCTCTCTCTATAAGGGGTGTGTGTATATATTATATATACACATGCACACACATGCCTCTTAATCATTAATTATATATATATTATTAATTATATATTATATAGAATTAATGATTAAGATGCATGTGAGTGCATGTGTATATATAATAAATATATATATATAAATAGCACAAACTTTCACGAGCTGAAGCTCACTTCATCCGATGCTGATGAACACGTCAACACCGGTTTGCCAGTGGTAACAGAGCCCGTTATGCCCCGTGTGTGCTCGCGTGTACACACACATGAGGAGTTACTCTTTAAAGGGATATTATCCAGTTGCTCACACCCCACAGCTCACAATGGAAAGTCTTGTGCATCCTGTGTTTGGGGGCACGGGGGGGACAGCCATGGGAGGGCCAGGACCCACCGTCCGTAAATGAAGTGTCCCTCGACTGTTGCCAAACCACCGTTATAACATCCCTGAGCGCAAGAGCTGGCTCCAAACGACTGGCCTCTGACACGCTCATCACCGACACGAGTGGCTTGGGGCCGCGCTGCGTGAGGCTCATCCTGCACCGCGGCGCCGTCCCTGCCCCGCAGAGTTCACCGGCTCCCACGGGTTCACGGCACCGGGTGGAAGCAAGGCAGGATCGTTGCCCCCATCTCTCGGAGGAGGTTCAAAAGAGGACCAGGCAAGTCCAGGCCGGACGGCTCCCTCCACGGGTATTCGACGCGACAGCAAGGCAGCACCCCCGCATCCAGCATCCGAAAGCCTCAGTGCCGGGAGCTGTAGGGCAGGGGCCCGGTCAGCCTGGACAGGCCCTGTGTAGGTGCTGGACCCCTCCGCGCTGTTCACGCTGCGAGGCACCGGCCTGGGTGCGGCTGTGGTCTGCGCTGGTCTAGGTGACTTGCCCAAGGTCACGTGGGAAGTCTGTGGCAGGGCTGGAAGCTGAGCCCAGGTCTCCCGAGCTCCATGCACTTTGCATTGCAGTTGGCATGGCTGACACTAGACGCCCGCACCCCAGATGGACGCCCGGCCACCAGCGCCATCGCACTGGAGAGCGGCAGTGGACGGCGCCCAGGAGCGCGGGGACGGCTGCTCCCCTGGGCCGTGCTGGTTTAGTTGCTGTTACTGGAAGGAGGTGGGGGGGTGACTTCTTTTTTTGGCACAGGACTGCAGCAGTGTCAGGACTGACACTGCTGCAGGACTGACACTGCTGCAGTCCCACGGGATGGGCTGTCCTGCTTCCGGGGCGAGCGGAGGGGGCTACCCACGTCGCTGTAACGCTTCACGAGGGCAGCAGCTCCCTTGCCCCGGTGCCATAAAGTCTTTGGGGCAAGGGAGTGTTTCTGTGGAAGAGCAGGCAGCGAACTCCCCGGGGGCGAGGAGCGTGGTGCGCATGCCTCGTCTTCCCAGCCTCGGGGTTGATGTACTGCGTCCTGCATAAGAGAGCACATTCCTGGGTGCTTTGAAGTAGTTTCTCTGGAAACCCTCCGCGCCTCATGCTGGCACGTGTCCTGGACCAGTGCCACGGGGGCAAATAAGTTGAGTTTTCCCTGCAGCGGTGGCAGCCCCCCCCGCGTGCAGGCCACGGGGGAGACACGCCTGTCACCCGGGGCACGGCTGGGCTTGACGAACAGCTTTTTGCATCTCCTGGGGATTGCCAATGCAAGTTCAAGTTCAGGGGAAATAACAGCAGGAGCCAGATGCCTCCTTCGTTGCAAGAGGCACCTCTGCCCTGTCCCCCTGCTCATGCCACACCAGCTGAAGGCGCAAAGGGGCCTTTAAACAAGGAGATAAATGATCTGCCTATCCTCTCACCCATCTTGCTTCAAAAAGACATGGAGTGGTCGATGCTTCCCGTGGAGCGGAGCGATGGGGATCCTGTTTGAGGCGCTCTGGGGGGGACGTGGGAAAGACCAAACCGTCCCTCTGGCGTGAGAGCAGGATGCGGCCCCCCCAACCTGTCAGTGCAAAGACATCCTCAAAAAACCTCTGTGTGTTTCTTTTAAGGTGTAAGAGGAGGAAAAACCAGAGCAAGCCTGTTGTTTCCACAGAAGAGGCAGAAGCTGGAGCAGCTTCTGGCAGGACATGTCCTTTTCAAACCTGTTTCGACACCACGGGGCTAGAAGGACCCCAGCTGTTCCTGGGGCCTCCGCCGTGAGTTTGCAGGGTTAAAGCAAGTGTGCTAAGCAGCGGACAAGGCTGAACCCAGGCCAGGTTGGAAACACAAGCCTCGCATGATGGCCTGTTGCTGCACCACCTGCCAGCGAGGCAGGACAAGAACATGCTGTAACGCGGCCGTCGTGGGAGTTGCTGCTTCCTGGCACGGCAGCAAGACGGATTAGTCACGTGGCAGCAACGCGACCCAGATGTGCAGCACGGGCGGCACTGACGGTGCAGCGTGGCGCGGAGATAAGGCAGCAGGCATCGGACACGGAAAATCGCCACGAGGGCGAGCGCTGGGAAGCGTGGGCAGAGGAGCTGCCAGCCTCTCGTGGCCCAAACGGGGGGGTTGCTTCCCCTGTAGCAGGGACCGTGGGCTCCACCTCTCGAGCCCGTATTGACCCCGTTTCATAGAAGCAGGGCGTTGCTTTACCTGCGTCCGGGTCGGGTGCTAGGTCTGCGCTGTTCAGATGCTGCACGTGTCGGGGCTGGTTTGGGCAGGGCTGATCCTGCCTCGGGCACGGGGCCGGACTGGATGCAAGCTCGGCCGGCCCCTGCCCGCCCCACGTCTCCAGGCCGCGGTGCTCATCCCCATTTCTGAGAGTCCCCAGTGCTGCAGCCTCCCAGTCTCTGCTGCAGCCCGCGGAGAGGTCGCACCCCAGCAGACATCAGTCTAGATTCAGTTAAGCTTTTGGGCAAGGATACAAGACCGATCCCATTTCATCCGCATCCAAGTGCTTGTCCCTAATCAAATGCACTTGGTGGGATAACTCCAGACTCCTGACGGACAGCTCTGGAGGACATGAATCGTCCCCTCTTCATCTGGAAATAGCAGCTGTGTGTAGGGGAAATAAACTCCGGGAGCTGCCCTTCGGTGCCTCTGCGCAGCGGAGAGGACACCCGCTCTACGTGCCGCAGGGAGCACTCGCCTTCTCCGGCGGTACCGAAGGACTCCTGCCATTTGCAAGGCTTCGCCGAGGGCAGGGAGATTAAAACGCAGACCTCAGGGGTTGATTACAGTAGCCACTCATTGGCACAGCTGTGCAATTGCCTCCTGGCTTGTGCATCGCCGCTGGGGGTGCATTTCCATGACAAACAGCTGAGTCCTTAATCCGGCATTCCCATAAGTGCCTGTTTAACCTGAGTCACGGAGCTGCGTACATCTTGGACTTCTTGTTCGTTGGCAGTGACAAAATTTGGGCTGTTGGGATGATTTTGGGAAGGACATGTTTTATTTGACTTGGGACAAAATGTTTCACATGTTGCTGGAGCCTTTCTGGGAGGGTTCTTGTTCCTCGTGAGACTGAGTTGGAAGAACTGGCGAAACAGCAAAAGCTGTTGTTGGGATTTGGGAAACGTCAGCATGAAACCGGCCGACTTTCACCTCTTTTGCACACAGTTCAGCAAAACTGAGATCAATTCATGAACAGTCTCTCCCTGGGAACGGACATTTTTCACCGGAGCCAGATGATACGGCCGATAACGCGATCGGGGATAATGGCGCTTATCCAGCATGCCGGTAGCACCGGTGATGCCCGGGGCGAAAGCAAAGTGATTTCATTACCTTCTTCATATGGCAGCACGTTCAGTTCCTCGGAGAAAGGCCGCTTCTGCATTACAAATGCCTCAACAAAGAGCCCCAGGCCGTTCACCTCAGAGAAGTACGGGTCAGGCCCAGGGGCTGCAGCAGCTTCGGGTCCAGTAAAATGCCCGGTGAAGGTCTGGCTCTTCCCCGTCTGGGAAATGGCGGCTGTGGTAAAGGAGCTGGTGCACAGACACGTCTGTGGTGGGAGCCATCAGGCAGACGGGGGCATCTCCCACATCGGAGCGCAGCATCTGTACTTGCAAGGCAGAGGGCGAGCGGCTGGTATCCCGTGGTTGGGGAGAGGAAACTTGGTGCCACGGGAGTCACGAGTGCAGCAAGGCCCCAGCCGGATCCCCCGAGCGGCGGTGCAGTGGCCGCGGTGCTGAGGCACGTGCAATGGCAGGGAGGATGCGAGCAAGGCAAGGGGGGGGAAGAGCCGCGCACCCCAGCTAACACCGACCCAGTGCGAGGAGGTCTGCCCCGCATGCCCCTAATACAGGGCAGTTGCAATGAGGGTTAAAAGCTCCTTCTCTTTTCTTGGTGCAAGTCCAGGGCTTGCCCCCAAAGCCAGATTCTCATGGAGGTGAACCAGACCCACGGGGGCAGCCCCACGGCCAGGCCACGGCTGTCATGACAGCGTGGCCTCCACAGCTGATGGAGGGCTGTGACCAGGGCCAGATTCTCCACTGGTGGCTTCAGTGGAGCTTTCCCCTTTATCCCAGCACCAGATCTGGCCCCACGTGCCTCCATGATACAGCTGCAGAACAGGAGGGAGGGCCACATGTGACAGGCTCCTTGGCCGAGCCGCGAGCAAAGCCGCTGTGCAGCTTTGTTGAGGGGGCGCTGCCTTGGTGCAGTTACTTCACCTGTTTGCACCCAGCAAGTGAAGGTAAACCTCGGCAATGTGCCCCTTCTCGTCCAGTGGGATGTGGCTACCGCTCAGCTTCACCTAGGCGTGGCCAGATGTGAATCGGATCGGCTGACGCACGCTCCCAGGTGGTAAGGGCCCTGCACATGCTTGAGCATTGCGGCTCTCCGTGCCCAGCGGTGACCTGGAGAGGACCGAGCTCGGCTGGCAGATCCCAGCACCACGGGAGGTTGCTTTTTTTTAAGAGCTAATTGGATTTGGCACCGTCTGAGGGAGCCCAGGTGGTTTGTTTGTCCAGCACACACTGTTTCAGCCCATGTTTCCAGGAATTGGCCGTTCGTTAGCATTCAGCTTATCAGTCTGGCATTCACTCCATTGGCAAGTATTTCTCACTTCTTTTACATGGTAATTTGATTTAACAGCTGGACGTGCAATGTCCCTCACAAAGCATGCCTGTGTAATACTCCAGCCCTGCCTAATCTTACAGCAGGACCAAAGCAGTGCTTTCCAGCAGCGAGACAACAGATATGCTTTACCCCACGGCTTAGCCTGGACGTGGGGTACGCAGCACAACGCCATGGCCATCACAGCGTAGCCTATGTTGTGTACTTGTCCCCTTCATAGGTGGACAGAAAAACAGTCCAAGCAACCCGGCTCAGTGTGACATGAGCCTCTTGGAGTCCTCCGGGCACCCCCGGGCCTTCAAGACGACAAAACACAAAAGCTTCCCGCAGAGCCGCAGGCCCGGGCAGGATGGTGCCAGCTCCCAGCAAAGACGCGTCAGGGTCCGAGGCTGCATTTTGCCAGCCCCGTCAGGGCCCGTGTGTTTTCTTATTCCAGACTTACCTCTGAAGGTTCAGCGTCTCCAAAAGCACCCCAAACCGGCTCCGTGCTCTGCCCAGGGTTATCTCCAGCATGCTTTTTTGAGCAAAAACACTGCTGATGTTCGCTGTCCCAGCCATGGCCTTTTTTGGTCTGAACCAGTCCAGGCTGGAGAGGAGGTGATGCTATCCAAACCAGTATCCCCGGCATCCTCCTTAACAAGTCACCACTGTTTGCTGAGGAGGGCCGGCTCTCTCGCTGTTCATTGGGCTGAGTCACGGTGTGAAAATCCCGATGGGCAAGCCGGTGTATGAATAGCTTACTGCAGGGCAGCCCCCCACGGGTCCTGCCTCCCGGTAGGAGCCAGCGGTCAGCAGTGTGAAGCGGGCTTCCCTCACTAGCTGCTGCCCAACCTCCTCCCAGGTGCCCGACTGTGTTACAGGAGCTGGTAGGAGATATCCTGCATCTTAGTAGCTTATGTTTTATTAGCCCTGAGGACCTTGAGAGCTGGATAATAAATCTCTGCGGGGTTGCTGCATCGTGCTGCTAAGGCTTCGGGTGCAGTGCCTCTTGGCCTGGGACACCGCTGCCCCGAGGAGGGATGTGTTTGCACACTGGGAGTCGGCGCCAGTGGAAGACAGCTACACCGCGCTGCGTTGTGCAACAGAGAAATGGCAGCAGAGGCTCCTCATGTACACATGGTCCTCAGCTGGAGGATGGGGACTGGGCCGTGTTGCTCGAACATGGGGGAAGCCTTTGGTGGGGAGCTGAGACCTTGTGGTTCTAGAAAATAAGTGTTTCGCGTGAAACCTTGTTTTCAAAATCATAGTCACGGACACCGAGGGACCTCGGGTCACCTCCAGTCCAGCCCCCTGCTCCAAGCGGGACCAGCCCCATCTACATCATCTCAGCCAAGGCTTGGTCTACCTGGGATTAAATACCTCCAAGGATGGAGAGTCCACCACCTCTCTGGGGAGGCTGCTCCAGTGCTTCACCACCCTCCTAGTGAGAGTTTTTTCTAATATCCAACCTCAACTTGCCTTGCTGCAGCTTGAGCCCATTGCTCCTTGTCCTGTCGTCTGCCCCCACTGAGACCAGCCCAGCTCCAGCCTCTTTGCAGCCCCCCTGCAGGGAGGTGAAGGCTGCTATCAAATCCCTGTTCAGTCTTCTCTTTTGCAGACTCAATCAGCCCAGTTCCCTCAGCGAGTGTAAAAGCCTGGAGGTGCAATTTGACTCTCAGCTGGGACCGATGGAGCGGTCCTTCCAGCCCAGCCCCTGCGGGGTGCCTGCAGCCTGAGCAGCTCAGCCATCCTGGAGTCCAGAGGGGGATTTTTACTGGGATGCAGCTGAGGATCGGGTCCCAGGCTGATGAGATGGCTGATGAAAAGACTGCGTCAGTCTAGAGCTGGGACAGACGGAGCCAGGTGGATGAGAGCAGTGAGACCAGGAGGTGGCAAATCAGAGGCAGTACCAGTAACGTAAGAGGGTGATTAATGGTCTAGGTGTGCCCGGAGGGGCAAGGGTTTGTCAACAACACTTCAGTGCTTCATGTGGCAACTTTTGTGAGGTGCAGGAGTGGTGGTTTTATAGATCCTGGTCAGGAAGGAAGCAGCGAGCAGTGGAGTGGTGGGCTGTAAGGTCAGGCGTTTCTTGCACAAAGAACAGGAATTAATGCCAGGATGGGCTGAAACCAGCCCACGTGGACGGGACATAACGGGTGCCATTGACTGGCTCAGAACCAAGGTCTATCTTGCCCAGTCCCCTGTGTCAGGGACACTAAGAGAAGAGTGACTGGGATTTTTCCCCTGTTCCTCTCTCCCCTGCAGCCTCCAGCGTTGAGGGTGCAGGCAGGTCTGATGCAGAGGCTGTGCCCCTAACTCCCCTACTCAATAGCGATGATGCCCCTTTCCTCCAAGATGTCCAGTCCCTTAGTGAATCTGGCTGACCTCTCAGCTTCCTTCGCATCTGGTTGCAAGGAGTTCCACACTTTCATTGCACGCTGCAGTGCATACATACAGAAGACTACTGTGCAGTCGTTACTGTGCATTTATTCAGTACCTGTATTAGCAAATACTAAATAAATACTCAGTGATCGGCGTTACTTCACAGTCGAGGATTAGCACTGACCATGTGACGTGCTACTGTGCAACATTGTTCAGTTACTGCACAGTCCGCATCTCGTGCAGACGTGCCCACTGTGCAAAAATATTTCTTTGTGTTAGTTTTAAACAGACTGCCCACTCATTTCATGCTCGGTCTTGTCTGGTGAGAGACGGGAAATAATCAATCCCTACTGATATTCACTTTCCCATTTATAAACCCTTCTCCTGCCCCTCCTCAAGTGTCTCTTTTCTAAGCTGAACAAGCCTGGCCTCTTCAGTCCCTCCTCATAAGAAGGCCCTTCTGTACCCCTCATTGCTGTGTTGACCTTCTCTGCACCTTTTCTACTTCTCTCTATCCTTTGCAAGGTGCAGAGACCAAACCTGGGTGCAGGATTTGAGGTGTGGACACCCCAGGGATTTACAAGGGGCTTCATGATCCTGTCAGCCTCATGGAGGGTGGGGGTCAGTGCAGTAGCGTCAGTGCTGTCTACCCAGGTTCAAGAAAGTGAGTGTGGAAAGCACTTGATAAACAGTTTGAGTCCACATGATGAATCATCAAACCAATCCCTGCTGACTCTTACAATGAGAGCAGTGACTGACACCACAGCTTATTCCAAACCAAATTTTGGCACTTACTCACTTGTTTCTTGAGATTCAGCTAAGCCTGATGGTTGAAAAATCCTTGTGCTGTGACTTAGAGTGGTCCCAAGGGGAAGTGATTGATTATAAAACACGTGGACTGCGGGAAACTCTCCAGTGCTAAAAAAACCCAACACTCTGGCTGATCTGAGCCAGCACACGACTGCCGGCAGAAGGGAGGCAGCACTCCTGTGTGGGGCATGCACTAAGGCACATGACAGTTCCCCAGGTAAGATTTTTTGTTGCTGTTTTAAGATACTGGCCTTGCATTGCCATATACCTTGTTGTTTGCTTTTAGTGCATTTTGCAAACGTGTGTGTGTGTGTGTGTGTGTGTGTGTGTGTGACAAACCACCATGGCTCTGTCTGAAAAGTGCCTGCTTGCTCTATGTTTGGCATGGGAAAGTTGTGCTGAACTTTGTAGCTCTGCTAATGAGCAGGTGTGAACCCCACAGGTAATTATAGCCGGTGCTTTTCACACCACAGGGAATGCCTCTCTCTGCTGCTGCGCAGGGATCTGTACAGGCCAGGTGGGGTTTGCTTAGATCCTTACAGCTGATCATTCACCTTTGTGTGCCTGCCTCTCGTGGTTGGGCTGTCAGTGCCGCATGGGTCTGGCACCGTCCCGCTGTGCTTTATGAACAGCAGGAACACCTCTGTGCTGTGAGGTGTGTCCTATGGAGCCCCTTCAGCCACACACCTGCCTGGTGAGGTGTCAAGGGGATCGTTTCACTCACCTCTGAGATGCCATCCATTGCAGCACCCTGTGACCGGTGCAGCTGGGCAGGGAAACCCTTGGACCCAGCAGCAGCTAGAGAGCCAGAGCTGGGTCAGTGAATTGAGCAGGGAGGAAGACAACAGGATAGCTGGGTTTCAGGTCCTTTTCCCTGTATCTCAGGACTGGTTTGGCTTTCCTAGGTTGGTGAGTCCCGTTCTTGTGCTGAACTTCCTGACTCTCATTCATCAATGGATGTGAGCCTCACTGCTCGTTATGTCTGGTGTGCGTCACGCTGCAGCGTGTCCTTTCACAAGTCCTTTACTATGGGGATTGTTTCCAAGGACCTGCCTTCCACTCCCCATCACCTTCCCCTTCTGTGCTCTTCCACTGCATGGCACCATCTCCCTCTACTCATCCTAGCACTGAGAAATGCAACCTGCTTTATATTTTAGGCGCCTGATTTCCATGTTTCCAGCTTGTGCTGGCAGGGGGCACCGCCAAGCCAACCCCCAGTGGGAAGAGCTCGGTGCAGAAGGGTGACGTTCACCACAAAGAAGTGCCTGCCAGGGGCTGCTGAAGTCTTAATGCAGTGGATTTCTCTGCTGCTCTGTAGGGAGTGTCCCTGGGGCTGCGTTGCCCTGCTGAGCTTCTCTTCCACTCAAATTCGGCTGCTGAATGCTAGTCATAGAAACATAGAAAATGAGGGCTGGAAGGGACCTGCAGAAGTCACATCTAGTCCAACCCCCTGCCTGAGGCAGGATCAGGCCTGTCCAAACCAGCCCAGACAATCATCATTTAAACTCTACATAGGACAGCCATCAACCTTGACATAAGACCTGATCCTGCCAGAGGTAAAGCAGGGAAACCACGGCAGCCAACGTCCTGCTTCTGTGAAATGTCAACATACGCTCGAGAGATCCCAGGTACAGGCTGTGCTCCCACTACAAAGAAAGGCAACCCACCCCGCATCTGTACCCATCTGACCATAAGGACAACATCTGGCATCAGTCTGACCCTGAGCAGAAGGGCAAGGCCCTCGAGCCAGGATCCTCCAGCTTTAGTCCCAGCAGAAGCATTGGCCCAGCACAGCCAAGCCCCCAGCCTGGGCTGCAGCCAGCACCCAATGCCTCTGGGACGGTCTAAAAACACCCTGACATAGGTAGCAGAAAAGCAGGGGGTGAGTTAGGGCTCGGGTTCTGGAGGGAGACTTCAGGAGCAAAGTGAGAGAGCTGGCTGTACAGCACCGTAAGCCCCGTATGGAAAGCAGGTGGAAGGCAGGGTAAATCTGCTATCCTGCTTTATAGATTAGCTAAATGAAATATACAGCACATGTCTACATGTGCACTTTAATGTGCATTAGCACTGACAGTGCACCCCCTGAAACTGCCTGCCACCGACAGTGCCAGTGGCGCCCATGGGCAGTCACTGCTCGCCACCCCCCCACCGCTGGCGGTGTCTGCGGGTGATTGCCGACCACTTGCCAGAGCTCACCCCCTGCCATCCTCCTGCTGCCGACATTGCTGCAGCCGCCTGATGCATTAGCATCATCAAGTCCCCGCTCGACCTGCCCTCACCCCCACCAGCTTGCAGGAGCTACCTGCTCACCGCTGCCATGCTGCCGCCGCCACCGGCAGGCGGTCACTGTGCCCCCCCAGCCTTAGGAGGCACGAGGCATTCATGAGCATTAGCCTATTTTAATGCGCATTAAAGCATCACTAAAAACATGCTTTTTTAGTTAATGTGCATTACATTAGGCTAATGCATCACTTTACCCGTAGCATCCTTATAGGCTCGGCAGTGCTATGTTGGTTAGCACTATGGAAGAAAGAGACTTGGGGGTCATCATTGACCACAAGATGAACATGAGCCTGCAGTGCGATGCTGCGGCTAGTAAAGCGACCAAAACGCTGGCTTGCATCCATAGATGCTTCTCAAGCAAATCCCGGGACATCATTCTCCCTTTGTACTCGGCCTTGGTGAGGCCGCAGCTGGAGCACTGCGTCCAGTTTTGGGCTCCACAATTCAAAAAGGATGTGGAGAAGCTTGAGAGAGTCCAGAGAAGAGCCACGCGCATGATCAGAGGTCAGGGAAGCAGACCCTATGACGACAGGCTGAGAGCCCTGGGGCTCTTTAGCCTGGAAAAGCGCAGGCTCAGGGGTGATCTGATGGCCACCTACAAGTTTATCAGGGGTGACCACCAGTATCTAGGGGAACGTTTGTTCACCAGAGCGCCCCAAGGGATGACGAGGACGAATGGTCACAAACTACTACAAGATCGTTTCAGGCTGGACATAAGGAAGAATTTCTTTACTGTCCGAGCCCCCAAGGTCTGGAACAGCCTGCCACCGGAGGTGGTTCAAGCGCCTTCATTGAACACCTTCAAGAGCAAACTGGATGCTTATCTTGCTGGGATCCTATGACCCCAGCTGACGTCCTGCCCTTTGGGCGGGGGGCTGGACTCGATGATCTTCCGAGGTCCCTTCCAGCCCGAATGTCTATGAAATCTATGAAATCTATGAAAAACCATGGACATGTCTACATGTTTATTAATGTTCTTTAGGTAATGAGGTACTAGAAAAATGTGTGTTAGCCTGTTTTAATGTGCATTAGTATAGGGCATTTTTACACGTGTTGTGGGACGCAGTGCTGGGTACTTTCATTAGCAAGCCACCCTAGCTAAAAGTGCCAGCGTATCACATGTATTAGTGTCACTGTGAGTCCCCGTGCTGAAAAAAGTGACAGTGAGGCTCTTTGAACTAAAGCACACTGAACGTGTTTTATCTCAAAGCGCCCCGCCACCACTTTTTAGCACAGAGACGCCTGGTGATGCTGATCCGTGATGCAGAAGGCTGCTGGATTTCCAGCATGCTGGAGCAGGCTCCGTATACATGTATAGGAGCCCATAGTTTTTTTGTGGTGCTTTAACATGCATTAAAATAGAATAATGCACATTGAAGTACACATGTAGACATGCCTGGTGCTCTTTAGTTAATGGACATGGAGACAGGTTAATGCACATCTCACAGTGAGGGTATTAGATTTCATGAGCATTAACTAAAGCGCATGAATGCATGTGTAGATGCTCCCACAGAGAGGGTGAGCACAAGCAGTTGTGAAGCCACGTTCCCCTCATCAGGTGCTGTGGAAGGACATCACGGATCCGGGGCTGAGCGGCGTGGGAGACAAGGGTACAGCAAGTGGGAAACCAGGAAGGACGGACAGCGCTGGGAGCAGCAAAGCGGCCAAGACCCAAGAGCGGCGCAGGACGTGTCACACAAGCTAATCCAGGTACTGGGACAAGACTCGGTATCCCCTGTTCAGCTCACACGTAATCCAGTCCACTCCAGGGGCCCTTTCTTGCACAGTTTCCTGTTCAAACTGGGGTTTTTTAGACATTTTTCCTGCCTGAAGACAGCAGCCCTGAGGCCAGGCAGAGAGAGTCCTGGGAGGCAGAAGTCTTCTGCCACCGGCATCTGGTTTGATTTCATAGACTTCATAGACATTCGGGCTGGAAGGGACCCCGGAAGATCATCGAGTCCAGCCCCCTGCCCAAAGGAAGGGCAGGAAGTCAGCCGGGGTCATAGGATCCCAGCAAGATAAGCATCCAAATGTGTCTTGAAGGTGTTCAATGAAGGCGCTTGAACAGCCTCCGGCGGCAGTCTATTCCAGACCTTGGGGGCTCGGACAGTGAAGAAATTCTTCCTTATGTCCAGCCTGAAACGGTCTTGCAGTAGTTTGTGACCATTCGACCTCGTCATCCCTTGGGACACTCTGGTGAACAAACGTTCCCCTAGATACTGGTGGTCCCCCCTGATAGACTTGTAGGTGGCCACCAGATCACCCCTGAGCCTGCGCGTTTCCAGGCTAAAGAGCCCCAGGGCTCTCAGCCTGTCATCGTAGGGTCTGCTTCCCTGAGCTCTGATCATGCGCGTGGCTCTTCTCTGGACTCTCTCAAGCTTCTCCACATCCTTTTTGATTTGTGGAGCCCAAAACTGGACGCAGTGCTCCAGCTGCGGCCTCACCAAGGCCGAGTACAAAGGGAGAATGACGTCCCGGGATTTGCTTGAGAAGCATCCATGGATGCAAGCCAGCATTTTGCTCGCTTTACTAGCCACAGCATCGCACTGTAGGCTCGTGTTCATCTTGTGGTCAATGATGACCCCCAAGTCCCTTCCGTCCATAGTGCTAGCCAGCGTAGCACTGCCGAGCCTATAAGGATGCTGCAGGTCTTTCCTCCCAAGGCGGAGAACCTGGCATTTGTCAGTCCGTGCCGCTCTGCAGCAGACGTCAGCTGGACGCTCATTCATGCAGCCCCAGGCATCTTCTCTTAACGTGACACACTGGGCGGGTGAATTCGGGGAAGAGCTCAATACCCGTCACAGAAGCCAATCGGCTCTGGCACCTGGGGCTGATTAGTAGCAGTCTGTAGGCCAGGATGCTGTAGGACGGCAAATCCCGAGTTTGCGTCATTGGAGCCAGTACAGGGCCGACAACTTTGTAATGTCTTTTATTTTTAGCGTTGAATGTGTGTTTCTAATAAGCCCTGCCTGCTCAGGTCTCAGCACCGGGGGGTGGAGATGCTCCCATTTCACAGAGCTCCTGGGGGCAAGTGGAGTCCTGCAGCGTAAGCTGCCACGACTCTCAGACTCCGGGAATCCACCTCTGCTTTCCATCCGGCCAAAGTTTGCAGGAGTCCTTGAGGCAGCTCCCATCCTCCCCGCAGACTCTTAACAGGCTTGTTTTCCAGATCCCGAGGCTTTTTGCCCAGATCTCCAGGCCACCCCCATCGCGACGCTTGAGGGGACCCTCTTGGTGTCCCTTGGACCCCTTCCCACATGCTCTGAGCCAGTCAGGACATGAGACATTTGCCCTCTTATGCATGTCTTCCTTGGAAATTTCCTTCATCTAACATCAAGGATTTGTTTAAAAACAAAAAAAGCCCTGAAAGAAAACAAAGGGTTTTTTTCTTTGCAGTTCTCAGCCACCAAAAACTGAGATTTTTTTTCTAATTGAAAGCATACAATTTGGATGGAGCGGACCAAAGATTCAGCAGATGCAGTTGCCAAAAACCAGCCAGCATTTCGTTGTCTCCAGGTTTCCCCTGGGACCCTGAGCCAGGGGCCCTCATGCCAGAAGTGCTCGTTTCGATGCCAAGTCCGTGGCCTGTTTCATGTTTGCATGAGTGACCGGCGCCCAGGGAGCCGGTGCTCGTCCTGATTCAGGGTTTCTCTGGAAGCTCCCGGGTAGACTCTGCTGTGACCACAGATAATGATCACTTCCGATTTAGTGCTGTCTTAGTCAGAAACTATTTGGAACGGAGCCAAGTCCATCCTCGTTGCTAAATTCATTATGAAAAGCCTATGGGGAAATGAATAATCTGTGGTTGATCAAAGATTAAATGCTTGCAGAGTGGCTATCTGTGCTTATCACACATCAAGCTGTCCTTCAGCTCGTAGCTCATCCTGAAAACTTTATAACTCCGCTTGTTTTCTAGCCTACTGCTCCTCCGGCCAAATACACAGTCTCCGGGGACCGTCGCATGGAAATGGGTGTCTGGTGGATCGCCGTGGTCTCCCCTCTCCTGCTTTGGTGCTGCGAGGGATCCTCAGCTCACCAGCTCTCAGGTAAACTGGGTGTTGGTGCTTGGGGCATGCTTTTGCCTAATGTATATGGCAGATGCATCTTCCTCTGGCCCGGAGAGTGGCCAGACCCCTCCGGACGAGTTGACCTGCCTCTTGCGAACTGCGGGGCTGGGGGCTGTGCTTAGGGACCTTTCTCTAATGGGAAGTTTGCAATGAACTTCAAAGCGGCGACCGGGCTGCCAGGTTGATGCACTGCAGATGCACCGCACAGAGCCGCGGCGTTCAAGGCACTCGGGGCCTCTGGTAGGAGCGCTTGCAGCCGTGTCCCGAGCACAGGTCGAGCCCCAGGGAGGAGAAGGGAGGTGGGCTTTCAATGCACATCATCTGGGTGCCGTGGACTCCTTTGAACAGTGCCCGGCCTCCCCTACAGCGCCAGCAGCTCCTGCTCGGCACCTTCTTAGGGGGGGACCCCTGCTCTCACCTGCATACACGACTTTCCTCCATAAGATGTGGCTTTAGGACTAGCTCCTTGATGCTCCCAGCCTGCTGTGACATGGCTTCCCCCAGCTCCGTTTCCTTCTCTCCCTGCAAACGCTGTACCTGCCTTCCTGTGGTGCTGCCTAATGAGCCAGGGGATGGCTAATTGGCCCTGTCTCCCAGCAGTGCTAATTAGCCTGCCTGCAATGGCAGGAAGGAGTTGGTCCGGGGGGTCCTAGGAAAGGGGCCGTGCCCCGTGCGACAGGAAAGTTGAGCGCCCACAGGCCAGGCCTGTCTGCCCTAGGGGAAAGTTTCCTTCCTGGTCCTGAGACCGTCCAGCCAGGAGCTGCTAGGTTTCCCCACGTTGGCTGGAGCATCCCTGCATCCCAGGCAAGACCCGCAGCCTTAGCGGTGGCCACCGTCTCAGTGTCTCAAAAGGCATATGAGATGGCATCAAGGACCGCGGATGCTGCTGCCCTCAGGCTGCTTTCGTGGCAAAAAGCATTGCAGATGCTTTGGGAGGTCTGCGGGGCCCTGGAGATCTCCATTTCCGAGGGGCTGAGTTATTCAGCAGATGCCTGGGTTTATTCCAGGGTTGGGGGCCCCAGGAGACGGCAGGACCCCCACAGCATGCACCTCGCTGGTTCTTGCCCGTAGCAGGTCTGGCCGCTGGCAGGGTTACTGGGGGAAGCTGAAAGCCTTGAGCTCCAGCCTCGAGCACCGTCGCTACGGGCTGAGCCCAGAGCAGTTAAACTCCGGAGTGAAGCCCACTGCCAGGAAGGCTTCAGCGCCAGCGAGTAAATTATGCTCTCATTGCACCCGAAGAAGCCAAAATTGGTATCCTGGTTCTCGGGGTGGTGCCGATACAAAAAAAAGAAAAGGAAAAAGGATCTAAGACATTGCAAAACTGACTCTGGTTTAACCCGGCAGAGCTTGAAGGGCTGCAACCGTCTTAATTAGAGCAGCAGGCATTCTCGCGGATGAGCTGGGCGCCTGGGAGACCGATGGATGCAGTCCAAAAGCTCCTTTCATTTTAAAGCAATGGTTAGCTTCATAATGAAGTACGCTTTAAAAATGATACTTTAATAAGAGCCAGGCTGAAAAATAGCAGGAAGGTATTTTCTGCAGCAGGACGTGCCCCAAATCCAAACAATGCCCGTTTGTGTCCTGACTTACCGCGGCGCGTAGCTCCCTTCTCCCGCGTCGGACAAAGATCCACTGTGCTAAGAAGAGTAGCTCGGGCGAGATGAGCTCCTGGTCGCTGACACCGGACAGCCACGGCACGTCTTCCTGACGGACATAAGTCTGAGCAAATCGTCCCGTGCTGATACTCAAGCTGGATGGAGTGTTTGCAATTAAGTGGGCGTTGCAGGTACGCAGGCACGCACATGTCCGGGAAGGAAGACAGCAGTTCTGCATGGCTGCTAAACACTTTGAACCGAGCCCAAATAGTCTGTTTTCACCCCAGACGCAGTTGCGTGTTTATAGTGGTACACCGAGGCCCCCAACCTGCCTCATGCAAGCCAGCTTCGGAGACTGCCGCAGCTAGACAGTGACCGGGAACCAGAACATGGTGTCAATTAAGAAACCTTTGGACTTTTTTTAGTCTCTTTAAGTTAACTGTGTGTTTTTTCTGCCTGTTTCCCCCACTTCAGTCGACCCCCCACAAGATCTTCAGATAGTCGACCCTGGACTCCTAGGCCATCTCTACATGCAGTGGAAGCCCCCGCTTTCCCTGGAGGCCTCCCACCAATGTCCAGTAACGTACAAGCTAAAATACCGCAACGCCGGCGATACGGACTGGAAGGTGAGATAAGGCGCAGCCCAGCGACGTGCAGGGTGTTCCCGTTGCTTCCTCTTTATTTCACCCATCGATTTTTCTCTTTAAGTGAATGGTGAGCAGATGTTAGGATAGCGACAGCTATTTGCTGTGACGGAGCCGAGCGCCCGGGAGCTGCTGCAGGGTCCGACTCTGCCCCGAGTAACCCCACCATCGCTCTGCAGGGCCCCTTCCCGTCTTTGCAGGGCTGCTCCCAAGCTGCATCATGCTCTACCGCTGCTACTCGGCCGGGCCCCACGCGAGCCGTTGGCGTTGAGCAGCAAGGCACAGCAAATCCCCAGGGATTTGTGGCGAGCAAACTCCCATCCATAAAAACAAAGCTCCGGTGCAATGCACCCCGATGGCTAGAGATCAGCCACGTGGGTGAGGCGCTGTTCACGGCTGCACGAAACACTGGCCGCGAAATAAAAGACAAGCCCCGATGACAGGAGCAGCTGCCGGTGGTGAGCTAACGAAGCACTCGTGGCTCAGGAGTCGTGGTCTGAATTCACGGTGCTACAGGCCTCATTGCTCTGATTTTAACTTGGCCTTGCACTTAAGTCAACCTCACTTGTTCAGGTTTAATTACAGGAAGGCCGGTGTTTTCCCTGAATCTCCACTGATGTTCCTGCCAGGGTCAACCCAAAATTGGGCATCACAGCACAAGTCAAGAACAAGTGTTGGGCACCCAATGATAGGTCAACCCTGCGCATGAGTTGCATGCTATTTTATGGACTCAAAACTCGTGGAAGAGGTGATATCTTTTATTACACCGACTAGATATTTGCAAACAAATTATTTGATTTATTTGCAAGCTTTTGGGCGCGCTCACCCTTCATCAGGCATAGGAGAGAGCGGAGATTGTAAAAGTTCTTCTAGGGAGAAATGAAAACGAATGAATTCATATGAATTTTCATTTCTACCTAGGCAGACTTTTACAATCTCCAACACAGCACGAGGCGTGAAGGGCAACATAAAGCCCTGAGATTTATCATTGTTTTCTCTGTCTCAACCCAGGTTATCTTTACTAAGAAATTAAAATACGGAGACAATTTTGACCTCAACCGGCCAGTGGAAGCAAAGGTGCAGACGCTGCTGGAAGGACCCTGTGCCAATGGATCGGAGGTGCAAAGCGAATGGACTCACGCCAGCTTCCAGCTTCCTTTGCAAGGTTAGGAGCGGGCAGCATCCCAGCCTGAAAGCACGCATCTAACCCGCCAGTGCTGGACTGACCATCCCAGTATACAGTCGGCGCCGCCCCAGTAACACTGCACCCCCTGAGCTGCGGTGGACACCGCGTGCCCTGTCCAGCTCCCAGAGCGGGGGCAGATGCCGCTTTTGTTGGGGGGGAAACTGTTCTGTCCTGCGACAATTTGCAAGCATACAGATGCACACGGTCTCTGTCCAACGCAGCCAAAATGCATGGGTTAAAGAGCGCGTTGTTCTCCACTCGTGTCGGCCCTTTCTGGGTTAGGAAACTGGTGTTGGCTCTGGGAGGGTCGCGGTCTTGCAGCTCGCAAGCCCCGCAGCTCAGCCTCAGGGGCTCGGTGCTCTTCCTCATATCCATTTCTGCTGCTCTGCCCCACTTATGCCCTATGGTTCCCCGCCAGCGCCCCAAAGTAGCAGTCGTACTCCTTTAGCCTACACAGTGGCTTTAGCCAGCGTCCCTGAAACCCTCGGCAAAGCCTCCCAGAGCTCCCGGCAGAATCCGAAACAGCAGGGTTGGAGATGTGCAACTTGCAGCCTCTTTCAGCGCGTGGGCAGTCAATCAATTGCTCTCTTAATGCAACGTGCAGGGGTGTTGGGGGGGGTCTGGGGCCTCCCCGGGGCCCATGAGGATGTTTCTTTGAACGGGGCCTCCTGGCCACTACAGTTGTCGTCTCCTTCCCGTGTCACAGGCGCGCTGGAGTCGCGGATCCAGGACTTCCGCTGTGTCTACTACAACTGGGAGCATCTTCGCTGCACCTGGCAGCCGGGCCGGCAGGCGCCTCCCGGGGCCCGTTACGAGCTGTATTATTGGTACGTACCATCCCGGCGGGCAAGCGCGTGAGCTGGGGTGCTGCGTCCCATCCGTGCCCCGGATAAACGTGCATCGCTGTCCAAACCATCCTATACAAGGACGCAGCCTGGAGAGCTCAGCTGCTCCGTCCCGTTACTCACGGAGCCCAGACGCGAGTCTCTTGGGAGTCTAGGCCTGTCCAACGTGCTAATGCTTGTTCCTCCTCTGCAATCCAGCTGCTCAACATCCCTAAAATCTCTCGTACAAGGAGCTGGGCCATGAGGGTGCAGCAATGCCGGCCCTTGGGGGTGGGCTCCATGCACACCAGCTCCTCCTGCCAGTCCCTTTACCCCACTGAACATCCTGGTCCTGGGAACAAGAAAAAGGTCAAGCTTTTGGTTTGAAACCAAAGTAAATGGGTGCAATGCAGAAATGAGCTGCTGACAAGTCCGAGCTTTTAACTTCTTCCTGTAACTTGGACATCAGAGAAAGTTCCTGATGTATTTTATAGCAGCCACGTCATTTTGGCAAATCTGGTAAAACACAAGCTCGGCAAACACCCAGTTTCTAAAAACATAATATTTTAGCAACAGAAAGCCCAAAGGCTACTTGGAAAATGTGACCCAGGCGTGGAAACGAGTCTTGGCCAGTCCTCAGCACAACGGCTTGCAAACGGGGGGTGGGTGGAGGCGCGTGGGGCGAGGCCGTGACGCCGTCGCCTCTCGGCGCGGGGGCCAGCGGGCAGAGAGGCCGTGCCCGGCTCGGGCAGGCAGCGCCGGGCTGGATGTCGTGCCGGCCGCATTCGGGAACCAAGGCGTCACGGGGACTGCAGCGTTTCCAGCAGCTCGGTGAGCCCCGTCTCAGCCGCCGCGGCCTGGCACCACCAAAGCGGCCGACAGGCCCAGACTCTGGCAAGCCAAGGATGTGGGCTCACGGATGTACTGTGCGTGTCCAGCCCTGACAGCCCGCAGGAGAGCTGGGCAGCTGCACAGCCCAAGCTGTTTTCCATCATGCTCAGTTTTGCTGCATAAATAAATGACATCTGCTATGAAGGACTGTGCGCAGCAAACGCCTGCAACCTCAGGGGACTGGTCCGAAGGCCAGGCGAGCCCGGCCAGCCCTGCAGAGCGCGGGGTGCACGGCACGCTTTCGGGGGTACCTGACAGCCTCTCCCTCCCATGCATCTAGGTACGCCGGGCTGGGCGACCTGGCGCAGTGCGCTGACTACATCTGGACGCGGGGGAAGACCACGGGCTGCCAGCTGCTGAACCTGAGGCAGGCGGAGTACCTGGACATCAACATCTGCGTGAACGGGTCGGCGGAGCCCGCGCAGCTGCAACCCTCCTACTTCATCCTCCAAATTAAGAACCTAGGTGAGGCGGGCGGCTCGGCCCGGCCGTTGTTACGGCTGCGGTGCGGGCACGGAGAGAGACAGGGCCAGAGGAGAGGCTGTAGCGGGTACCTTTGGTAAACCACCTGCTCGTTTGCCCCCGTGGTTGCAGGGAGGCACAGGCATGCCCACGCGAGAGGCTTTGCACGGTGCAGGGGGTCACACTCTGGCCTCTCAATGACGGGACTGGAGCAGCTGCTGGAGGAAAGGGCCACGAGCAGGTGTTGCGCGCGGTTGATAGCGGGGCAGCTCTGACCCAGAAGTTCCTAAACCCCCAATGCTGGAGGCTGCGGTGGGGTAGTAGGAAGGGGTGGACAGTGCTGGACATGCCCCGTTCACCCTCCCCCTCAAGCAGACCAAAGGTCTGACCCAGCCCAGGGCAGTTCCCATGTCCGTATAAGAAGACAGTGGTGCCGCGCCGATCCGGTCGGCGGGGCGAGGTCCACCCCCTCGGATCCACGAGGCGATGAACAATAACCATAACTTTGCCATAACACGCGTGAGGGGTTAAGGATGCACGGTGCTCTGAGCAGGAGAGACGTGCCGGGCCGAGGGAAAGCGGCCCGCCTGGAGAAGCAGCTGGTTCGTGTCTCTCCTAAGGGCCACGGTCAGAGGAGGGTGTGGATGTTTCTGCAGAATTACCTCTGAGACATAAGCGCTGGCTTAGCCACAGCGTGGAGGATGCTGCAGGATGCCGTCAGCCTGCCTGCTGGTCCCAGCGTGTCCTCGCCGTCCTTCAAGGACGGTGCCTGCCTCCCGACCGGAGCAGATGAGTGTAGGGGTATGAGCATCACATGTGGGGTCAGACCAAAGGGCTGTCTGCGAGCATGACAAGTTGCAGATGCCTTCAAGGGAAGCAGGACACGTGCTAGGAAGCGTGCTTTATCCTCCCGCCAGGCCCCTCGAGCCTCGTAGTCTGGCTCCGAGAGCGGCAGGAGCGGATGGTGGAGGGGGGAGCACCAAACCGGGCATAGTCAGGGTGATCCATCCCCTATTAAAGAGGCCAGAGGACACATCTCCAACCCTTCATTTCCACAGCCGTTAACAGACCTGTCATGCAGGAATTTATCCAGTCCCCTTTTGAACCTGGCCGCGCGCCTCCTGTGGCAATGAGTTCCATGAGTGAACAACACGTTGCTTTTGAAAAAGCACTCTCTCTTGTTAGTTGTAAGCCCATCTCTTACCTAATTTCACCTCGGTGACCGCAAGAGCAGGGCAAGCCGGAGCCAACGTGCAGGCTCTGTGCCGGTCTCACGTGCAGGCCCTTCCACTTCGGCTGCAAGCGTGTTTGAAGGAGGCACGACCTGCAGCAAACTGGGTTTCGGAGCAAAGCTCCAGCCGGAGCTAAGTTCAATGCTTCTCTCTGTCTGGCCTCCGCTCGGGTCAAGGTCACGGAACGGGTTTCCATGAGACAAGCATGCTCCGTAACGAGCTGTCCTGGGGGAATGAGCTGACGGGTTCCCATGGACTGGACTGATTGCTTATCATTATTTCTTCTAGTAAAACCTCCTCCTCCTGAACGGCTGGCGCTTTCCATGTCTGCTTCCAAGGAAATCCATGTGCAATGGAGCTCTCCAGAAGGAGGAACCCCCGCCGAGTGCCTGGAGTACGAGGTGCAGCTCCAGGGCTCGGACGGCCACGCGGACGCTGCCTGGTCGGTAGGGATCACGCTCGTGTTTACGGCTCGACCACCCGACAGCAGGTTCCAATTAGGGAAAGCGAAGGGAGGGGTAATTAAAGCCAATTCCTGGCTTCCCAGCCCAGCTGGGAAAGAGGGTGAATGCTGCAGCTGAACACGTCACCTGGCCCCCGTCCTGCATTATTATTTACTCAGCTGGGTAATGGGATGGTGCATTAGCTGATGCTGATGCCGTGTGGTGCAGGACAGGGTGGGTTCCTGCTCTGGGTGGTCAAGAGCAGCTGGGCCTCCAGGCCCAAGTTATGCTGAATGTAGACAGACGTTATCACAACAGGGCATGTTCACATGTGCGTGTTGTCTTCCCAAGAGGTCCGGCGGCATAGAGCGGCTCGTGAGCATGACAGCGGCAGCAGAGCCTGCCCATGCAGGTCTCTGACACGTCGCTGTGTCCACGGTGTTGCCTGGCTCCAAGCAACCTTTTCACTGAAATCCCCAGAGCATTTGGTCCGATGAACCCATAGCACCGATTTCTGCGCAGACCTAGCTAGGCAGCAACGTGTGGGCAGCATGCATTGCCTTGTGCATTGCTCATGTGCAGATGCATGCCTTATCAGATGCTGAGTAGTAGTTCGTTTTATGACAGTCCCCACTAATTAGCAAGAATAAGTGGTGGGTACGATCTTTCACGTGGCATGAAGACCCTTTTTTTTGTCAGTCGTTTCATGCCTTTCATCAGATGACCAGCCTGGGGTTTATCCCCGATCACTTTAAAAACAGAGATGGAGTTCGGGTTTGCAGAAACGCTGGATGGAGCCAGAGCTATGTGCTGTTACCTGACCCTCCCCTTGTATCCTCTTGCTTTGCAGTCTGCGTCCACGCAGCTGGAGACTGCCTTTGTCTTCTCCCAGGCCAATGGGACTCGCTTGTCCTGCGTCCGCGTCCGCGGGAGAACAAACATCTTCTGTGCCGACCAGGGCTTTTGGAGCGACTGGACGCAGGAGTGCTTTTATGGTGAGAGACGTGGGTCCTGGCAGCAATCCTTAGCGGTCCCGAGACCTGCAGATCCGGCTCAGAGCTGGTTTTGCGGTGCCGAAGCACATTGCAAATATGGGCTGCATCACCCTCACCCATCCCCTGCCCCGCTGGGAAGGGGGAACTGCCCTGTTATGGCCACAGAGCCTGGCCTGGAGCAGGGGGTCGCGGCGTTGTTGAGCTGGGAGCTCAGACAGCGGAGAACCAAGGAGCGAGAGCTTCCCTGGGTCCGGCTCCATGCAAGCTTCCTCTTGGTCTCCCTGTGGCATGAAACCGTTCGCATGAAAGCTGGATGGAAACCAGCGCTAGAGTTGTGACACATGGTCAAGCACTGACTTTGCAGCTGGTTGGCTCTCGTTATAGCTGGAGAGTCGTTTTTCCAGTGTGACAATTGGCACATGCGGACGGTCTAAATGTATTGCACAATTTACCAGTTAATTGTGTCATAATGACTTGCGGCTTGTGGGCAGTCTATATTTACTGCTCATTGAAGCTGTGAATTGTGTAATGTATGCAACATGTAGCGGGGGCCTTAGACATGAATGAGGTTGCTCCACAAGGCAAGGGAGCCCGCCGCTGCTCTGGTTTGCACCCCAAGGCCGCTGCTGCAGGCGCGGGGTAGCAGGCTGGGCAGGTGCCGCCTCGGGCACGATGGAGGACTCCCTTCCCCTCACCTGGGAGCCCCTCTGCATCACCTGGCCACCTGCACCCGGCTGCGGGGCGTGCAGCGAGGGGCACTTCAGATCACTGGGCAACGCGCAGACGGGGGGTTATTGCCTTTCTCCCAGACTGGGAAGGCAGAGTCTGTGCAGGCAGACAAGGACCTCGGGGCAGGTTGAGCAAGCAAAGCCTTTGAGGAAATAAAAGCTGTGAGGCAGCACTGGTGGGAAACCCCTAGCCCCGGGGCAGTGGCTGGATGAGTGGAGGCACGTAGCAGCTTCGCTGCTGCACGGGGACTTTGCCCACCTGACTCTCCCGCCCGCGGCACACTGCACAGCTAACTCCCTTCCCTTCAGCTCACCCACCGTCTGGTGGGCGGAGGCGGAGGCTGCTGGCCACGTTCTGCAGTGCACAGCAGGCCCCTGCTCCAGGGCATCTATGGTTGCAAAGGTAGACGGGGAAAGTGAATCAGCCGTCCTGCTCGCTGCCTCCCTTCCCTGAGGCCGTCCGCAGCATCGAGGGGAGCTGCCTCGCTCAGCAATGCGTGTGCAAGCAGCGTCCTCCCCCCGTGAACCAAGGCAGGCACAAAGGACTGTGGGGTGAGCGGGGGCAGGCGCGTTGCCCAGTGACCCCAGACGGCACTAAAGGCTTCAGCCGACCTGCCCTAAACTGGGGGGACCAGGTGGGCTGCGTGCCCTGCTGCGTGGCAGGTGCCGAACCCGATACGAGCTGTTTGTGCTCGGGTTGGATTCCTGTTTTTATGGAGCTGCCAAGGTGGGACAGAGGGCCGGGGTCTGCAGGGGGGCCTTTCCTTTCATTGAGCCAACCTCGGCGCAATGTCTGGAAGCTGGAAGTCTAACTTCCTTTAGTAAATAGATACTCCGGGCCCCACTTCTCCCTGGTCCATAGATGTGCATCCAGACTAACACCAGCCAGCTGACACCAGAGCAGCGGTGGGCTCCCTTGCCTTGTGGGGAAACACCATTAATGTTTTTTTTATAAAAGCTTCTTTTCCTTATGGAAATGAAGGTGGTGGAGGGTGGGAGGAGGGAGACCCAGCTCAGCAAGTTGCCGGCGTCTGTAGTTTTGCATTGAATAGAGTGCATGTCTGGATACCACGTGGAAGGACTTAAATATCTGGTAACATTCGTGTAATGCGGCCAGGATCCTGTAAGGACAGGGACAGGGATGGGGAATAATGCAAACGTCCAGGTGACCCTGAATCATCTTGCAGCCAGCACTCCCCCATCCCCTTGCAAGGCAATGTGACCCCTTTCCGAATGCAGGGATCCCTTCATCGTGCTTTGTGGCTTGTCTTCGTAGTGCCTAGGGAAGACGGAAAGCAACTATTCATCCTCGTTGCGGTCGTCTTGAGCTTCTTCAGTGTCATCCTGGTGATCGTCTTTGCTGTGCACCGCAAGAAGAGGTGAGTGCTAAGGCAGCCCCGCGCCCTCAGCCTGTTCTGGTGGGATTGAACAGTTAAAAAGGGAGCAAAGTCCATGTATCCGATAAGATGCTGCTGAATTTTGCTTCCACTGGCAGTGATCCAGGAGCAAGTTTGAGCCTGGGAATTGCCTGGAACAAGAGTGTGGCTTCCCAAACCAGCAACAGATACTAAATATGGATGTAAATAGTTGTCAGTGATCCACCCTGAGGCGTGTCACCCACTTTTTTGGATGCTTAGCAAGATGAGCTTGGCTGTTTCCGAGCAGGCTTGCTCCATAGATGTTTCTGGGAAAACTCGCAGGGTTTGAGGTGCAATGTCCTCAACTCTGGGGCAGATCCACCTGACGGATGTGTTGTACCACCGTGAATCGAGACTCTCTCCATCCATTTCAGTTCACCCGCAGAATGAAAGCTCGCACTTTGTCATAGTTTCATAGTTCATAGACGTTAGGGTCAGAAGGACCTGAGCAGATCATCAAATCTGACCCCCTGCTGCGGGCAAGAAAGGATGCTGGGGTCAAATGACCCTGGCTAGGTGATTATCTAGCCTCTTTCTGAAGACCCCCAGGGTAGGGGTGAGCACCACTTCCCTTGGAAGTTGGTTCCAGATCCTAGCCGCCCTGACTGTGAAGTAGTGCCTCCTGATGTCTAGTCTGAATCTGCTCTCCGTCAACTTATGGCCATTATAGCTAGTCACTCCTGGTCGTGCTGGGGGGAACAGGGACTCCCCCAATGCCTGCTGGTCCCCCCTGACTAGTTTGTAACAGGCCACTAGATCCCCCTCAGCCTTCTCCTGTGGAGGCTGAACAGGTTCAGGTCCCGTAGCCTCTCCTCGTAGGGCCTGCCCTGCTGCCCCCTGATCATGTGGGTGGCCTCCTCTGGCCCCTCTCCGTGCTGTCCACACCCCTCCTGAAGTGCGGCACCCAGAACTGGACGCAGTACTCCAACTGCAGCCTGACCAATATCACATAGAGGGGGAGGATCACATCCTTGGCTCTGCTTGAGGTGCATCTGTGGATGCACGACAAGGTGCGGTTGGCCTTCCTGACTGTGTCCCCACATTGGTGGTCCATGTTCATCTTGGAGTCTATAATGAGTCCAAGATCCTTTTCTGCCTCTGCACTGACGAGAAGGGAGTTCCCCAGCCTGCAGGTCTGCTGCTGGGTCTTCCTCCCCCGGTGCAGCACCCTGCACTTGTCAGTGTTTAAACCCATCCTGTTTTCATCCACCCACCCCTGTAATCTGTCAAGGTCCGATTGCAGCCTGTCCTCTCTTCTAGCATGCCCACTTCTCCCCACATCTTAGTGTCGTCTGTGAATTTGAACAAGGTGCTTTTTACCCCTTCGTCCAAGTCACTGATGAAGATGTTGAACAGTGCGGGTCCGAGGACCGAGCCCTGGGGAACCCCACTGCCCACAGCCCTCCAAGTCGAATAAGACACGTCCACCATCGCTCTCTGGGTGCGGCCCTCCAGCCAGGTAGTGACCCATCTCACTGTGTAGGTGTCGATGCCACAGTCCCCTAGTTTTTTAATGAGAATGGGGTGTCAAAGGCCTTCCTGAAGTCCAGAAAGACTACGTCCACTGCTACCCCTGTGACTAAGGATGTTGTGACCTGGTCATAGGAGGCCACCAGGTTGGTCTGACAGGACCTGCCTCGAATGAACCAATGTTGGTTGCCCCTGAGCATACACTCCCCTGCTTGCCCCTCACAGATGTGCTCCTGGATAATTTTCTCAAAGAGCTTCCCCAAGACCAAGGTAACACTAACAGGCCTATAATTTCCTGGGTCCTCCTTCCTCCCTTTTTTGAAAATGGGGACCACATTGGCCCTTTTCCAGTCCTCTGGCACCTCGCCAGAGCACGAGTGCTCGTAAAACTGTGCCAGGGGTCCCACAATGACCTCTGCTAATTCCCTCAGCACTATGGGGTGGAGATCGTCAGGACCTGCTGATCTGAACACGTCCAGTCCCTCCAGGAGTTCCCTGACTAGGTCCTCTCTGACCCTGGATGTGCCTCCCCTGGGACCATCAGGGATCCTGGTGGGGGGGGATGACCTGGTCCCTGCTCAGAAAAATGGAGGCAAAGAAATTGTTTAATAGGTTAGCTTTGTCATCTGGTGAGATACCAGATTTCCTAGCGTGTCCTGCAGAGGCCCCACGTTACCCAGAACCTTCTTTTTACCCCCTATGTATTTAAAAAAGGATTTCTTGTTATCCTTGATCCGGGTCACTAGTCCCAGCCCCATCTCCGCCCTGGCCTTCCTGACCTACAGTCCCGAGCACCGGAGGTGTAGTCCTCCCTGGGGATGGCCCCTCCCTGCCATCGGGTGTATGCCCCCTTTTTGGCTTTGAGATGTTCCTGGATTTGCACTTCTTTAAAGCTTTTTGTACATGAAATCAAACTTCAAACACAAATTTGATGCCGAGACAGTAAGTATGCCTGCTGGGGAACAAATGAACAGAGGAATACATCAGCTAGAGCTCGCTGCAACGGGTCCAGCGGAGAAGCTTTCTCCGAGAGGCCCCGGGCAGCGTCCGTAGAACAGAACAGGCCCATCACGTGCACGTTCTTCGTGTTCGTACTACGTGCATTTTACACAAATTTTACTGTTGCTTTCAGAGCGCTAGCAGCAAAAAAACTGCAGCCGCCAACGGGATGCTAACGGCGCCAGCAGGACCCCAGCACAGCTCGTGGGATGGACAGCTCGGAGGACCTCAGCCCAGAAGCAGACCTGAACTTTGTAAGTCCTTCAGAGGGCTTTTTTCTACTTTCTTCCCTTTACGATGCTGTCGTGGCATGAAAACGCGCGAGTCCCAGGAGCAGGTCGGAGGAGAGGAGCCTCTAAACTGACATTGGAGTCATTTCTTTTTAATAACGTGGCGAGGGTGGAAAAGCAGCCAGGGAAGGAGACGGGGAATGCTGCCAGCGGTTGTGCTTCGTGTTTTATAAGTCTCTGCGGAAACGTGGGTGGCGCAGTGGAGACGGAGGATGCACATTTGGATTCTGGAGGCTGTTGCGTGAAATGCTGTGGTGTCTCGATGCAACTGCCCGCTGTACAGCACGCTCCCCGACAGCTCCTCCGCCCCGTTCCCCGCACACCTGGTCTGCTCATAGCTTGCGTTGAAGCTCGGTGTTCACAACCCATTGCCCCGTGCCATCTGCCGCACCCCAGCTGTTTGCCACGGTGGATTTGGTGCAATTGGTTGCAACGCTGAACTGCCGGTTCATAAGCCAAATGGGTCCAGGCCTCCACTGCCAAAGGTCAGCAAGGGAGGAAGACCGGGCGCTGGACCTGGAAAGCAACGCTCTCCAAAAGGCTCCTAGAGCAGAAGGGCGCTCAGCCCAAAGAAGCATCCCACCGATGAAACGCGTGACCTGCTACGCGGAGTAGACATGCCGTAAGCATGATGCTCCAGTCATATCCGTCACCAAAGCTGGGGTGAATTCTGCAGAAATACATCCACTGCCTAACTGCGCCCCCCATAAATGAGTATCCCGGGGCAGGGTCTTTGCTGTCCGGTGAACGCATCTTCGGGCCCTGGTGTTCGCATCACGGTGGGGATTTTTCTCGAGGAGGGGAAAGCGGATCTGGTTGGTGGCGAGCTGAAATGCACGGCGCTGTGCTAATCCAGCCGGAAAAGGACCTTTCGCACCTCTTTGGAGGGCCATCGAGACATCCCAGGGCTGCCCAGGCTCCAAGCGAAAAGCAATTTGGGAAATGAATGAATACGGAGTGAGGCAAAAGCTCGCAGGCGGTGCACAGGCTGGACAAGGAGGATGCCATGGTATTTGCTGATCGAGTTTTAAACCTGAGCCAGGACTGTGCCGGTGACTCACTTCCTTGACTGGGTGGTGAAGGGGTTGGTGGCCAGAGGCAGAAGGAAGGGTAGGGCTAAAGCCTGGAGCATAATTGCTTTTTAAATCAGTCAATAAGACTTATTAGCTGGCAGCGGAGGGACTGGCTGTGCAGGGTTGAGTCCTGTGACAAAGGAGGTGAAAGCAGATGTGGCGCCAGGGGTAGGATGAGAAACCGATCCCAGAGACGCCGTGTCCTGTACTGCGGAGGCTGTTTGGCTTCGGGACAGCTCTTAAACATGCTGACAGACCGCGCCGTGTCAGAGGAATGACTGCTCCAAAGTAAACACGCTACTTCCTTTCTTACTCTGCTCGTCGCATGTGAAACAGGTGAGCGTGCTAACGACGGGCTGGAGCCAGCCAGCTGGCACGCACGCCCAGGCATGAGGAGCTGTGCACGTGCACGGGAGGTGTACAGACAACTGGCAGGTGGGACACTGCCACTTTGCACGTGGCCGTTAGAGATGTGTTGCTTGTCGTTTGGGTGCTTAGACGGTCAACACGCTACTGCTATGGACAGACTGGGGCTAGACCCCGACTGGGCCGAGCGCTGCAAGAAGTTGCAGATGTGCCCTGCACATCGCTGGCAGACTAGCTCGTTAGCATTGTGTTCCCCCAGGGCTAATGAGTCCTGCCCGAGTGAGGTACATCAGCCTTTGTGGGCTGGCGGCTGGCGACACGTTCTGCACAGCCCAGGCTACGCGGGCATGCCAAAGGCAAAGGTGCTGGCACTGGCTCTGGATTTAACACGCTTCCCGGGCATGTGCACAGCCGTGCAATTGCTTCCATTCCTTTCCATTCATTTACCTAAGAGAAAAGACCAAGAAAACACGAGCCACAACCAATGTCAGGCAGCAGGTCTCTGACTCTCCCGTGTGATGCAGCCACACCAAGGAAGTCGCCACGACCTTTTGGAAGAACAAGTTTCACGACACAACTTAGCGTTCAAATGGGTCAGAAAAGCTAAATGCAGATTGCAAACACCTCCGAGCTCGGCAGTGTCCGGCTCAGGGGCGTTGACTCTCCTCTGATATAGTCTGGCTCTGACTCCTGCCGAAGCCCAGTGAAGAGACCCAAAATGCAGCCCTCCTTCATTAGTCTCAACATCAAGTATTGCACCTTCTGGACAGAAAAAAGGCGACGGTCTCTTAAAGATAATTTATCAGCATTGTTGCATCTGTTTCATTCCTGGTACTTCTGTTACTGCCTGGGTGTTTCCTTGCTACCCTAAGTTATCGTACATACTAAATTAATACACTAATTTCCCACAAAAAACAATGGCCAAATGCCTCAGAGTGATGTTCTTGTTGCACTGGGGAGGGGGGAACGCGAGCAGAGTCAAATAAGACATTTAGTAGCTGCCATAACGAAAAAAGAATATGGCAAATGCAAAAGGTTTCGTTGTGCACCCCTGCAGGTAACGCTCGCACAAACCTCCCAGGCCCGTGCCCATCCTTCGGGCATAACTAGACCTAAAGGACAGACAAAACGGCATGGGTCTGCAGTGCCCAAAGCCAGAGGCAACCCAGGAGACTCTTGAGAGGGCTGAGTTGAAGGAGGCAATCCCTGGACCAAGGTCCTCGTAAGGGGCCGAGTGGCACAGCTTCCTCTTTGCTGATTTACACCAGCTGAGAATATGATGCATCCTCCAAGGGCTAACCCACATAAGCCACAAGATGCTGGCCTTTGGAGGAGGGGGACATCAAGGCCATGGGGCATCGGGAGCAGACGGGGAAATGTAGGGAGCAAGGACACGGGGCGATGCAGCAGCCGTGCATTGCAGGGCGCTCTCCTGCCCTGCGCAGGGCACCGAGGAGGGCTCCTCCCTCTTCCCCCTTTCCGATGCAGCCACACGAAGAGCCTGGATCTTGGAGCCAGGGCAGGGCAGAAGGCAATGCAGCCCCCCTCCCACTCGCTGGGGGTGGGCAGGAGGTATAAACCCCTCTCCTGTCCCGCACACTTTTGTCACAGCCCGGACCCCAAACAGCTTCCTGCTGGAGAAAGGGCAGGTGCGGCCGCTCGTGGGTCTCGTCCAGCTCCGGGGCCACTGGGGTCACGCCGGTCCATCGCAGGGACCCCGCGTAGGTGCACGCACGAAGCAGCAGGCGCCTGAGCTTGAGCATCAAGCTGTTCTTGCTACCCCTCATTTCCCCGTTCCCCTTCGGCATGCAGGCATGTGTGTGTGTGTGCATGCATGTGTGTGTGCGGGTGTGCGTGCATGCATGGATACACAGCACACAAACCCCACTCAAGTTCTGCCTGGGCTTTTGTAACCGACTGTCCCCCCCGGGCTCCAAGACACCGGCTGGCAATGCCCATGCTCATGCTGGCCTGGCTGGACGGCTGATCCTGCACCCCGTGTGATGTACAGACGCCACCCAGGCCACACGCCTGCCCGGCAGATCACATGCCACGTCTATACCTGTATCACCGAGGGGAAATGGGTTTTACTGGCAAAGCCTGCGTGTCGCAGCATCTCAGTGCAAACACCGCTACCCCGTGCTGCTTCTCACACCGCACGTACGCACTCCACCGCGCTCAAAGGCTTTGTCATGCTTGTACAAAGGACCGTGCCTGTGCACATCCTGGCGCTTGTGGCGGCTTGCTCTGTTTGATTGATAAAGCCTTAGAGCCATTAGTTAAACTACAAGCAGCAGCAACAATTGTTCCTAAGGGAGCTTCCCTTGGAGAACGTCAATACTTGTCAAATATTTGAAAACAAGCTTGTGAGCGGGCTGCGGGGAAATGAAAATCAATACGCGCGGCTGTCAGCTGCTCGCGGCGTTCAGGAAGCAACAAAGCCGAGACGGCGAATGTCGATTTTCCTAATGGCATGCGACGGCTGGCGCGCGAAGCACCTTCGTGCGTGTTATGCCGTGGCGCTGCAATGCCTGAAAGCGGTGGGCGAAGGATGGGACATGCGGCCTTCATGTCTGCATGGCGCGTCTTTCCTGCCAGGACCTTGGACTCTGACTTTGGGGAGGGTTGGCTTGTTACCGTGAGAAAAGGGACAGCAACTGAGGAGGTGCAAAGCCGCAACAGGGCTCTTTCTACCTCCAGCAAGGGAGGGGAGGCAGGCCAGGCTGCTTCTCTCGCTCGCTCGGGAAGTATTGCTACCGACTCCTGGATCCTCGCAGAGGAGCTAAATCCCTCTTGACCGCTGGGTGTCAGCCTCGGCGCTCGCATCGAGCGGCCGGTGCCCAGCAAAGGCAACGAGGCCAGAGTGGGGGTGCAATTAGCTGCTTTGCTGCAGCTGAGGTCTTAGTTTGTCAGCAGCTCCCTGAGTCTGTCCCAGACCGGGGTCCTCCTCGGGCGAAGGCTTCCCCTGGCCACAGCTGGAAATGGCCCCATGCACCTGGGAGCAGCCAGGGCACCGCACGGCCACCCCGAACCCTCCAGCCGTGGCCGCGTGTGCTGGGGTTGGGGTTGGGGCTGTGGCCCTGCTGACAGAAAGCAGCTGGGCCTCGTGTCGCGGAGCTGGGGAGCCCTGGCCTCGGGACGCAGCGCCCGTTTGGCAGAAAGGGCCCTGCCCAAACCTGCGGGACGCCCAGCACCGCGGAGGGATGCTGCTCCCACACGGCTACTCGCTCAGTGCTGCCGGGGGCACTGGTTTCAGGAGCAACGGGGACACCTCGCTCTGTCTCTCCCACCCCACGTTGCACCCATGCATGGTCCATGTGCACCCTTGTGCTTGCAAAGCAGCTGGCAGGGATGAGGCTGCTCGTGGGCCAAGCCCACCGCCGCTCTGGCCCCTTGCATGCCCGCACCCAGGGGGGCCTGTCGCACTGCTGCTGCGTCTCCTCTCCTCTGTGCCAGGTCCCGCACACAGCTGGCGAGCCCCCCTACTATTGCATTCGTGGCTCTGCAGCTCCGGCGGTGCCAGGCTTGCCCCTGTCGTCTGTCATCCTTGCTCGCCTTCCCCCTTTGTTCTCCGCACCTCTGCGCCGTGATGCTCCCCCTGCTCCGGTCCTCCGACAGGGCCGCGGCCCCAGCCCCTCCAGCGTCCCGGGCACAGCTGTACTCTCCAGCTTGCCTCGCTCTCCTTCTCTCCCCTTATCCCTCGGCTTCTGCCTCTTCGCCACCCTTCCTCATACCTTCCCCGTGGCTGTCAGAGCCGCAGCTCCCTGTGACAGAAACCCGAACCCAGCCCTTTGACCCTGCTCTCGCCCTTCACCGCAGTGCAACGCTCCCCAGGCCTCCCTTTAGCTGTGCCCCCTGGTGATCCCCGTTTCCTGTTGTTTGCCGCAGTTTCCTTGGTATTTAATCCATCCTGGAGGTGGGTTTGGGTGGCGGAGGCCGGGCAGAACAACTCGGGAGCCCTGCATCGCGTTGCGATGGGCTGTGAAGGGCAGGACTGAGCTACCTCCTTTCCCGGGCGAGACGGCTCAGACTGGAGCCCCATTAACCTGGCCGTCAGTGGGAGGGGGACTTAGCCCGGGCAGTTGTTTTGCAATAGCCGCTCATATTTTAGGCCCCTGCTGCATTTTTTTCTATATGACACAACTGACTGGCACAGCGCGCACTAATTGTAGACGCACGCAAAGTAAAACCAGCTGCAAGTGCAAAGTCTTTATCACACAATTAACGGGTGAATCACGCGATGCATTTAGACTGGCCGGACGTGCAAGGTAATGATCGCACGATGAAAATGACTCTCTAGCTAGAAAAAGGAGCTAGCCTGCTACAAAGTTAGTGCTTGGAAATGTCTCACAACTCTAGAGCTGGTTTGCACCCCGCTTTCATTTGAAGGGGTAGCAGGGCCCATAGTGTGGGGGATGGGCTCAGAGGGTCTGAGAGAGCTGGACACTCGGTGAGGTTTTGGCTTTTCAGAGAGAAGGACTCTAGTGCACATGGCAAGGCCGCCCCAGGGGGGACAGGCTGGTCCCTGCCTGGGCTCTCAGACATTGGGATGAAAGAAGACTATGAGGCTATAAGACAACCTAAAAGCAGGACACGACAGCTTCATTTCAGCAGGCTCTTCCACCCAGGTACACCTGCACACTGGTAGAGAAAACAGCCCAGCAGAACGCACCTCATCGGCGTTCACCCGGGAACGTGCCAGCGACAGTAATAAAGAGAAAGGGGATGCTCTAGGGAAGGGGTTATGTTTCAAGGCTAAACCCATAAACCTGCCACTCTTCGGACACCCAGGCATAGCCAGGAGCCACACAATTGAGTGCAAAAGACCTATTCATCTGCCCTGATTTGGAGAGCAAGGCCAGGCTGGAACATATGCCGAATAAACTTCGAATGCTGAAAGCTCAGGGTAAAAGCACGTTCACAATGTGCGTCTAACCTTTCGCAACCTCATTCCACTTCCAAACAGCCGATACCGTCCGCCGGCAGGCTGCTCCGCTGCCATTTCAAGGAGGCGTTCGCTGCCAGACCACACACTGCACGGGCCAAATTCACCTCTTCCTACGCCCGAAGGCTGCTCACCTGCCCTCTAGCCCCTCGCTCTCCGAGTGACCGCGACACCCCAGCGCTATGGGGGCATCTGAACGGTAACACGTTGCAATCCCAGCATCTCCTCCTAACGTCTTTTACCCAGGAGGAGGTTCCTAGCAGCGAGCTATGCAGGCCCGCATTGTGCAGCCGTGGCTCCGTGCAGGCAGCCTCTTGCGCCTTGCAGTGCCACCGAAGTCGGTGCAGAGCGGGCTGCAGGATTGCAGCACTGGAGGTGCAGAAAGTCCTGCAGGAGATTAAACAGGATACAGCAGCCAGGCAGACCAGTTCCTTGGCAGCTCTGTCTCTCTCCCCGCACGTCTCTCTGTCAGGCAGGTCCTGTCCGTGCTTTCAGACTCGTGTCACGGTAGCCTGGCACGCAGGACGGCAAGGGACACCCGAGGCCAGGCTCAGGCTGCCTCAGGCAGCTGCATCACACAATCTGTTCATAGATACAGCTCTCTCTGTCTGGAAACGGGTCAAGAACATAGGAATTACCATGGACTGGGTCAGACCCTACATCCGTCTTGCCCAGTCTCCTGCGTCACACGGGCCGAGGCAGCAAGGGAGGTGGCTGGGTCTGAGCAGGGTTTCCCCTGTTCCTCTCCCGCTTGCAACCTCCAGCACTGAAGGTCGAGGATGCAGAGGCCGTGCCCCTCACCCCTGTGCTCAATAACTACCCAGGCCCTTTCCTCCAAGAACACATTCGATCCTTTTTTGAATCGGGCTACGTCGTCAGCTTGCACCACATCTGGTGGCCGCACTTGTACGACAAACTGGGTAGACAAGAATTGCCTTGCATTCATTTCAAACTGATGGCCTCCTAGCTTCGCTTTGTGACCCCTAGTTGTGGGGGCCAGCGCGTCGACCGTACAAATATACCGCAGGAAGGAGCCCCCGCCCCAGCAGTAATGCACACAGCCGCGTGTTTTACATACCAGTCGCATGCTTGTCAGGTCCAGGAGTTTCAAGTTTTATCTGAGGCCATTTCAAAGCAGCCCACGTAGAAGGCAAGGCGGATTTGCAATTTGCAGACTGACCCAAGTTTGTGTGTGTATAGATATAGATATAGCAGTGTATAGCTACAGATATAGCTATAGCTATAGGTATAGTGGTGTATAGATATATCTATAGATCACACGCTTTCGTGAGCTGAAGCTAACTTCATCAGCTGTTAAGAAAGGACAGGCAGAAAGCTGAGTATCAGACAGCTTGAGCAATGGATATATCTGTCTACTTTGGTTAGTCCATAAGGTGCAAATCTACTCTGCCTGGTACCTGACTTCAGACAAGCGTGGCTAGCCTGGTCTGTATTGTCCTGTACACAGATGGAGAGTCCACATGAAGACGCCCAAAGATCTTTCTGCTTTGAATTGACATCTGTCTTCTTGCCGGGAGAGAAGAGGTCTGGACAAAGGGACAGATTATAGGAAATGAAACGGCAGGAAACTTACTGCACGTCCGGGGTAGCAGTCCACGGGTCTGCTTTCCTCCAAGGTGAGGTCCTGCCCCGCTGAAGAAGGGGCCTCGGATTAAAATCATCATTGGCTCTGATTAGACTCCTCAATGAGCCACCAGCTTCATTAGCAGCTAAATGGCTGTGTGAGAAGAGACTGCATATTTAAGCCCAGACAGCTGAACATAATTGTAAAGTACTTCTATAAATTTTAACAAATTTAACCGGGAATTAGGCATTCGGCAACTAGGACAGACAACAGCTTAAACAGTTCAAAACAGCCACAAAGAAGATCTATAAAAAAAAAAAAAAAAATTGAATAACTAGGCTGTATTTTAATCAAACATCAATTAATCCAATTTAGCTGTGACCTAATTAATGTCTGAGACACAGGCGGGTTCAGAACAGCAGCTTTAATTTACTCCTCTGTGATGTTGCATGATTCATTCGTTTCGGTACGCTCCCCGTCTCAGGTTGCTTAATGAGACGTGTCTGCAGACCAGGAGCGGAATATTTCCGCAGCAATACAACCGCACGCATCATCCTGGGAAATCACGTATGAAGTTCTCTTTAAATGCTACGCACATGGGAAACAGAAGCTGGTGGCAAACGTAACGACTCCCATGCATTGCTCTTCCTTGCGGTCCCTCCAAATTTAGCTCCAGTTGGTTGCACAAAGTCATGTTTCACTTGGGAACTCACCCGAGCATGCACTTGTCCCCTACCATATCCTTCCTTTCTTCCTTCCAGGTTTCTAAATCCCTTTGAAGATCTGCTTTTGGGACCAACCTACTTATAACTGCTTTGCAGGCCAACTTTTTAGGTTCTTTTAGAAGACAGCATCCCGGAAGGGACTCAGGGAAACTTTGCAGCTTTCCCTTCTTTACGGATTGCCATAAAGGCAGAATCTGCATTAAAAATAGAATAAATTGGTTTCCCCCCATCTAGCCCCTTGCAGCAGCACCGTGGTGCTCCCATTGCCTCCACTAATGCTTCCGGGTTCACGTGCAAGCTTTGTCGGAACGAGGAACGGCGCATATTTCTCGCAGTGGATGCAGCTGGACGCCGCGTGCCTGCAAAGTGCAAACGAGGGGAAGCCCTTTTGGAGAGCTAAAGGGCTGAAAACGATGCAGCCTCCCGGCACAGGGCACGATAACCTGAGCTAACTGGCAGAAGGCCCCTTGGCTGCTGTTATCAGGTGTTGCAGTTTAGGGTAGTCCAGGGGTTGCTCTTTATCATTATGCAGCTGCTGAAACAAGACCAAAGAGGGATCAAGGGGTCGTAACACGTACAAATGCAATGTTTCTCTGTGCAACATGTACCTTGGCATTGCGAAGTACATGCTTTACATGGCCTGGCATCTACTTCTTCGTGCCCTGCCAGACCTTTAGCAGTACCTGCAGCAGCAGGCGGAGAGGAGAAGCTGCTCAGGACTGACCGCCGTGAGCGGGCCATATGTAATCAAGCACCTCTGACACGGGCGTCCAGGGTCTTTGCTCCAAGGAGGCAAAGATTTCTCCGCACACCGCCTGCCCCTCCTGGGCTCTCACGTCCAGAAACATTTTGTGACCGTACCTTGCTGTTCTGCACCTCTGTCTTCTGGAGTCATGCGTCACCGCTCCTCCAAATAGTCAGCATTTTGGTTCATGCGCTGGAAGAGGACGTCATTGTTTTGTCCGTGACATAAGCAAAGTAACGAATAGTTTTTAATCTAGTCTCAGCAGTAAATAGGAAAAGCCTCCTTTGCATGGCATCAGCAGGCGTGTCTGCCAGACGACTGCTGTGCGGCCCCGGGGTGGCAGAGTTACGAGCTGACTTCTGCCAGGACGAGCAAAGCCAGACCTGGGAGGACGAGCTTCCTCGTGCGTGCAGCTGTCACAACGCTAAACAGACGTGTCAGTAAAATCACTGCAATAAAAACCCGCACCAGCGGCATGCGTTATAATTCTCTTTTTCATGTTACCTCCCTCTCGGCCCCCGCTTGCGCTGGTATTTGGGAACCCGCAAGATGAGGGCAGCAAGTCAGGGCCAAAGAGCCACGCTCCCTCCTGCAAGGCCGTTTTGCGTGTGTGTACGTACGTGTGCATACGTGAGGTTGTGCGCTTAATGCCGTGCTGGCTTGGATCCCTCTCCTATCAGCTTCCCCTGATGCCCCTTCTTCGTGCATGGGGTGGAGCCTGCAGCTCCTCGCATTTGACCCCGGGGCAGCTCGCGGATGCTGGACCGGGGAGCAGCCCAGCCCTGGTGAAGTCTGCCTGTGCTCTCAGGCTTCTTCATCACGGGGCAGTCGCTGCAACGTCTCAGTGCCCACAAATGGAGCTGCAGCCCCATACCCTGCCACGCGTGACAACAGGCGTGATGCTGCGTGTGCCAAGGCAGCTCGTGACCCTCCAAACCTCCCTATAGCACTGGCCGCTGGTACCGCTGGGTCGCGGTCCATCGCAGAGGCTGCGGATGCCTTTCCAGTGGGACTGAATGGGAGCAGGACTCTGGCTACACACAGCCATCGCTTTTGTGGCTGGATCAGCTGTGCTGGTACGTGTCGTGGCACAGCTGCTGCAGGTAGGGACGTCGGACCACGGGGCTGGGCTCCTGTCACTTCCAGGGCTTCAGGGGCCTGATTGCATGGAACAATGGCTCTGGTTGCTTGGCCCTGACCCAGGGCATGCATCTGAAAGCTTAGGGAGCCCCCCCGGGGGTCCCCAGTCTGTGCTCGCAGATGCACACGCAGGGTTGGGACAGGGGAATCCCTGGGGGAAGGGAACACGGGGCATATTGTGCCATGAATGTACAGACATCCACCACGATAAAGCACGGAGAACTGATAGCAGGGACCATCGTGCAACCCTTCTGGAGTATCGGGGCAGGGACGTCTGTACACCCATGCTCTGTCCCGCCATGAGAAGTTGCACGGCAGGACAGGAGCGACGTCTGCTTGCAGCCTCTGTCGTCCGGCACTTGCCCGCTCTCTGATATAACGTCTCTCGGCTACTTGCGGCCTGGGCTGAACCAAAAACTGCTCCCGACCCATGAGCCGTCCTCCCGGACAGAGCAGGGCTGCCCCGGGAAACAGCGCCCTGCCCCGGTGCACGCGTGGCACGGACGTGATGCCTGAATCCCCACGCTGGCTTTGGGCCCCCGGGACTCACCGGTGCCTCCTTGAGGGGTTGCTACTGTTGACCCAAGGGGTATGAGGCCGGGTTGTTGGCCTCCAAATCATGCAAAATTTGGGGCCCAAATCATGGAAAATTTGGGGCCCACGCTGTCCTCAGTGTCTTGAAAGGAACAACTAACGGGCACAAGATAAGCAGCTTGCAATTACCGAATGATAACCCACCGCTGGGTTCACATGGCAGCCCAAACAGACCTCTGAAGGGCACGGACCGGTGGGAGGCTCTTGGCAGTCAAGGAAATCCTGGGTTAGGATCGGCTTGTGCCAATGGTACCGCCAAATGGCATGCCTCGCGTTTGACCCAGGAGATACCAGCGTGTCGAAACACTGGTTTCCCCTTCTCCCTGGTCTGTTCATGGCGCCGCAGCTGTGTCCGCGTGACCCCGAGCTCCGGGATCCGGTCCGCGAAGGATTTCCTGGGCCACCTGCGTGCCTGGCTGCTTTGGAAAAGGAGGGCTTCCACCCGCCGCTGCTTCCAAGGATGGGTTTCCGCTCTTCCAGCTCAAGTCTCGGGGAAAGCAAGGAGATCTGCATGTTGTGGCTGTAAAGCACATCACGTCTGAGCAGAGACCCAAGCGCACGCTTCCCCCAGATATCTCCAGAGCAGGACTTCTGAAAGCGTGCAAGAGGTAACTGCAGGAGAGGCCGAGCGGTTGGGAGGAGGACGTGACGAAATGCAACCATTTTTTAACCCCTCAACACTGTCACTTTTCATAGAAGTGGAGACTCACCTCTCTGAGGGCTGGAAGGGCGAGGACGTTTGCTGGTGTGAAGATCCTGGGCCGCAGCCGTCGGAAAAAATCCAGTACCTGCTCTGGCTCTTTTCATAAGTATACATTTTAATGGAGGGTAGGGGGAAATGAGGTGTTATTTCTTTGATGAAAAACCCATAAAAATAAAATTAAGTAAGAATGATTAAATCAACAAACTTTCTTTAATAAATTAATAGCAGCATCACAAAACCCTGGTGTGACGAACCAAAGGGATGTCGGGTAGGTGACAGCATTGAACCATTCACAAAGATGTTTCTCATCTGATGGCGGGGTGGGGGGATTGTAAGGCAATCCTCTTGCATGTCTAAACAGATCATGTACATCGAAATGGGCTCGGCTGAGAAGCAGCGCTTACCATATTTACAGTTCTCGTGTTCAAATGGTTTCCCATTTTTAAACATCTATAAAAGTTTGGTAGACTCGGTGTTAAATTCTCAGTATTTACATCCAAATACAGCAGGAGCTTTCTTTGCCCTCGAACGACAGAGTCGGCCTGGACCGGCTGCACGGTGCCCAGTCCAGGATGACCCTGGCCAGTGGACTTGGCTAGATGTTTGGATGTCAGGACACGTGAACTATTCACACACGTGCTATAAGCTCTTGTCGTTCAACTTATTGCTTGATGCTTTTAAAGTCTGTGGTTGCTTTTTCAACCTACAGAGATGTCGAGATTTATGTTTTGGAAAAGACGTGCTGTGAATTTGCCCTGCCAAAACACCCAGCAAAAGAAAGCACAGCTCCGATTTGCTCCAGTGCTTGCAGGACCCAAAGCTGAAGCCGGGAGCGGGGCAGCCCCCACGGACGGACGCGAGCTGGTCTCAACGGCTCAGTCCTTTCCTGCCGGCACTGATGCTTGCAGGGAGGTGCCCGTGGGAGCAGGAGTAACGCTCGGGGCCGTGGCTGGCCCCTGCCGGGTGCATGCTGCCTTCCTACGCGTGGCAGGGTGGGCCCCCACTGCCGCACCACCCCCTTTCCCACTGATTTCAATTAAATGACTCTGGCTTTATGCCGATGTGAACAAAACCCATCGGCTTCAGGGGAGCAAGCCCAGACGTCGTATTTCTGTGACGGCCCCATTCAGATTGCTGGATACAACGCAATTCAACAGCATCGCTGGTCCGCTAAGACGGCAGCTCAGGCTGGCAGTTCCCGGACCTTGATATCTGCCGCTCACAGACCCAACAAGTAAAGCCAGCTCTGTTAGTCAAATGCAACTTGTTCTGGACCTGCAACAAGCCACGCTACTCTCGAGCTGCTCCTAAGCAGAGGCTGCCACACGCTCCCACGTGCACCTACCGCGCAGCAGCAGTGTCGGATCGGGGCATTAGCTGATGGAGCTGTAAAACAGTACGGGCTAGATCTGATGCTAAGTGATGCTCTGAGCACGAGGTGGCATGTGAAATGTATCCCTCCCAAGGGCACCGGCTCAAGCAGCACGTGCCCGAGAGCTCACCGACAGCGGCACAATCAGAAAAATCAGTCCAAATTACCTAGGATGCTGACTGCAAGTGCCTTGGTTCACCTGCATTGCAACCTGGTGTGGATGCGCTTGCTCACTTCAATGGGACGTTGCATCAATTTAGCTCGTTTCAGTTGGGAAGTCAGGTGGACTCATTCAGATCCACACCAGGGTTCAATACAGTTTAATCCACTCTAAGGTGAATTCAGATGACCTTTCCTGAGCATCCCCATGTAGACCAGCCTTCAGCTGCAACTTCCCCCCAGCCTCCTTCCTCCTTGCTGCGGGGTAGGACTTCCTTTCTGCTCTGCACCACCAGCACGCGATGACACCCGGCGCTCCCCACACTGGCTCTCCTGGCCCCGGGGGTTTCCGACACCCCTTCAAGTCACTCTCTGCCTCCGCACAAGCCTGGTGCCTGGTGTCTGCAGGGATGGCGCATGGAAAGCAAAGCTCCCGCTCCCGAATTTTAACCCTGCCAATCCCAGGACCTGCAAAAGCAGCATGTCAACATGCAAAGAAATGGCCGAGTTGAAAGACTGGGAGAGGATGCAAACCCGAGCTCTCTGGGACCAGGGCTCTCTTTCCCGGGTAAAACGAACAGCCTGGTGCCACAGGATGCCAAAGGCAGAGGGCTGGCCCTGATGGGGCTACATCCTATCGGTCTGGCCCGCGACCTCCGTGCACCAGCACGCCAGGAGAGGTCTGAAGTCCCTCCTCACTCGGCCGCTGGCCCAATTTGTCCTTTGCAAGGAAGATGTTGCATGGCATGAGTGAGGTCTGGGCCACTGCTGGCTCTGCGGCTGGGGCCGGGCCAGGCGTCTATGAACCGAGGGTGCTCTGGAGAGAAGGGATGCCAAGAAGCTTATGGGGTGGGGGGTGTGGCGGCTTGCACGCTCCCTTGCCCCAGCTGCTGCTGTAAGAAGCGCAGACCTGCCTGCCTGCTAGCCCTGGCACCCCAGGGTGCTCCCTGCTGCTGCCCCCAAGCAGGCTGAGAACAGAAAGCCAATGTGGGGTGTCCCAGCCTGGGAAGCTGCAGGGCCTGTCTCCACGTGGGCAGAGCCTTGCCCCGGCAGCATGCTCCCAGCGGCGCGGAGCAGGGCAGACAATCCCTTGGCACTGCTGGGATCCCAGGACCAGCTCGCACCAACACGCTGAGGTTGCACAGCGGTCCTGGGACGGTCCCCCTCCCCTGCGGACATGAATGAACATGTTTTAGTGCCCAGGAGCCCACCGATCTCGGCTGCCACGGACCTGCGGTCAGAGCCGACCAACATCGCGTCTACCGTGCCCCGGCTGCCGCGGCTGCGTCTCGGCGGGGCGCTGGTTTCCTTCCAGGGTTGTGGCAAGATGAATTCCTGCACTGCTTGCCTTTTCATGGCCCCTGACATGGGTGAGGATTAAAGTACATATTTACTGTCAACCTGGAAAAAAGTTAGACTGACCAAGACCATTTTCCTGTATTCAATATATAAGTATTAATAGGTCATTCTGGACTCCAGCAAACACCACCTGAGATAAATATTCAGCATTTTTGTTCATGCACTGGAAGAGGAAGTCATCGTTTAGTCCATGACATAAGCAAAGTAACGAATAGTTTTTGATCTACTATCAACAGTAAATAGAACCTTAAACTTCACTGCGGTGTATATATATATCTGTGTGTATATATATATATGTATATATGAGTTAAAGTACTGGACCGGAAAGATGGATGTTTAAAAAAAAAGCTTTGTTCGGAAGCAGTATTTACAACGCTCTTCGACGGAGACGCACATTGTTACACAACCGTGTTTGGGCTGCAGACGCATCGCCGCAGACGGCTGCAGCCGCGGGGCTCTGCTACACGCAGCTCACCCTTTCGCTTACAACATTGCAGCTATTTATCGACAACTGTGAAGTCCCTGGCTGCATTTCTAAGCCCTCCTCAATGTCACCCAGCTCCATGCTGTTGAATTCATTGCCATTTCGATAGCTGTTTAAATTGAGGTCCTTCCCGTACGAAGCTGTAGAGGGGACGTTTGGACATTGGTTTTGTCTCAGAGTCGATGTTTTATTGGCCTTGTATTGGCAGCGGATGTAGTTGGAGAAAGCCCTGCGATAGGTTTTATTGAAGAGTGTGTACACAAGGGGATTGACCCCGGAGCAGACGTAACCCACCCACACAAACACGTCCAGGAGTTCGGCCAGGAGGTCTTCGCTGCAGGTCTCCGTGCAAAGCACAGACATGACGTTAGTGATGAAAAACGGGCACCACATGATAAGGAACAAAAAGAAGACGATGCCCAGGACCTTGGAAGCCCTCCGCTCATTGTTGATGGACTGCATGGTCCCCTTCCGAAAGAGCACGGCCTCCTTGTTCGCGGGGGAGTTTAAGTGAGAGGTCCCCTCGTGGTTCTGGAGCATGGAGATGTTCTCGGTGGTGTTTTCCTTCTTGAGGCAGCTCATGCTGCTCCGTCTCTGCTTGGGCATCTCCCCGTACATGAACACGGTGGCTTGCCTCTGCAGCACCTGCACCGTCAGGCAGTACGTGATCACCATGATGACGAGCGGGACGAAGAACGCCACGAAGGACCCGACGAGGACAAATTTCCTTTCGTTCAGGACGCACCTCCCGCTGACGAACACCCGGGAATCGTCCTGCAAACCTATGACGGGAATGGGCGAGGAGATCCCTGGAACGGGGAATAAAAACAGACCGTTACGACAAGCCGAGGCCCGGAGCACGCGGGGCAGGGACGCGCGCCCTACGTTCGCCGGGCTGCATATTCAACCCATTCAACCCACGTCACTATCCTCTGGAGGAAACAAAGACTCCCCTTTGCCGCGCGGAGGCTCGCTAGATGGCACTCCAGCTCCAGCGAGAGGACGAGCTGCCGTCTCGACCGTCTACATAGGTATGCCATTGCGGATCCATGCACTGAATCGCCTCCCCAAGGTCTCGCTGTAACTCAGCTACCGGGCTGTCCTTTCTCTGACATTCGTTTTGCCCTGCAGATGCTCTCCCAGTTGCACACGCGGTGGCTATTTACAACACGCGCGGGCAACCCCGGTTTGGAGAGACTGTGAGAGCATGAGGGTAGATTTGGGTAGATGCAATAGCTTTTATTAGACCAACTAAACAGGTGGAAAAATGGTTCTTTGCCCGCTTCCGCCCTTCTTCAGGCCTGGGGAGAGTCTGCTGGGCTTGGGGCGCTCTCCCAGGTGGGGTGGAAGCCAACATGCAAAATGCAGGCCTGTGAAAATGCAAATGCGTGGGACATGCATGCGGGGAGCACAGACACTCTTAGCCACTGAGGGAGGAATCAATCACATGCAAGAGAGCTGCATCCATCCAGCTTTTAAGGGCTGATCCATGCAACAGGGTTGAAATGGGTCCGACAGATAAACAGCCGCCTTCTCCATGGCATCGTGGCCACGTGCTCAAGGCGAAGTATTTGCTGGTTTTGGTCTGATCCTGAGTGGAGCTGACAGGTGCTCAGTGCCTCTCAGGATCCAGCCCCGTGCCTGTATTGCTCGGGGAGTGCAGACATCCCGGCGGGGATGTCTGCAGGCTGCGAGCGCCTCTGGGAGCGGTGCTGCCAGCACAGTCGGACTCGCTGGCACTCTGCAGGCAGCTTGGTGAGACCCAAGCAGGGTTTGCCTTGCTCCTGTCCCCACGCAGCGCAGGCTGGCAGGGGAGGGCAGCGAGGCCCCAAACCCCGGGCGCCTTGTGTTCCTGCCAGGGCGGTGAGGAGGCACCCGCGCACGGGCCGGTCTGCGATCTGGAGCCAGAGCACAGCAACCAGGCTTCGGGCTGAAGGCATGCAAACTTGAAATGAATTCACTACACTGGTAGCTGTGCGCAGCGTCTGCGTCTCCGAGCCCCAGGCCTCCAGACGAAACCCCAGAAGTCACCAAACTTCGAGTGGGTTTTTGCTGTCTGACACCTTGTGCTATTCCTGCCGAGAGGCAGATCTGTTGAGGACAGGATGACAAATGCGAGATGAGGGAAGAGGACTCTCTCCTTCCCCACCCTGCTTTGCTTGGCAGGCTGTGCTGTCCTGGCACGCTGCCGAGCTCGTCTCCGGGGCCAAGGCCTCTCTCTGGCCACGGCGCTTGCTTGCTGCAAAGGGAGAAAACGCAGCCGGCAGCAGCGATCACATCGACAGCAAAACAGCCCTGCTCTGGGGGCTCGGGGCCGGGGAGGGATGTCAGGGAGACCATCACAATGAAACGGCCTGGAAATACAGGCACGCTAAACTACCCCGTCTCTCTACCAAGACTTTAGCCTCTGCAAAAGCACTTAGTGAATACGGGACAGAGAGGGTGGGTCTCAACGGGGGTCTGATTCCCACCTTTTCAAGCTGTAGCACAAGTGCAATGGAGAAGAATACGCAGAGACTGGGGGAAAACAGATGACGAGAGGAATCAGGTGCGTTTCAGGCTCCTTCAGCAAGATGGCAAAACTAGCAGTGGCAAAGGAAAGCAGGCTGGTAGGAAACAACGTGAATGTCAGATTTCCAAGGGAATATAATGAACGCCGGCGTGTGACACAAAACTACTAGTCGAAACAACCCGCGGTGGACAGACGTCTCCGTCTCCTTCTCCTACTCCATGCATTATTATTTACTGAGCAGTACTACAGGAGCTGCTTCGGACACCGGATCTGCTGGGGCCCATGGTGCCAGGTGCTGCTTGAACACACGACAAGGGGTGGTTTCTTCCCAGAAAAATTGATGCACTAAAGCAGCGGTCAGCAAGGCTCTGGAGCCGCGGGACAGGTGGGCTGGTGTCCCCCGAACTGGCCAGTTGTCGCTGTTTCCCCTCCCTGCCCGGCCACGGCACAAAGCCTCGTCCCCACCTCCCGGCACAAAGCTCCAGCGACGGCTCTGCAGGCCATATCCGGCTCGAGAGCTGTACCCTGCCAATCTCTGATCTAAACAGGCAAGGCAGGCAAAGCCTTGGGTAAAGGGAGCGCTGCTATCCCTGCTTTGCTCATGAGGCACCGAGGCCCAGATTGGGGCATCTACTCCCCCCGGTGCCTTGGGACTCCCCGGCCCTGGGGTCACACTGGCAGCTTGTGCCAGAGCCAGGAACTGGACTTGAATAAAAGTGTAAAAAATAAAACAACATGAAAATAACACTCAGTCTGTGGCTGCCGTCTCCCTCATTTGGGGGCCACGGGTCTATTCAGTTTGCCCGCGAATGCTCCCCTGTGCAACCACGTTGGGCGGTCTTCGTCCCGGGACAGTCCACTGTAGTCAGTGAAGTTGTGCAGTAATTGCTAATCAACCAGACAACAGCAAAAATATAAGTGTAGGATGCAAATATATTAAAAGATCCGCAATGATAAGAGATGAGCTGAAGCCATTCTGCTCCTGGATGCCAGTCCCCCCACCTCCTGCTGCTAGTTCAGTGGTTCATTTCACTCCCAGAATGACCTACATCTCTAGCAAGTCTCTCTCACCAGGTGATTATGTGAAAAGGAAAATGGGAAAAACCAGAGTTTGCAAAGCCATGGCCCATGCACATCGATGACATGAAGCCCAAAATGGTTTGTATCTTCAAGACGAGTGCTAAATGCAGGGAAGAATGAACCGTGGCAATTTTCCTGTTCGAGTGAAGTGGCTTTCTTGGAGTATATCTGCAGAGTATATCCAAGACCTGTCAGCACCATAGATGTAGCCTTTCCCAGGAAGTCATTAAGGGGATTTCTGCTGAACAGCAGTGACCTTACGAATGTTTCACAAGCATGCACAAGCTGTGCCCCTCCTAGCCCAAGCTCCGGCTCCAGCATCCAACCTTCTCTCTCTGTTCAGACTGGAAAAGGTAGCATCAGCAGTCGCTGGCCACCCTCACCACCTCCGCTCCAACTCGGACTACTAGGATCTCAATCCAGCCTGTCTCAGTGTCCTTTTGCAATGCAGTCTGGGAAGCAAATGCGCCTGCCGTGTGCAGAAATCAACAGCAAATTCACCCATGGTGCCGCTTCACTGAGTTCCCGGGAGTTTCACCGGAGTTGGCTTTCGCCCGTGGTGCTTATATGAATGGTCCAGGTATCACTAATGACTAACCGGAAGATCTTGTGCATATTTTGGGCCTAATTCCTTCCCCACTGGCATAAATCAGGAATATATTTACATCCTACACTTACATTTGCAGTCAAAACAGAGTTCTGGGGAAGGAGCACACCGAGCAGTACCGTTTGGATCTAGCCCAGTCATTCACAGGCACAAATGCTTGGGAAAATGTTCTTAAGACCTATTCTTGTGAAATGCTGTTATCCCGAAAATTGACTGTTTGGCAAACAAATCGGGGCAAAGCGGCCACTTGTCGAAACGGAGCGGGGAACTTCCACATCTGCAAAAATTAACTAAAATTAACTACTTGCTGATGATGCCTGACAAGAATATTCTGCTCTAAGTGTTTCTAATGTGAGTCATATTTCTTAATAAAACACATGGGTTTTTAACTGTTGTGACATGGCTAAGAGGGTTGAACTGAAGGACCCCGTTCCTGGCTGGGAGGAGGGGGGAACTCTCCCTCGGATCCGACCAGGTGGAAGAAAATGATTGCGGGATTGGTGCCAACATCTGAATCTGTTTCAGGCCTTGAGACATCCAGGGCGCGTCTACACAAGACACTTACCGCACATTAGCCTAATAACATGCAGTAGCCGGGCACTTAAAAACCATGCAAATAGCAGTGTTATTAGGCTAGCGAGCAGTAAGCATCCCCAAAAATCATCTGCCAGTGCTACTGCGTAATAACTCTAGTTACTGCACATTTAGTTAGTACATTATTAAGCAAGCACTAAATTAAATGTGCAGTATCTAAGGGGTGTTGGTTGCAGCCGTGTTGGTGTAAGGATGGGCTCTTTGGGTGTCTAAGGTGCACTGATGAACATGTAGATGCACCCCCAGGGTCAGATGGGACCACGAGATCATTCAAAGCCATTCACTTCCACCTACTCATCCAAATATTGGGTCTGAGAACTCACGTCTGACAAAAGCACCATTATCAGCTCAAGAGAGAGAGGATCCACTGTCTCTCTGGGAAGCACGTGCACCCCAGAGCCAGAGGCAGCATGCCAGGGTCGGTCATGTCAGTGCCGCACACAAAGCAGAGCCCACGTCTCCTCGCCGCTCCCCTGCTTACAAAGCCAAGCGTGGCACTCGCCCTTCTGCCGTGGCGGTGCACGGGGAGCTCGGGTCCAGGTGCCTGCCGGGGGAGAGCTGTGCCTGCCAGCTACACAGCGCCCCTCGCACAGGGGAAGACAAAGCATCCCCCTGGCCCGCAGCTGCCAACAGCTGCACCTCGGGTAGCGGCTGCCCAGCGCATTAGACATTGCCGTCTGTCTTGTCCACGGCCCCTGCCCCCCGAGCTTGCACACCGGACTCGGTCTGCAGGCGCCAGGGCTCTCCAGGTGAGCAGCTATCACCTGTGTGGGCACAAGTGCTGCGAGCATCACCGGGTAAGGGCGTGCTTGCACTGCAGCCGCCGCCAACTACGCTTGCTGGGGCTCTGATCCAACCTGCAAGCATTGCTTTCGCCCCAGACGGGGATTTCTGTGGGAGTGCTCAAGCTGGATGCTGCGTGGGCCCACGGGACTTCCTTCCAGCACAAGGACGGAGGAGCTGGCCCTCTGCAAATCACCCCGCTCCCACTTGACTCAAGCGATGCAACCCATGCTGACGCTGCCTACAAGACGACACTAGAAGAGACTCAGCTGGGGAAGGAAAGCCAAGCTTTCTAGCAGCAGGACGCTGCTGGAAGCCAAAAATCAGCCCGGAGCAGACAAAGCCGAGAGCTGCTTCTGCCTGAGAGTGCTCGGCGAGCAGCTGGGAGCTGTCTGCTTGCCCCGTGCTTGGATCCAGGGCAGTCTCGCCTGATGCTCCCTCGGCGGAGGACCGACACGCCGCCCCGACGAGGGGGATGCCCGTTCCTGCTGACACCAATGACCACCCCTCTCTTACCCCGGGCAACAGCTCTCCTGACACTGGCCCCGCATGCTCCCAAAGCACAGGCCTAGATCATTTATTACAAAGCCAATTTTAGGTCTCTGGTGCAAGCCCATTTTTTTTCCTGGGTTTGTACAGCCCCGAGCACCATGGCCCCAGCAGCTCTGTAATGAAGCCCGGCGGCCTTTTCCCTGCTCAGATACTGTGGACGAGCCACAGGGCAGTTAAAATGCCCAACCGCACGCGGCACGGAGGTGTCCTACGTGCCATTTCGGCTGTTCTGTTCTCCGTGAAAGACGCGTCGCAACCTTTCCCTTTTCCTCTTGCTTTTACGTTTCTGCATCTCCCTGTTACCCCAGGGACAGCAGAGGGACGTGGAGATGGAGGGGGGCCCGTCGGATGACAAACTCGATTACGGTTGTTGTCCTCGTGCCTATTTCTTGTCATGTCTAAGCTCTTCTCCAGCCAGCGCTCAGCTCTCCCAATGTTACTGAAATGCCGTGACAGACACGGAGGGGCAGATGCTCTTCGCAGCATATCCCCCATTAATAAAACAAAAGCCCAATGACCTCAGATATCTCTCTGTAAAATATTCAAGAACTGGCCCCAGAGAGACAGCCTTTTGGAAGAAAAACGTCCAATCGTACAGAGGACAGTCAGAAATTTCGGCTTCGGTGAAAAAGTGCGTTCGGTATCTTGCTTTCCGCAGAGAAAGCCTACCAGACTAATGGAGATTACTGGCACGATAAAGCCCTCAATGATGGATCCTACTAAAAATGTAAGTAATGGCCATTTTTTCTTCTTCTCTCAAACAAGCGAAAGAAAGGAGCACAGTCCTCCAGGGACAGAGCCTCATTAGAGAAAATAAGAGACCGTGTTTGGCTTGCTTTCTTTTGCTGCTTATTTTTCCTTGTAAAATGTTCACAGATGGAAACCAGGGTGTTCTCCTTTGATCACTAGACGCAGCCCGGGGACACCCACCACAATCCTTCTGCTTCCCCGTCTGAGCCGACGCTCGGTGAAGTCCACGGGAAGACGTCCGCTGACCCTGGCAGGCTTTGGATCTGTGACCAAACCCCCCTGATGGTTAGCGACCAGCTTCAAGATGACATTTGGGGGCATGCTCCCCAGTGAAGAACGAGCCGCAGGATGGGTTTCTCCCCAGAAACTCCAGGTCACTTCTTAAAACAGGTACCATGTACAGTCCTGCTGCGTGCCTCGGATGTGCCTGCAGCTGCTCAGCACGCACAAGCCGATGCATTTGGGTTGGAGGGAGGAGCGGAGGGCAGGATCTGGACCGCCCGGTGCAGCTGGTTGCCTCGTCTCTGCGTGAAGTCCATGGTTGGACCGTCCTCAGCTGCCAGCTTCCAGCCAGGGAGCCTGGGGCGATGCCTAACGTGTCCGACCTACTTTTGCTGTGAACGAGAGTGAAAGCGCTATGACATTGCGACGGCCATCCCGGGATTTAAAAAACCATATTTGACAGGCTGTCTCTCCACGCCGTGGCTATGTCAGATCGACGGCCCCAAAAACACTGTCTAGCTGTGTCTCAGCAGCTGCTGCACCACTTCCACTCAAGACCGCTCCGGGAGACAAGGTGTTAATTTTTCTCGATTCTCCCCAAAACCATTGCCCAAAAAAAAAAAAAAGGAGCAAATGATTTTGTTTCCTAACAAGAAGCATCTGGTGAAGGGCCTTGATAAAACTTTAGTAGTAAAATAAAGGCCCGCAGGCAGGAAGTCATCCTGGGGAGATGGCATCTACTCCTGCTAATGAACTGGAAGATGAGAAGGCCGTTTCAGAAACTCGGCTCTTTCCAGACACACAGAAAAGAAAAACTGGGCTTTTGAAATCCTTCGAGTTCTTTGAGACTTGAAATGAGACTAAGCCACCCCACGCCGGAGGCTCCCAGCGTGGCGGCAGATACGTCCCTGTGCACTACGTGCGTGATGACAGCAGTGAAAGACTTGTGCGGCAGGACCAGGTCTGGGTTTGTCTCAGAGAAAAATAATACAAGTCTTGCACTGGTTGAATGCAAGATAGAAGAGGACTGAATTACGCACGTACTTAAGTGGTGCTCCTAAGTGAGATGTAATTATGTCCTGTGCATCAAGAAAGCTGTTGGTCTTCATTTAGCTATGACGGGAAGGCTGAATCGCCCGGGCTGGAAGGGACCCTTGCAAATGCCACTCAAGGGGCGAAGAAATGGATGATTGTCTCACCTTCACCTGTCCCCAAAAGCGCCCTCCAGCAAGACCGCACGTGGCCGACTACCCTCCGCACCCGGCACTTGCATCCCACCTGTGTGGAGCTCTCATATCACAGGAAGGAGAGGAATTGCTCTGTGGTATTGCCTTCAAGCAACCTAATAAAGGAGGCCAAGGGCTTGCTTTTATCTTGAAGTGCTCGGTCACTCAAGGTATCCAGGTTTTTTAAGGGCTGATCAAGCCAGTAGCTGTCACCAGATACCTGCTAGCAGAGGCGGGTTATCTTGCTGCAAGCTGAGGACAAAACCCAACAGAGCAAAAAGCCAAGTCCAGGCTTCTTTGGTGGGAGTCATCCTGCGACTGCCTCCAAAGAGGTGTTGTTAGCCCACGGCAACCCTCACGGTAGCGAGATCAATGCCCCAGCGTGGTGGACAGACACAGCAAATACACCGGGAGAAGACCGGCTGGGCCCTGGAGAGCTTCGCAGCCACTCTACGCAGAGAGATCACAGACAGAAAGAGGAGACGGACGAAGCAACGGGTCTTAATGAGTGGTGACAGAGGCCCAGGAGAGCTAAACGACTGCGGCTGAGCTGGGACCAGAGCCCAGGTCACCCGGGTCCCAGCGGGGTCCTGTACAAAACTGCCCAGAAGCCAACAGGAATGAAGTTTGGGAGTTATTCAGCCCCCTCTGATCCCTGCGGGCTGCTACGGGAAGTGGCATTGCACACACAGCGTAGCAAACACCCCCTGGTTTGGTCAGTCGAAGGACGTCAACCCGATGACCGCTCTCAGCCCCACATTTTCTGCTCCCGTCCCCGGTGCATGATTCTGTCTCTCCGTGGCTTCCTCTGTCGTCGCAGCACTTACTTTGTGAACTGCTAAAGCTGCGCCTCAAACCACTCAGCGCGTTACCGGATGAGCTTCTGGGCCACACCTGGACTTGGACCGCTGGCACACCCGGGGCTAGTGTGAGCGGGCAGAGCCTTCGCGCCATCCATGGAGATTTACTACCGCTGCTTCGGAGCAGGACCTGCCTGCTCGGAAAGGCCGGGGGCAGCCGCTGCTGAGGAGTACCGGCGGCCAAACCCTGGTGCTCTCCTAGCATGAATGAAGCTGTGACAATTTATATCTGCTGAGGATGCAAGAGAAGGATTTTGGCCACAACAGGGGTTGAACAGATTTGGCATGCCCATTGCCATTTTCAAGCCAGAAGCAATATCGCTGCCTGCCTTCAGCACTGGGGAAAGTGTGTCGTTGCCCTGGATGAGCTTTCATTAATATGCATCGCCTTCACTGTTCTCAGCAATACTATTGCTGCACCTCCCACAGAAGGAGAGCTCAGAGGCAGGATTTTGCAGGAGAATTTATGCTGTTTTCCAGAAGGTGAAACGAGCCTGTTTAACCTTTGCTTCGCTCTTGACAGCTCTTCTATTTATTACGGACTTTCTTGTCTCCGAATGACGAGCCACGCACGGAAAGGGTCCACCCCAACGAAAAGGTTCGAGCAAAATCCCGGTAGCATATTTAGACTGCCCATCTGTTGTCCTACCCAATACCCGCGTTCGTGCCAATTCTGTTCCTTGCAACATGTGGCCTCAGCCTTGTTTGCTAACTTCGGGGTTGAGTCTGCAAACAGTTTCGTGTGCGCACCCTTGCTTCTCCGTGGAGTCCCGCCGGCCGAGCGAGGACCCTGCCCAGACCCCGGGAATGCACCTGTTTGCTTTAGGTGATATCCTTCCTCGCTGAGAAAGTGCCCAGAAAGGCAAGAATTCAAGCCAAACCAAATCAATCTCAAACCTCTCAAAGAAGGACGCCAGCAAGAGAAGAGTCAGCCTACCCATTGCTAATACCCCACGCCTTGCTCGTGTCTTATGAGCTTGAAAACTATCTCCAAAATCTGGCTGCCGTGAGCATTAGGGCCTAGTCCTACTGGGCGGGGTGGTGTCTGGTTTGCTCCCTAATGGGCCTCGTTAGGACTCCTTGCAGAGGAGGGGCTGCTTGGCGTGAGCACATCCTGACAGCTGTGACTACAAGAGAGTCACGTAATCAGTGCTAAGCAGTCACTGACCTATCCCTAAGTTGTTCGTATCGCCCAGTCTCACGGGGAAAGCATTACAATGCTGAGGGAGTCAAACACGGGCATGAAGGCCTGTTTAATGTGCTATTACGTACGTGATTGAACCTCTCTGTCTGAGACCAGAGCGGGGATATACTGCGGGCGTTGCGAGACAACAGACAGGAGGACGGCCTTGTTCCAACGTAGCATATATGTGCTTGACTATGCACATGCCTGTTTTTCTCCTTTCTTTAGTTATTTGTTCTGTCTTCAAGCCACAGAAGACTTGCTTAGCAAGGTACTTTCTTGAAATGGTAGGAAGCCCCCCATGGTATTCACAATTAATATTACATAAACAAGACATGTGGTGCTCTGTGGTTCATTAAGACATAATGTCAGGATGCCAAAGAGAAGTCGCAGCTGCTCTCTGCGAGGAGGAATACGTTCGAGACATGCCAATTACTTCGCTGTCGTGCGGTGCAGGAGACCTCCGCTGTCCCGATGCCAGACGGCAAGGGTGTCAGGAGAGCGGGCCGGGTAATAGATTGCAAGTACAGCAGGCTTCGACAACGGGCTTTCTTTGGAAGTGGGACGAGGAATGGATAGACGCGAACACCGCAGACTCTCAACAGGAACAGAGAAAAACGGGGGCTCTTCCATTCTCCGGCAACGATGACAATGTCAGATGAATGCCGCTACAGACACAGCAAATGTCATTCCCAACTAGGAACCCGCACGCTCGTCCGTGGCCGGGAGGGATGCTACGCAATGCTGCCGACGGGGAAGCTGGAACAGGCCCATTGCAGCTCTGCCTTCCTCCACAGAGAGGTGGGTGTGCAACACGCCCGCCGTGCCTGCTACACCCCCTCCGCTCGGACATACCAGACTAACCCCACTAGCAGCTGGAAATGGTGCCCGCACACATCGCCAGCTCCACAGGCGACTATAATAATACAGGAACCCAAAATGCATTTTGACTTTACCCCTGACCTCTGGCTCCGGATGAGAGGAAAGATGGGAAGTGAACCTGAGCTGGGGTTCATAGGACCCTAGAAAACGAGGGTTGGAAGGGACCTCAGGAGTCCAGCCCCTGCTCACACTAGCACCAGCCCCAACTGCCAAGGCTTTGTCTACCTGGGTCTTAAACACCTCCAAGGATGGAGACTGCACCGCCTCTCTGGGTAACCCATCCCAGTGCTTCACCACCCTCCTAGTGAGAGAGTTTTTCCTAATATCCAACCTCAACTTGCCTTGCTGCAGCTTGAGCCCATTGCTCCTTGTCCTGCTATCTGCCCCCACTGAGACCAGCCCAGCTCCATCCTCTTTGCAGCCCCCCTGCAGGGAGGTGAGGGCTGCTATTCAATCCCCCTCGGTCTTCTCTTCTCCAGACTCAATCAGCCCATTTCCCTCGGCCTCTCCTCACCAGTCCTGTCCCCCAGCCCCACAACGATTGTCATTGCCCTCTGTGGGACTCTCTCCAATGTGTCCCCATCCTTTCTGCAGTGGAGGGGGCACAGCTGGACACAGGATCCAGATGTGGCCTCCCCAGTGCTGAATAGAGGGGAGAATCACTTCCCTCGATCTGCTGGCAGCGCTCCTACCGATGCAGCCCAGGATGCCAGTAGCCTTCTTGGCACCGAGGGCACACTGCTGGCTCCTGTTCAGCTCCTTGTCCCCTGTCCCCCCAGGTCCTTTCCTGCAGAGCTGCTGCCCAGCCCATCACCCCCAGCCTGCCCCGGTGCAGGGGATCGCTTCCTCCTCAATGCAGGACTTTGCACTTGAGTTGGGGGTGTTTTAATCCCCATCCATAGTTAGTCACACGCGGTAACGCGGCTGACTTGGACGGCAGCAGCACCCTGAAGCTTTGGGGCCCCAACACTGGCTGCATCTTGAAGCTCATTCCCAGGTTTGCTCCCATGCTTGCTCAGGGGAAGCCCCACATACCTGCTGGGGGATGTGATCGGATCCGAAAGGTTCAGAACTGAAACCCACTATGTATGCTCACGGCAGCTGCAGCCGCAGCACACAGATGCAAATCCACTTCAGGAACCACTACGACATTTCTTTTGAAACCATATTGCCCTGTTTGTGCTTCTTCCTGGGCAACAAAATGCACCGAGCGGGTGCCTTTGTGCTGCTCACATCCCGCACACAACTATACGGGAGGCTCCATCTTGCACTAAACCGAACTGGAGAAGGGCAGCACTCCCTAGGCCAGCGCCATGGCACAGGGAGCCAGGAGCTGCGGGTTCAATCTCACGCTCCGGTGCTAGCTAACTACCAAATAACAGGTTAAAACAATGAATTCCCCGGTCTCTCCATCTGCAAAATGGAGATAACAGCTACTCTCACACAAGCTGCTGGTAAAAGGTTCTCTATTACACAAATTACCACCTTTGTCAGAGGGCATTTCCCATGGCATGCATGCTCTGGCCTCAACCTCTCAAAATTGTGGTTGATGAGAGACAGGTCTGTGATTTTTTTTGTGAATAATGGGATACGTGTAGGCCATGCTAGATGCAGTGCAATGGCTAAGGTGGTGGCTACAAAGAAAGGAGGAAGGAATTCATGTCGAACTGTTTCCACTCCACAAACAAACGCAGGTATTTCACGTGCACAAAGGAAGGGCTAGTAAAAGCTGCAGCATTGCTAAGATCTGAGACTCCTTTTCTCTCTTTCTTCTCTTTTTTCAGTTTTGCCAGTTCAGAATACCGCTCTTACTACCCTGTGTCACAGGCGGCTGTCATATCATCCATCTTACCCTATTAAAACATAACAGAAAGCAGAGATAAAAGGACCTCTGTTCCCATAGGAATCTTCCTTACTGCACATTATTTCTCCTACAACAATGCACGGATGCCCCAGTCCGGATCAGGCCCACCTCTGCCTCGGGAACAAAAACCAGAAGCAAAAAGCTGTCCTAATCCATCTCGCCTCACGTTGCCGTACGGGTACCCGAGCGGCGGCTGTGTGTGTGATCTTCCTGGAGGGAGTGAACACAACAGACAATCTCGAGACCTTGTGAACTCTGCTCATGAGAAAGTGAGGCTGCACGTCCCGTTAACTGGGCCCTCTCTGGTTCTGCATTATGGTTCTTTAAGGGCAATTACACTCTTGGCTAACCTCTCATTATCTACAGGTCGCATGGCAAGAGACTTCCCTTGCTATCTAAAAGGAAGCATCAGGGCTTTAACTGGAGGCGAACAGCGGCGCTCGGTTTAGATTGCCTGACTAAACCGCGTCGCAGCCTCTCAGCGGCTCGTGCAGCTCTCGTTCGGAGAGCCCTGCACCGTGCTTGCTCCACTTGGCCCTTGCAGGTGAGAGGGAAAGCACCCCAAGTCTCTGATCCTTGTAACCCCAAGAAGTCGTGCCTAGATGACAGGTTGCACAGCCCAGGTCTGTGCCTAGCCCTTCATGGCTGTTGGCTGTGCTACTTCCAGAGCAGGGCTTGCAGTTGCCTAGACCTGAATCCAGGGGCTTTGGGCACCTTCTTGTCCTCCGTCCCTTCTTGCAGTCTCCTTGTTTTAAACTAATACAACAGAAGGAAAGACTGGTTTTGCCACATCCTGTTCCTGCAAGATTGCGGCACTGTGGACACGGTCCCTCCCCATACAGAAATCAACAGTACGTCCCCCATCTCAGTCAGCTTGTGCAAGCTGGCACGTTCACGGCTCGAGGAGCAAAGCATCTGCCCTGCATGCTTCCTGCCAGCGAAGTCAAGGACAGTGGAAGAGCCCAAGCCACTCAATTAGACAAACTACAATCAATTCCCCCTTCCCAGTGCTGGAGCAGGCTGCCCTCTCTATTCAGACAGCTCTGAAGAGGCACTAATATCCTGCTGTAGAGGGATTTAAATGCATGCTGGCAGTTCAGCAAGTGCTTAAGTGCTGCGTGCATCGCGGACGTACTGAAGATGGTCCTTGCGATACCTGCATCGAGGGCGAAGGTGAATTTTATTTAGCCGGTTCCTTTCTCTTGAACACCACATTTTCAACAGGCTTTTAAGCTCGGAGGTGCGGAGGGGCATTTGCCATGACTACGGTCACATCGTGCAACAGCTCAGACTCCCTCGTTTCCTGTTGCGGAGCATCTCAACTCGACAATCCTTGGATGAGTCAGTTTACCTAACCTCATCGCGGGGCGCTCACGAGAGTCGTGCTCTTTGCCGGGATGGTAGCATGCACACAAGTATGTGTGTCTAATGCCTGTCCCTGGCCCAGGTTGGAATCGGTGACGTGCATTTTTACATCTGTCATTTTCTATAGCTCCCTAGGAAGCCCCTGGCGCCCTACAGACATCGGCATTGCATCCCATTCCAGTGATGAATAGCTCATTTTGGAGGCAAGAGGCTAGGCTGGTTCAGTAAAGTGAGAAACCAGGATGCATTTTTCATTTGTATACAGCGGAAAGCCACGGCTGACAGAGGGAGAAAAGGACTTTCCGTCACGTGCTCAATCTTGGCAGGCTGCTTCTCATGCGAGCGAGTGAATGTAACGGAGCAGAGCAATGAAGGCCCCGCAAACTCCTCTCACCTACATCTCAATGCAATATTTTAACAAACCTTCCCCGCATTATTCCCAGCTTGGGACTGCAATGCCTGCCACTGCTTCCCCCGGGCCTCCTAACTGAGCCCGAGTTTCCTTGTATTGAAGCAGACACAGGAGGGTCAGTCTTTTCCCTGCTGCAACCTCCCCGTGATGCAGACACGCACGGATTAGCTTTCCGGCCGAGGTGCAGCTAGCTGTGCGACTGCAGCAACCAGAGCTCAGCAGCGGCTGCAAAATCTACCTGAGAAGGGGGATAAAGAGGGGAACGGTTATCCTGTGCCGAGGGCACAGACGGCTCCCGGGCCTTGAGCTAGCTACTTCCACTGCAGGCACCGCAGTGCAGACACGCTCTCTGCACTGGCTCTTTTACTTGCCGACTCTTTGCTAATGCCACGTCCCTTCCGTAGCTGCTTTATTTACACACGGCAGTTTGATAGCCCCATTAGCTTGTCTTATGACAGTTTATGGCTTTTATTGGCATATTGATATCTATATAGTGATGCTCAGACATGCAAAATAACTGCGCTGCGAGAATCCGTGGCTTCGTGTGGTCTTGGGCCAGTCAGAAAGAAAGGTTTCTCCTTCCCGGTAGCCATTCATTATATTCAGTCATGCAGCCCGGGGAAATTAATTGGCACGGCCTATTAAAAATCCCCAGTGACAACAAGCGTAATGCCATTATGCATTCAAGAGAGTTCGAGTGCGAGTCGCGGTGCTTACCTATGGATATGGTCCAAACTGCAGCAATTTTCATAATAGCCTTGGTGCGGGAATTGAAGCGGCTGTGCTCGATGGGATTGCGTATTGCTACATACCGGTCGAGGGAGATGGCACAGAGATGCATGATAGATGCGGTTGAAAAGAGGACATCTAGGGAAATCCATATGGGGCACAACTGTTTAGGCAAAGGCCACGCATAATCTGAAACACAGAGAGAAAAGGAATGAAAAGAAAGAGGGAAGAAAACGGCTTGGGAAACTAGGCCAGCCTCCACCCTCAAACCATTCAAGTATTTTAACTCAGCGCCATTCATGGAAGGGGTGTGGGGTGGGGGGGTGTGCGCGCGTGTGTGAGTGTGCTTGGCTGGGAGCCACCTTCTGCATTTCCATCCATATGGTCCATGGCTCCAGACATCCAAGCAGGTCTCAGGCAGAGAACGTATGTTCTGCATTTCCCATCCCCACGTTCTCCATCACCTGCGCGTGCACCGGGTGAGACGCCGCGTCCGGATCACGAACTGTTGCACCTACAATTAGATGCTTCTGTGCATCCTCTCTAATCTGGTTGCATATTTTTCATATCTCCCCCAAAGCTGAAGGGCTGCATATTGCACCGCTCTAGTTACTTGGCTCCAGACCCCGGGGTAGCCTTCCCCGGAAGGACTCTGACTGGCTTCAAATTCTCCCTTGAAAAGATGTCCTGTCGCTTTCTCGCAAGCAATCTGGCATGTAGCACCACGGCACTGTTAGCGCTGAATTTTGCTTTGCAGTCACTCCCCGACGTGGCTGGTTTTAATAACTGAATAATACTTGCCTGCCTTACAGAGCGGCTGCCGTGATTGATTAGCTGAAGTTTGCAAAGGGTTTAAAAGCTGTAAAGTGCTAGGCATTATTATTTACAAAAACAAGTATCAGCAAACTGAACAGAGTAGATAGGTTCATTTGACTAGTGTTGGCACATAGCTAATAGTGTGGTGTCTATATTTATTTAGCAGTTTATGCTGCAGTGAAGTGCGGAGTGAGAATAAAACTGACCCGGGACGATTCTCAGGGGGCATCGGTATTTAAATCAAGGCTGAGAGAAAATTGACTTTTGAACGATACCCTCCACGTGTTAATACCCAGACTGGCTTGCACCAGATCAATACAGCATCTTGCCAACCTCTGTGCTCCCATCTTGCTCATCAAAGTAATGTAATCAATAGCATCTATAGCAGCTGGACATGCGAGACGCTTCTTAACATTTAAATAACGAGGCACTCCTCCACCAACAGCTAGTTGTTCCTCATTTCGAACATGGCTTTCTAAGGCATTTGCTGTGGATTAAAACTAGCAGTTTCTAGAGGAGCAACATTTTATGAAGAACAATATTCTCATCTTTAATGGAAAAGGCAAACCATTAGACCAAGCTTTGCTGAAACCTTTCCAAAACTGGTCACCTGGGAGAACAGGGACCCTGAGTTGCCTTACACAGAAAATCTGAAACGCAGGGTGCGTCTACACGTGCACATTTACTGCACAGTAACCAAAATTACTGCACAGTATGGGCATGCGTCTACACATGCCTGCCAGTACTGCACAGTAATACAGCGACTTACACCGACTTGAGTGCAAATTTGATCCCTGCATCATTTGATCCCTGCATCATGCATCATATGTTGTCCCTGCATCATGCAGGGATCAAATTTACGCCCTATTAGTTACTGCGCAGTAATGCACGTGTAGACACCTTACGGCACAGTAACACTGTGTGTGTGGACTAACCGTAGTCCCAAGTCAGTCCACACACAACATTAATGTACTTTGATGCCTGCGTGTGTAGAGGCGGGCCTATTTCCACTTACTGCGCAGTAAATTTAAGCCAGTGTAAGTGCACGTGTAGACATGCCCGCCGTGAACCAAATTAGAAAATTAAAAACTGGCCCAGTGGAGATCAGAAACACTTAGAACTCAGAGACGGAGGAAGACAGGTTCGCCCCACTTTACACACATGAAAATGGATGGAGAGCGTGGCTGAGGAGATGGCTGAATGGAAAGCTCCACTTCAGGAACACGCTTAGGCACATGCCAAATCTCACTGATACAAAGGAAACTACTCGTACATTCAAGGTCAGGTGCATGCTTCGACGGACAAGGTCCTTTGGGTAAATCTGGTATCTTCTATTAGACCAACTCAAATAGTTGGTGTATGCTGAAGCACCTTCCTGAACTCAGGAGATGTGGGACCCAGCCTGCTCCCGACCTTGCTGGCACCAGATCAGCTCATATAGCACGTTGCTGTTCTCCCATTCCCTAGGTCCAGCCCAGCCAGCAGGCACAAACTTCGTAGAAATCCCTCTTTCTGGAAACCACCATTTTTAGTCAAGCAGGTCACTGCAGGCTTGTTTCCCACCGCCAGTTTGGACACGTATCACCTGCGCTGCACCGACGAGCTCTGGCTTGGATACCGCTCCGTGAATCAGATGCCCACACTTCCCTCCTAGCGTTTGCTATATGTGCGACATGTCAGAGTGTCACGAGGGAGCCCGCGCCCTTTGCTGAGCCTCCACCTTGGCGGCACGACATAATGGACGGCAGCAGGATACGCAAGCTGCATCCGATCTGCTGGCCGCACTTCCTAACAATTAGGAAGAAGTGGCTAATCAGCCCTGAGGAGCGAGCTCTCGGAGACCCTTCCCGGCTGGAGCATCTTCAGTGCAAAAGGTGTCTGCGCCACGTGGAATCAAACAGCCGAGCTAGCTCATGACCAAACCTGTATGTGAGAGGCGAGATCAAATGTAAAGCCTCCTGATCCAGGTCACGTTTGGAAACAGCTACCGACTGGAAAACGCGTGCAAAGCTTTAGCCAAGAGCAGCTCGTATTTGCTGGATCTTTACCACATTGCTGGTGCTAATACCAATTCTGTTCCCTTGCTGCCGGCACCGTGAGGGTCAGGAGGTTGGTCCCATGACTGTCCGCAGCAGATGTTTCAGGAAAGAGATTGTGGTCTTCTCTAGGGTAGATCAGCGAAGTCCAGGCTCAACGTCATCAGTCCCAGTTAATCCCTTGCTTGGAGAGGACTTTCTCATGTGGACGAGCATAAGAAGAGAAGAGAGAAACCTTTCCAGATGACTGTACGCAGCGGCGGACCCCGTGGCCGGCTGACCGTGTAGCGGACGGACGGATCCATGCATCCGTCTCCGCTCACGAGGTACGTGAAGGAAGAGCTGCGTGCCGTGGGCCGGCCCCTTGATTTCTGCCAGGCAGACCCTGAGCAGGAAAGCCGTGGCGTGACTGACTGTCCGCACGGCGCGGAGGCCCTGTCCCGTGTGCCGGGGGCTCTGGGTGCTGACGCTGTTGCATGAAGAGGAGCGTGCAATGCCCGCCGACTCTGCAGCATCATTTTGAACTTGCTGTGCGCACCCCTTTGCTTGTACCTGGCTCTCACCCGGGGTGCAGCGGCATGGTTGCACCCCCCTTTCGGACTGGACCACACATGGGAGCCCCCAGGGACTTTTTAGAGTACCTAAAGCCAGTGAAAATACTCTCTCCCTTCCCCTTCCTGCTCCAAGAAGCCCCCCGTCCCACCCCTTCCCCCCATTTCTGCCCTCCTCCTCCTCCTGCCCCGCCTGCCTCTGAGCAGGAAAGGGAAGGGAGCAGTCTCCAACACAGCCAGTATCTGCTTAAACTCCTAACGATGAGACGAGCGGCTTAGCTCCCTGGTAGTTAATCCTTTTATTCATTATTAGCCCGGAGCGCAGGAGTCCAACCCCGTGCTTGAGGCTGCGAGGGCAAGTCCATCCACTCGGGAGAGCACAACGTCTCCAAATTTATTCTGTGATATTAAAAATGTCACTCTTCCGACTCCTGAGATTCAGCGGCTGCGTATAGCAAACGACTAGGACTTCATACAAAAGGCCATAGCATACAGCCTAGTGACAAAAAACAATTAATTCTCAGTAGGGTCCACGCGAGCATTTGAAAATCATCTACCTGAGATACAAAGCCACTCATTCGTGTAAAGAAATCATAATATTTCACTCCATTTGCATTTTGTATGCAATTTAACGGCAGATGTGCCGCACAACATGACTGAAAAGGATATAAATGAAGGGAAGAACGTGTTTGTTTTAAGCATATAATCTTTAAGATCTCCTGTTCTCAACAGGCAACACTTGGAAAGTTTTTTCATTTCACTTTGAGTTGCAATGGGGATGGCGCCCTTCTCAGACGTGCGGGTAGCCGGATCAGTAGCGGACAGACCCGTAGACTCAAGCAATTCTGAACGTTGATGTGCGTGCGTATACGTTTGCAACTTTCCACCAGAGAACGGGTTGCACCCGACCCGCAGCACGCCGCACGTTCGGATGCACGTCTCTGCTCCGTGGCTCAGATTAATCCAGCTCAGACGCTGCCGAGCACCTCTGCCTCCTGCGTCGTGTATGGACTCGTCAACCTTTCAGGGCAGCGTCTCTGGCCTGGGCTCGTCAGGAAGAAGAGAGAAAAACTGGACGGCACGTACAGGCGTCCTTGTGATGACACCTAGTGAAACCGCTGGCAGAAAGCTGTGTGTTTGAGGCAACATTTGGCACCGACAGAAGCCATCCATTTGGAGTCTGGCAACTGAATCCGCCAGCTGCCTCGCCGGCGGGAGAGCGAGCACGGTGTCTGGGGCTGCATCATGAGCAAGGACCGCGAGGTGCATGGGGAGCTCTTCCCCCCTCCTTGTTCCCCGAGCCTTTTTGCAGGACGGTTCGCCGGGGCTCGCTGAGGTTGCAGCAGCATGCTCCGAGCCTGGAAATGCAGCCAGGTGCCCATCGCCAGTCTCCAAGGTGCTTGAGAGGGGCAGTCAAAAGCCCCTTTCCCCCAACCTCACAAGGGCAATTCTGGCGAGAGGGGAAGGGCTGAGAAAGGTGGGCTCGGGGGCATCTCAGCTGGGGCATATCGTGACGGGACACAGCCCCGGGCCAGCCAACGCCTCCTCGGGTGCACCGCGGCCGTGGCAGTTCTCCGACAGCTCTGTCGTAGGAAGACCATGCAAGGGGGCACCGTGGGAGAGGCAGCCTGGCTGCGAAGCCCCGCTCATAGGGAAGAGTAAAGGCATGGTCACAACCACCCCAGCCCAGATGAACACACGTGCAACCCCAGCCCGACCAGACACATTTCCCCTCTAGGACACGTGAACCAGAAATGACATTTCCCATGCAAGAGAGAGACAGAAAATCCCAGTCTGCTTCCGTCTCCCACGGACTGTGCCCTGTGACACTTCTCTTCACCTCTTGGTCCCCATCTGCCAGATGCCGACAAAAAGGTTTAATTGCCTTTGGTAGCGCTGCGACATGCAAGGAGGAAAAGCCCCACTCCAGCGCGCTATTAGCTTCACCATGGAAGAAGCAGCGGGACCAGCCAGGTGAGCAGGAGGTGTCTGCATTAATCCAGGGCACAGCACAAGGGAGCAAGGTTAAACCTTGGTAACAGCAGCGCAGAGCTAGTGCCTGTTGTCCGCACCCTCCTGCGCAGGAGAAACACCGGCGCCGCAACCTGGGCATGAAGACATCCCTCGCGGCTGCACAACTGAGTGCAATGGCGCCGCACACCTGCCCTCCACAGACTACACCACAAAGCTGAGAGCTTTGCACACATTTTCTCTAGCGAGGAAGGATGGTATTTTGGTCAACGGCCCTGCCACATGTCTCTAGTGACCAAAGGGAAAAGACCCCACAGCATGGCATGTTACTAGATCTAGATCTCCTCTAGAAGAAACTGGCTGTCTTCTCTCAAGTGAGGACCATGGGAAGACCTGCCCTTCTGCACGACCGATGTTAACCCCGCTTCTTAGCTCTGTCAGTGAAGATGGGTACACCCACCTTCTACTTGGCATCGCGGCATTTTGTTAAAGCACCTCGAATTTCCTGATGTTTGGAGCCGTGTCCCAGCGTCAGGGTCCCTGAAATGGGATTTGTCCTGAATTTGAAAAATCGGTACTTAATTTCCTGTCTTGCCCCCTCGCAGCTGCCCAAAACCTTCCCGCGGCATCAGGGAGCGTGCTGGTGTGCCAGCAGACACGGCAACAAGTGGTCTGATGCGTGCGAGTGTGACTGATCTGGAAGGTGGCTGCAGGCGGCCTCCTCCATGGGAAGGGGTACAGCCACTGCCCCGCGTCCGGGCCGTGCCCAGCACACCTGGCTCCCCCATCGCACCGCATTCAGAGAGCGATGCTACTGGTACTGGAAGTTGCATGGAGCCCTCCTGCTCCTGGAGTTGTGCGACACCTGGGACTGCACCCTGGGCTTTGCTGCCTCGAAGCTGGCCACTTTGCATTTCGTTTAGTACCATCAGGCATCTGAAACGGAGAGTCGTGCTCTTTGCTTCCACTTCTGCATACTTATTGCAGCTCCGGTCCGGCCCAATAACAAACAGTCCTTGAAGTTACCCCCGAAACCTGCGGGATGCCATGGTGTTTCGGTGACTCTGGACCACGACGAAGACCTGACCTCACGCGCAGCATTTACTGCACCGGGTAGGAAGCAGAGCGTGTTTAAGCTGCTGTGTTAATCCCTGGATTTCCAAAATCTAACCTGCACTGGCCTGCACCCTACTCGGGTACAACTTCTCCTATCTTGACACTCCTCCAGTTTCATGGAAAATGAAAATATTGTTCTCATTTTGCAGCTGCTTCATCTAATTAATGAGAGAGTCATGCCACAACACTTAATGAGAGTATTCAGTCAGCCTGTGTCTGTGTAACCCAACGTCTCTACCACCAGGCAGTCCTCCTAGGACGGCAGCCCAGGAGATGCCACCTTCAGTGGATAGTTTTGGGCAGTTTTCCACTTCTCAGCCCGGGGTGGGGAAACAGTCCGGCTATCTCCCTCGCTAAAAGTTTAGAAGCTGCTTTATGCAGCAATAATATATTGCGATTGAAGGGTTTTATATTAACCCTGCTTTCCTATATTCACTTTAACATTTCATAGCTGCCATAGACTTTACAAAAATAGAAAAGCAATTACCTATGGTTTTAACTTTACTGCACTGCACTCTTCTCGAGGGAACTTCAGACTTTAATGATGCTCATTCATCTGATCTGAAAAGCAAAGTATTTCTTAGCCCGAAAGCTCACATCACTCGATGTAAAGCTATGTATCGCTCTTTCACTAATTTCCTTCCGTCTAATTTACCCCCGCAGAAAAGCGATTCAGCACCTGAGAGTCGTACAACGGAGTGCATGTTAAAATCCACGTCCTTCTTGAGAGGTGCAGCAACTCTTGTTTAATCGCCTGCAATTTTCAGCGATTGCCTTCCTCCTTTACAGAACAAGTGACACTCGGGCAGCCCAGCTCCCCGAGCCGGGAGCAGCCGGCCTTGAGGGCAGCGTCGCCAACACCCCTGGTTTTCCTGCGAGTCCGATGCTCGGGGTTTTCTTAGGGGGCTCCTGGCACCAGGGGACAACATGAAAACCATAGATCACGCTTTGAAAAGATATAAATGCCTTGCTCCCACATTTCTTCAGGAAAGGGGATGGTCTGCAGCTCTAGAGACTCAACAACCCAAAGGTGAATAGAAGAAAGCCCCAATTAATTGCTTTTTTAAGTCCTCGTGCTCGTTTAGGACCTGACTTTGATTCGTGAATGCGCGGAGTCGTCGGTACTGCACAAGGAAACACGAGTGTCCGCAAGCCCCTCGGGATGCTAAAACCATCAACCAGGAGGTGGAAGAAGGTAACGTCAATCAATGCACGTCTCTGTTCTGGGTTTGGAAAACGTAGGGTGATGAATTCACCTTTTACACTGATAAACCCAGTCTCTTCCCTCCTGGACTGGGGAGGGTGCTAAACCACATCCATGCGAGCTAAGACTTTTGTTTAAACCCATGGGACTGGCTATCCTGTCCCCGGAAACCTTCAAACACTGGCGGCCGAAGAGCGCTCTAAATCATTCGTGTGTTTTTCACAAATCCCTGAACAAGGATGCAGCTCCAGGAGACTGAAAGAGTAAAAAAGGGGCTAATATCACATCCGTGTCTAAAGAAAATGGCAGCACAACTAAGACTAGTTAATAGGGTTTTTTACAGAGAGAAACGTGTTGTCAGACAAACTTGATATTGCTGGCTGATGTGAGCACAAGTGTGGTACATGGAGGTGATTGTGTAACACGCTTAGACCCACGTGACCTTCCGATAAAAAGTGAGGCTTGTCATCGTGGCTCCCATCAGACGGGTCAAAACCAGTCGACGGTCGACTGCAAAACAAAATCACCGTCAGCACACAGCACAACGGGGACTGTTTTGCATGACCTGGTACGATGCACTTATCTGAAGATGTGTATAGTAACCCGGCCAAATGCACGGCCGGATAATTAGGCACAAAGACCAGCCATGACTTATAAGATGGGGAGTGTCAGTGTATCCCGAAATGCGCTCAGTCTGATACAGGACTTCCGGGCCGTGCCGTGCTGTGCAAGGGGCCGAACCGAGGGCTGTGGCTGCGGGGGACGCAGGAGATGGTCAAGCAGGAATAAGGAGTCGTAGAGGAGCAGGGACGTCCAGAGGTCGTCTAGCCCGTGTCACCGGCTTCCCATCCAAACGGAGCCGTCCCGCAGGCCCCGAGCGCTGCCTTTTGTTCTGCATCGTGGCACTATCTGTGCACGGTGACAGCATCGAGCGGGGAGAATAACCCTCGACCGAGCGCGCTGACAGTTCACCCTCCCCTGGAAATTGCCCGAGTGACAGGCGCTTCCCGACTCCGACTGACAAGTGCCAACCGAGCCGGCGGTGCTCATCCAGGCCTTTCACTTCTTTTCTCGCAGGCTGCACCTGCTAATTGACACATGACTGGATTTTACAGCAAATCCAGCAATTACCCCCATTATGGAAATGCTGCTAGCCATAATACCAACAGCTACGTTAGATCTTGCTCTCTAATCACCAGGGCAATGACGTGGAGCCTCGAGAAGACATCTAAGAAAAGTGCAAATTTAAGCCCCGGGCTGATTTAACGATTCGATTCAGAGAAAGGGTGGTGGAGGATCATTTCAGGATCGGGAACTCCCGTTGCGGGACTTTATCAGACACGGTATTTCAAAACACCCCTCGCAGCAGCCTATTTGCTAGGAGGAAAAAAATGAAAAAAACCGTATTTACATTTCCAAAGACGACGTCTGTATATGCAGAGAAATCTTCTGCGCCCTGCAGCACGGGCTGTCGTTCACTGAGTCCGTATGCAAAAGCAACGCCTCTCTTCCTTGCGCGTACGGGAAATTTGAGCACAGGCGCAGCGATGTCTCGCTTTCAGCTCAAGTACCATGAGTTATCTTCTGGAGCCTGCATCAGTATGCCAGGGTAGTTAGCAGAGTGATGACGCGATTGAATCAACCGCATAAATAGCTCGATACAACGACTTCCCTTCGTGCATTTTAACGCACACTGAGAACTGGTCCCCACTAATGGCAGCGAGACAGAGGATGTTCATAGGGGCTTATCAAACCGGCAGACCCCCAGGTCTATAAAGAAAGTACGTGCTAAAAAAGCGGTCTAATGCCCTCGTGTGTCCGGAGAGTTCCCCTCTGTATGTAAAACTTGCTCACAGGTAAGAGTAAGGATTAAAACGATCCCAATTGCATTTAAACAGCAAACAGGACTGTTCAATTGCTGTCAGAGTGGGAAACAATATGATCTGTGCAGGGAGAGGCCTAACAACGCCCCAATAACGCCCCTGAAGCGAGAAGGAAAACACATCCTCCAAGCCGCTCCTAGCCACAAGCAGAACCTCGAAAATCACAGGTGATCCATTTTCACCAAAAAAAACATCTGCCAAGCCATGCAGGTAATTTATATGCATAATTTGAAAGGCAAGGTCTTATGCATGACATATAACTGCTCAGCCACCAGCTCCCTTGTTTCAAAGCACAAGACCATCTGCCTGGAAGTCAAGTGCTGATGTGTAGGACATGGCAGTGCCGGGGGGGCTTGTGTGGCTTTGGTGACCTGGAATAGGGCAGAGAGTTGTCCAGTTTTTCTAGGTCACTGGTCTGATTGCAGCACAGGCCAGTCCCGGCCAAAAGCCATTGGCGTCTTGACAGCTTGCTCCTTGGTGGCCCATCTGCAATGAATCCGTTTCCTCGCCACCCCACCTAGTAAAGAAGCATGAAAAAATGGGCCTTTTGCACCCTGACTCTTGCAGCCCACGTGTTCAGGGTGAATTTAAGACGAGCTTCCACTAATTAGAGTCTGTACAAGGAAAATTACAACGACTTAGACATTTCCCCATGTACAGCATCTAATTATTGGGGGATGGGTCTTAAATTCAAAGTCGTCTTGGATTCAGGTAAATGCACTATGTGCATACCGACCATACAGTTGTTCCAATAACAGACCTCACCCACGAGACTCCTTGCTTCTTGGACACTTTTCTGCAACACTGCTCCAAGGGAGAGCGGCTACAGCTGCAGCTACATGATCCTAACTATATGATTAACTATGTTCATTAAAAATGTCTGCTGTTCATAATTTTAAGATTACCCCTAATGGCTTTGTCCATTGCTGTGGCTTTCAATTTGCAAAACACTGAAATATGTGCTGACGTCTTACCGAGCCAGCGGGAAGTAAAAAGCTTGGACAAGCTGGGGTCTAGAAAAGTAAAGCAGTGAGTTAGCCCGATCACGTGCAGCACAGGATCCCTTATTTAATAGGCTGAAAGCTGGGGGAGATGATGGATTAATTTGCTGACTGAACTCTAAGCCATCATAAAGTTAGTGGCATTTTGCTTGTCTGACAAGGTCAAAAGCCACGAGCATCAGCCTTTGTCGCAGCCTGTTCAGTGGGACCGATACGCCCCCGATAGCGGCAGGGAGGGGAACACGCGGCATCTTTGTCACGCAACGGGTCCACTTTTTTTCCATCCCTTCCCCGGCGCAGCAGACTTTCAATCTCCATTCCTCATCGGATCTGCTCTCTGCCTCTGGGGCTATAACATTTTTCCTAGCACGCTTCATGCCACCGTGGGTGAAAAGACTGATGCGAGGAGCTGTGTGGATAAAGCCATTTCCTACAAACAACTTTTGCTGGTCCTACCAAACCCAGAAGCTCTGCTACAGATCCTTGAGAGCTGTCTATAGGCGCCTGGCCTGTTAGCTAGTCACATATGCATGTCTCATTTACGGAGCACGCCTGTAGCAGTGCACACGCGCCCCCTCCCGCTCACACCTATCGCAAGGGGGAAAGGGAGAAGCATTTCTGCCTAGATAAAAAGTTCCAGTCTGGAAAAACCAGGGATTATCTCAGAAGGGGAAACCGTCACTGAGGCCCCTGCGACACATCACATATATTACGCAGCTGACCGGTTAAGTGTGCAATACATTTAAACTGGCCGCACACACAAAGCGAGACTGGCCACAGGTGCAGTCATGGCTGCAGAGTTAACTGGTTAAACATGCTATAAATTTAAACCAGCCCCACGTGCAAAGTCATGACCTCAGCTATAAAAAGAGCCGACCAGCTATAAAGTTAGTGCTTGAAAATGCGTCACAACTCAGGAGCTGGTTTCTATCCAGCTTTTCTTTGGACGTGTAGGAGCTGAAACTGGTGACACAGGGCGAATGCCGCCTCTGCACATCCTGCTGTCCCGCTCAGGCCCCGCTCCCAGAGCTGGGGCAAACGCAGCCGGGCCCCCGGCACAACCGGCGTCGCTGGCATCACCACAGAAGGGCTTCAACTTTCCAAACCAGCTTTCACCTGGACACGACCGCTAGACCTTGTGAGCACCGGCTCTGTTAGACGCTATGGGGGGCTCTTTCTTGAGGGCCCGCGTGCACGGGGGATGTACTACCTCCAATGCTAAAACAGACAACGTAACAAGAAACAGCGGTATTCCCTTCGCCAGAACAGGCTGCAGGGACCCCAAAGCCTTTCCTGGTTAGCTCTCTGCCCACTCCTGGGCCACCCCCCCTCCCACCCTAACCACCTCCTAACCTAGCCTGAAGCCCCTGGGCTTTTGATGGGGCAAACCTCCCGTTTACAGGGTCAGACATATCTAATGTGCTCCTGGGCAAATGCAGGCTGGAAAGCCCCGAAATGCTTAATGCTGCACTGCTCCAGTTGTTGTTTTAAATAAAAGGCCAAGGCTTTGTGTGGATCAGACAGGCCACACCTCAGCAAGACGTACCAGGTGCCACAAGTATTTGACCTCTTCCAGATGCTGACTATAAAGGATTACGGCACGATTTGAACAGAGCTGGTCAAAGCGGGGAGGCCAAGTTTTATTTGCGGTGACTATCCAATCTGACGATCGCATCGTATGATGTTTAAGGGGCCATGTGCTGCCAGAAGCTCAGTGTTGGAGTTCGTTTTCAACTGACGGGGTTTTGCGCCTTTGCACTGCAGCGTGCACAGTCCCGCAAGCCATTCTCATAAGTAATTGGACATGTTTGGGTCAGTCAGGATTGCCATCGAACAGATCCATAATTACCTGAATAAGCGCAAGCCAGGAGTGACTACAAATGCATGGATATCCAATTGCCAGAAGGTTTCAAGCAGGGTAAAAAAGGGCCAATTACCATTTTTATGAATGACTTGGGTATAGGAATGGAGAGCTTCCGGATCGAGTCTGCAGAGGATACGAAAGGGAGAAGGGTTGCAACCACTTTGCAGGATGGGACAAGGACTGGCAAAGACCTCGAGAGGCAGCTATAAATTAAACGTGAAATTCAACACAGAAAAGGTGTTCAGTATCGGGGAGAAATGACCGAACAGGGGCCGTCTGACCTGGCCGTAACGCGGCTGCGAAGGAGCTGGGACCGACGATGAATCACCAGTTCAGCGTGAGTCAGCATTGCGATGCTGTAATAACAAAAGCAAATGCAATTTTTGGCTGCAATACCAGCAGGAAGACATGGGAGGTGATGACACCACAGTCTGCTAGGTCCTGGCTGGGCCTCCCTGCAGCAGCGTGTGCAGCTGTGGGAACTGCTTTTTAGGAAGGATGTCAAGAAATCAGAAAGATGCTAACGGGGTAGAAATGCAAGCCGCCACACGAGGCAGAGCTAAAGGAACGAGGTGTCGTCAGTCTGGAGCGGGGACGCGATAGCAATTTTCAAATCGTTGCAGCTACAAAGAGGAGGAAGATCGACGGGTCTCCCTCCCCACAGTGTGGGGCACGAGTCGACGGGTTTAAACTGCAGCGGTTCAGATTTCCATTAAATCCTCCTAAGCACAAGACTTGCAGGGCAACGGCACAAGCTGCATCGGGATGCGGCATGGCCTCCTTTACCGTGAAGAGCACCGACAGCGGCACCTGCCTGGGGCGGTTCAGCAAGAACGCCGCTTGTCTTTGTGCAGGGGCTCAGGCTACGCGACCCCCCAGGTCGCTTCCAACCCTACGGCCCCGGGACCCTGTGAAAACGCTGCCTCGTGAAACGGCTGCAGACAGACAGCCCTCAGGAGAGTCGAATCTTTAGGGAAAGACCGCCATATCGCTTCGCCTTTTTTAAGGAAACCTCCAACAAACACATAGACCCCAGAAAGGGTTTTTGAACCCGAAAGCTTGCTTAATAACTATTCTCCAACCATTTGGGTTGGTCTAATAAAAGATATCAAATTCACCCAAGGAACCTTGTCTGCCTAGACCCCAGAAAGGCATTTGTTATCTTCTGCTTCCTGTGGATTAGAAAAGGAAAGAGTGGAAAAGCCTATCATGGTGTGCAGGTGTTTGCAGACTACACCCGAATCTATTTCTATTCGGAAAGAAACAGACTTTTATTCCCAAAATATTTTTTAAAAGCACAGCATTGAGGGGACTTCTCCCGCCCATCAGAAGGCAAACGTGGGTTGGCCGTAGATAACTACTGCACTTCCCCACATCTTCAGCCCAGCTGGAGAAGAGGGCTGGCTGCCAACTCCTCCATGGTGCTATGAAAACGCTTGCCTATAGCACGTCTGGAGCAAAGCTAGCTTGCCCACTTGCACCCACCATGCGCGCCTGGGCTTGCAGATGTATAGCGCAAAAGGTTTAGCCCAGTCCCGACACTACGTCCAGGCACCGTGCATAGGGTCTCCGATTTGAGACACATCTCTAGTAGCAATCCTGTCGACTCTACGGGCTCCAATGCCCAAAAGAGAGATGCTACCTCCCATGGGATGTCTCCAGGTGCCCACGGGATGTGTCCAGGCTGTGGGTTTACATGCAAGACTGCAGGGCAGAGCAGAGATACCGGAGCTGGCTTTCAGCGAGGCCAGCTGGGCCGTGGCAGCTATGTGCCAGGGCAGCGTGGAGTTCAGCGGGCACAGCGTGGGGCTGCCGTGCTATCTCTGTGGCTAGCCAAATGCCGGTGGGGTAGGTCAGGAGGCAGCGGCGGTAAGGCTTTGCTTAGCAAGAGGCAAGGATTTCTTTTATTGGATAAGCTGTATTATAAAAGATGTCACCCTGAGAAATCCCTGCCTCTTGCATAATCTCTGGCCCATCACGGCTACAGCATCACTTTGTTTAACACATCTGTTACCAGCACAAATGTTTAAGGGTTTAACTTGTATCGCCAAGGGGGAAACACTCAAGGGGTTTCTCTGTCCGGGCACCCCAAAGAACAAAACCGAACCAGTTCTTGAAGGGCCTTTGGCAGGTATCAATTCAGATTTCCAACTCTGGGTCCTAGGATGAGCTCTGCACCTGAACTGTTCATTAGTCACAGCCTGTAAATGGCTTCTTTCCCTTATTAATGCACTTTATGCAGACTGAGTGTGAAAGCACACCGGTACTTGGGTCAGCGTGTTAGTCGCAGAGCATTATGGGGAAACAGGCCCTTCCCTAGGCATATGGTCATGTTGCGTAAATCACTCAAAATGATCAGAAGGAATGCAAAAATCCAGACCTCTTGGTTCAGAGATGATACCTTTTACTAGACCGACCGAGACATGGCAAAAATAAATAAATAACCCTCCCCCCCCCCCTTTCTGCACATTCATCTCAAAACCAAATACATCCCAAATGATCAGTACACTTGACCAGCCTGCAGCAGTATTTGTCACGTCCATAAAGTATTTCGGCGTTAACTAGTGCAATGGATATGGATAAAGTCATACTTTTGTTTGGTGCACATGACCTTGTCTCCCTAGACCAGCTATCGCAGCCCGCTCAATAGCCGGCCGCTCACTTCATTAGCTTGATTTGGATGAAGCTAATGCTTGTTCCAGACTCACAGATGTTGAGAAGCCTCCTTTTTAGCTCCACTGTCTTTTTACCACGAACCACACAGCACGGATGCTACGTGCGCAGGGGCTGGACCCCACGATCTGGAAGGTCCCTAACGACGGTGAAACAGAGCTGGGCAGCCACCGCTACATATAAATGCACCACTCAATATAAATGCCTACCAATGCCTCTTTGAGTCAGGTGGGAACAGTGTTGGTAGGCAGCTATATGCGCTCTATGACAGCACTGGGGTCAGTTAGTTTTTTGATCCAGGTCTGGGATTTTAGCATCAACTTCCTACAGCTTAACAAGCCACAAACCTCATCAGTAGGATGTCCAACAACTTAGCTTTCTGTCCAGGAACACCTGCCAAAAGGTGAAGACACATTTTCCAGCAGTCCTTCAGAGAATCATCATGCAGGTAGGAAAGCAACAGTAAAATGATCGTTATTTTCCAGGTCAGATTTAATAAAGCCAAGTTAGTAGACAAGCATGAAGAAGTAAGAGGTCCAGGCCGCAGGTTCGTTAACTCAACCTTGGAAACATCATGCAGAGCCTGTGCAACTCAGCAGAGAGCATGGACTCTGGAGTGGACCTCTCGCTCCGGGAATATGCTTTCATCTCTTGACTGTTACTGAAGTCTCAGTAAGAAGAAGAAATCCCAGTAACAAGAAAGCCCGGAGCCAGCGTCGACATACCCTGGGAACGATCCCCGAGAACTGTGTTACCGCTTGCTGGGAACTGCTGTGAAACACGAGCTCCCCGCCTCGGTGTCATCCTCCTCGAGTAGGCTCGCGGGGAGAGATGGAGGGAACGTGCCCAGCAAAAAACAATGCCCCGGAGATATTTTTGTCCTTTTTGTCCTTTAGTGGAATGAGCTCTGGGCAGCTCCTGGGAGGTTGATGGGGCACGAGGTAGAAGCAAGGCACAAGGGCTGACTTGGCATGTTGAAGGCAGGTGGGAAGGGAGGAAAGTCACGGCAGTGGTGGGGCTGGGGTGGCCACCTCGGTGCTCCAAGCCTTGATGCCACCATATGTTAAGTGCCATTTCCCACCCCCCGGCGCCGCTGCACTGCTCACCTCTCCCTCCAGCCTCTCACGGGATTTATTATTTGCTTGGGGGGGAAAAAAAGTGTGATTTACAAAAATGAATGAATCCAAATGTCATGTCCTGAGCACATCCCAGGCATACTCTGAGAGCGCTTGGGTAGGCAGCATGCATTTTAACCAGGTCTCTCTCCAGACTCATGCACAAGGGAAGGGGGTGGACTAGCCTCTCAAACCGAACCGGTTCACAATAGTGCACCAGGAAGGACGTCCTGATCCCAAGGGCGTGACGGCACGAGAACTGCACAGCAAAGACACCGGACTTCAAAAGGGAAGATTGCACCAGTTGCAAGTACCAGTAGATAAACTGGAGGAACTATAAGGGAGAGGAATCCCAGAGGGGCGGCAGCTGCAAAGGGCATGACGCCGAGGGCTCGATGACAAGCCATTTCAGCACAGAAGAGCCACAGGAGACTGATGCTGGCAACACACAAGGGACTTTTTAGCTACCTGGAAATCAAACCAGTGGAAAGAAGCTAATGCGTGGAAAAACACGGCACTAAAGAAGGATGCAGAGGAACAGCAGACACGGTTCTCTGGGCAGATGTGATATCTTGCATTAGACCAACCGGGTAGTTGTAAAAGAAATGTTCTTTGCAAGCTTTCGGGCACAAACACCCTTCCTAAAGCATGGAAGAGATTGAACGTTGCCATTTGAAATGGAAACGTCACAACATGCTACCGATACCCTTACACCAACATGGCTACAACCAACACCCACGAAGGACCGGCACAAATAGGTAGGGATGGGTACCATCCGCAGAAACCCAAAGCCAGTGCTCCCGGGGCTCAGTGAAGCCGTGCTCAGCGCAGGATGTCATGTGCAACCGCGATTCTTTGCTACCTTGAAAGCTAGGAGCTATGAAGGGTGCCGGGGCATGCAGGGGGGGACTTGCATTGGCTAGAGTAACTCCAGTTCATCTGTGAATACCTGCAGGGCTCCCATAGGACCACGGTGGCAGCCAAAACCTCTGCAGTACGGTGCCCCCTTCGCCTCTCTCCCTCACTACCTGGGATGGCTTTTCAGCGCCAGAAGGGATGTGGCCCGAGACCTCAACCGCGCAGGTTTGTTCTGCGAAGCGACGGCAGATGGCTGCTGAAGACCTTCCAGCCCTCTGCGCTACAAAATCCTCCAGCGTTAGCTTGCAAAGCCTGCAGAGGAGCATCACGTACGTAGCTAAGTATGGGAATCTGCCATGTGCATTCAGTAAGATCTAGTCTGAGCGAAATACTTCTTGAGAAGGCTGTGCTCTAAAAATAATCTTCATTGTTGTCAAGTATTTGCAATTCTAGTCTGGTGACCACTTTCCTCCTCATGGAAAAAGGGCCAGTAAAAATAACTTAGGAAATATTGCTAACTTTTGTCTTTTTTAATGACTATTTCACCAAAACATATGGCACCACATAACAAACTGACAATTTCTTCTTTACAGCAGTTGAACATCAACTCATTATTCTTGTTATTTATATATTGCCTGAACACTTTCTGACTGTTAGCTTTATTTCTGTTGTTATCCTTTATCCCCTTTTTGTTTTGCCACAACACGCATAAGTTTTCATTTCTCTTGGAAAAAACCCATAAAAGTTAATTACAAGGAGAGGGAACACATGCATATGGTCCCTGCTGGAGCTAATGGAAGGGCTACTGGCACGGAGGAAACACAGACCTCATGCACGCTCAAGCCCATTTAGCTCCACTGATCTCTAAACACATCGGGCACGAGGATGTTGCACCGACAGCGCTGGGTTTTATTCAGATGGACAACAGGGATCACATAGGGCAAAAATGCAACTAAATACTACGTGTCTGCTGGGCCCCAGTGATCAAGTCAGGGACCTTAATGCCCTACGTACGGGTCACGGCACAGCTTGTACACACAGCTCCCCGTCCAGGCGTGCGCAAGCAAAGGAGCCAGCTCAACACAACTGACATTCACCTTTTAAAACACGTGCAGGGTGAAGTTCAGCGTCTCCTTGTGGTTTTGCTGGCGGATGGAGCGCTGCTAATTGCTGCAGCATCGAGGTGGGATGAAGCCTGTTGGTTGTGTTACGCGTGTCGGGCGCTATTTTAGGGGGATAGCACAGCTCTCAGCCAAGCCATACGACTAGATTACTGCAATCTGCTCTACGTGGAGCTGTATCTGGTCACGGACCTGCTAAGTGGTCGTATTGTAAACTGAAAGCCTCGTTCAGGTCTGGAGACCAGTGGTTATCATCGACGCACCCGGAGCCTGGTTTTTTGCTCACCATCTCTAACGGGCATGACCGGCCACCTCTCTCCCAGGTTTGCCCTCTCTCAGCTGCTGGCAGCGAAGGTGCGGATCGACGTCCTTGCCGAGGGAGCAGCGGGCCCCGCTGCACATTTGTCAGGGCATGCTCCATGGCCCCTTAATTTCTCCTTACAGAAGACTACGGGCATGTGTGTGGGGGGGGGGAAATTGCATTACAGAATTGGGCGTTCCTATTAAGCGCTGTGGCTTGCCAGAAAAACTGAAGTTGACTGAGATATGCATTTTGATTTGATGTATTTAATAACCTGGCAAGGTACCCGGGGCCTTGGCAGCAGAGCTGTGTGTTGCTGTACACTGAAATAAGCTAACTAAATACATGCAGATGCTGGCTTTGCAGCCCGCTGGTGGGCAGATCGGAAGGGAATTAGGGAGATGATGCCTCTGGCTGAGTGCCCGAGGCGGCAGGGGCGGGAGTCGGCGACCCGCGAGGTCCCTTCTCCTCCTAAGAGTCACAACTTCGAATCGGGGAACTTTCTCCTTGCAGAACTGCAACGGAGGCTATCTGCAATATCCAGGTGCAACCTTAACTATGGCTTTGCTCCCGCACCATTATAAGGAGGCTAAATTACAACCCTGCTGTTTGGTACTACGTGACAGAATTAAACAAAATAATGAGGTGACAGCTTAGGTGCCGTCGCTGCACGGACAGACAGACACAGGGCAGGCAAAGGGCTTCCTGGTCTTATTTTTTGCAGATAGATCGTACCCGTCAGCAAAAACACAACGCCTCTCTTTGAGAAGCTAAATGAAATGGCTTCCTCTGCCAGGTTCAAGCTGACTGCTTCTTGCTCACATAACGCTAGATCAGCTATTGCGGGCAAACCACCGCTCATATTTTTTACCTGAATCCTGAATGCACAGGGCAGGCTCAGCTAATCAGAGACCCAGGGGAAACACCACGCATTTTGTCTTCTGCGACCTCTACCAGGAGCGAACTGTGAGCAGCAGCCTCGTGGGCAAGCAAAAAAATGCAGTCAGCTTTTTATCCAAAATTTGCAGGTCCGAACACATCTGCAATGAAACGCTTTGCAAACCGAGGCTCCGGTCTTGAGAAGACTTGACTGCAGGTAGACCTTTCCACCCCTCCTACTGCTGTCAGCAAGGCTTGCTATTGCTCTGGGCACACGTGTCAGTGGGTTTGAACCGAGTGCCAGACAGGCTTTGAGCTGAATGCTCCACGTATCAGTCGTGTTAAGTCAGCTGTCGCAGGCCTGCTGCACTGTACGATGTCCGCGGGACGGCTGCCTGCACGTCGTGTCCTGGCGCGAGCGGAGCTGCTCCACGGAGGGAGCTGCACTGCCGTGGTGCAGGAAGCGATTAGTAACGCGTCGTTAGCGGGTGGAATTCATTGCCACGGGAGGTGGTGGGGACACGCAGCACGACCAGGTTCGAAAGGGACTGGATAAATTCTGCATGACGGACCTACTGATGGCTACAAACCAGACCAGTTGGAGGTTTTTCCTCCCACATCTCTAACCTGATGAATGGTGGAGCCAGGGAGGGTATCGAATAGGGGATGGGTCATTAGAGACACCCGGTTCGATGCTCTCCCTGGATAGCATCCGTTTCTGCCAGCGGTCCCGTACTCAGCAAGGGGCAGCTGGGCTCCGTGCCTGGGGCTGCGTGTGTCCGAAAAGCCACGGACAACAGGGCGCTGCCCTGAGCCAAAGCCCCAGGGTTGTCCCTTGCCCAGAGCCATGCATGGGGATGCCAGAGGTTGGGTTTTGGGGAGAGGCATGTTCCTCCCTGTGCCCTGGGACTCACCAGGTAGCTGCCGTGCACAGCGGTCCTAGGTGGCCTGCTCACTGCTGTGCACACCAAGGTCACGTCCGCATTAACAGTGCACGTGCATCCATCTGGAGATGCACACCATTTAGGACATTATAGAGAGCACAAGGGAGCTGGGGGGTGGCTCTGATCCCACTGACACTTCTGGTGTTTTCCTCCCTCTCCCTGCGTGCGTGCACAGACCCCACACCTGCTTCGGGACGGCAACAGAGATCTAGCCCAGTTTCTTGGTGAAAGCAAACAAGCAAAGGAAACAGTGCAACGAGGCAACATGAACGGGCAGGTGCCAGATACGCTAGAGCAGTCCCACGGTCCGGAGACCATATCCTTGCAACCTTGCAGGATGAAAAGCCACCGCCAGGCGGGATCCCGCAGACGCCCGTGAGCAGTTTCTCGTGCTCGGCCTATGGAGTCCGGTTGACTTTGCTGTTTTAACTGCCTGGGGACGTGACCCTTGACAGGTCGCAGAACAAAATGGTGAAGAGGAGGTGAAACGCAGCCGGTGCACGGTAACGGCATCGGAAGATACGATCGGATGGCAAAAGTTTAACTGCTTCTGCCTCCGACGGGAGAGCTCAGCCTTTGGCGTACAGGAAACTCGCGGATCGATGATGGAGGTTACCAAATAGGCTCGCTGATAGAATAAGAGACTGGCACAAAGCCTCTGGGCCAAGACAGCCCATTCATTAGCTCAGCTCGAAGTAGGTTTCCGTTCAAACCTTCTTTAAGGAGTGCTAGTTTACGAGGCGGCACGTGTGGCTGGTTCCTAACCACCACCCGGTGCACGTGGGGGAGGTCTCGGCATGGTGGAGTGGGTGCATTTCAGCATCGCAGGGGAACGGGATTTGGGCAGGGGTGGCCAAACCGCAGCCTGGGCTTGCTGTGAGCTGCAGCGGATGAGCAGCAATTAGCAGGCTGGCTGCGAAAAGCATAGGGTCGTGGTTGGGGGATGGAGGATGCCATGGTCCTGGCCTGCCCCTCTTCCCCCTGACGCACGCACAGGTGGGCAGAGCCTGCCGCCTCCGGCACAGGTGCATCAACCAGTCCTTGTCCTTGCACGCCAGCGAGCAGCACCGTTCCTGCAGGGCAGCTGCATCCCTCCCCGAGTGCTGGAGCACACTCCTGAAGGGCTCTTGCTGCTAAAGCAGATCGCACTTTAATGTCGTTCTGCATTGCAACAAACACGAGCCATTCCTGCCTGTACAGCTGTCTCGTATCTGTTTGCAGAACAGAGGTTTCAGCTGAAAGCTGGGCGCAGGGGGTCGCACCGGCGGCGTCCAAGTTCATGAGCTTTGTGATTCAGGGCACAGAAGGTTTTTTTGTCCCCGGTTGCTTTGAATCAGGATTCAACCAAATCTAGTCCCACATCGCAGTCCATGCCCAGTTTGGGTGTGGGGGTACACTTGTGTGCCCAAAGTGGGGAGAGAGACTCAATCACTCCCTGCTGAAAGCTGTTGAAGCTGGCATGTCTCTGCTTCCAACTACATTTGATTTAGGCGAACGTCTTCCACCCAGCATTACCTGTGGCAAGGTGTGCGCTGCCAAAACTACTGCACCAGAGGCACTTGCCTTTCGAATGCAGGCGACGGCCCAGCCCGGAGAAGTCCAGCGCACGGACTAACTAACACGCTCAAGTCAAACACGGGTGCTCGGGCAGCAGAAACAAGGATGCTCAGAGAGCAAGAGAGTCCATCACCAGCTTCCCAGGAATGCAAAGTCTCTCCTGCAATGCTGCCTCAGGGAGCAGGGTCTCTGCCTGTGACTTGTGCTCCTCGGTGCTATGGTAACACGAATCATCATGGTAACAGAAATTTAGCTTTGATAAAAATGCTCACTTCCAGCACAGGCAGCAAAGGAAAATGACAACGACGCTGGTTTTCAAAAGGAAGCGACACCTGGCAGACTCCGACCTTGACTCCTCCGCTCAGGGAAGTTAATGAAGCCTTGCCGAGAGTCCAGAAGGGACAGGCAGGCATTCGTTACAGCCCGTCATTTATATCCAGTGAACCTGCTTCGCCTTATGCAACAGATGGCGACTGAGCAAAGATTTATACCGATGTATCGGTACGTTCCTGCGATAATTGCATTCATTTGTGCCCGGGTGTTTTATGCCCCTTAGGACTTGCTGTGACTTTGGACTTTGCTTGTATGCAGCAAAGCACAGGCTGTGAGCTCGAGTCCCCAGCAAAGGACAGTTAGACTTGGCACAGCAGACAGCCTGTGATCTGGCACCGGCCCGCCTGGCTTGGCGTACGTGCGGGATGCGGTGCCAAGTGCACGGAGGAAGCCGGTCATTCTCCCGCGTTGCCCTGGGGAAAGGGAAGAAGATCTGCGGTGGATCTTGGAAGATGATTCAGGAGACACCCAGAAAGCCAGCCAAGGTTTCAGTGAAACCTGCGTTTTCATGGGGAGGATACTTCCCAAATGAAAGGCGAGAGGCTGCACGCTCTGTGCTCTCAGCTGCAGCCCTGCGTAGAGCTATTGGCTCGGTTACTGCTAAAGGACGGACTTCGCCGCCTCAAGCGAGGGGTCAGACATCTGGCAATTCATTACAGTTGTATCTGCTCCCAGAGATGCCATTAACAGCCTCAGCAGGCGGGCACAGCTTGAGAGAGCTGCAAGATAGTGTTCCCTGCAGGAGGCGAGCAGACCCCCGCTGTGCAGTCTGGAGTGGCGACACCACGCCAGCATGGCTCCCTAGGAAGATAATGGAAGCTCCACCACCCAAATTTGCTCGCTAAATGATCTCAGGCGCCGGCAAACCTTAGGAGCACCCACTTCCACGTCGTGCATGTGCTGCATCTTCCCGGCGGTGCTCTGTTTGCAGAGGAGCGACTCCGATGGGCAGGCCTTGCGTTGCGTTGGTTTTTCTGCAGCTCTTCATGCAACCGCATACAGAAGAGTCCTCTCCTTCCACGTGATCTGCTCTCATCCGACCTTCACTTGCCCTCTTTCTCAGGCTGGTTAGGGCCAAGATGCCAGCTTCAGTCATACTGTGGGGGGAGACCGAAAATCACCTGCATTTCGAGAACAGGTAGGGTGCAGCTGGCCTGACGCTCCACTCAAGCCAATGACAATAGGACACGAGAGCCTTGCAACCTGAACACACCATGGGAGATCCCCTCCTGGGATCTGACTGCCTCCCCGAGCCGGGATCAGGGCAAACAAGTTACTCTTGGCATGTTTCACCTGAGAGCTGCGATTCCCTTGCGCTTTGGTACGCGGCTTCTGCGATGCCCTTGCGCTTTGGTACGCCGCTTTTGCGATTCCCTTGTGCTTTGGTACGCGGCTTCTGCGATTCCCTTGCGCTTTGGTACGCCGCTTTTGCGATTCCCTTGCGCTTTGGTACGCCGCTTCTGCGATTCCCTTGCGCTTTGGTACGCGGCTTCTGCGATGCCCTTGCGCTTTGGTACGCGGCTTCTGCGATGCCCTTGCGCTTTGGTACGCGGCTTTTGTGATTCCCTTGTGCTTTGGTATGCGGCTTCTGCGATTCCCTTGCGCTTTGGTACGCCGCTTTTGCGATTCCCTTGCGCTTTGGTACGCGGCTTCTCCGATTCCCTTGCGCTTTGGTACGCGGCTTCTGCGATTCCCTTGCGCTTTGGTACATGACTTGCCCAGGACAGTTATACAGAAACCAGCACTGCCTTCATAGCCTAGCTAAATATGAAGAGCTATATTTTTCTGGTACAGACCTAAGAGGCATCACGGACAAAACTGCTCTAGGAAGCAGCAGTCCGAATACTTAAACAATAAGGTGTAGCAGGAATTGATGGCTTTGGGGTAATGGGATGTGACGCCTTTTGCTCCTGCACTGCTGGCACAGAGCAGGCTCCTGTTGTCAGGCGCTGGCCTGTGTCACACGACATATGCTGGTGATTTCAGTCCAGCAAAGGCCATTAGCTTTCACCCGCTGCCCTCGCACGGAGCCCAATGACTCGGGCTTGGCTAACATGCTTTTCCAGAAAGCTGTCCAATCTGGATTTGGAGGCATAGAAAGATGGCGAGTCCAACCTTTGCCTTGGCAGCTCAGTCCAGGGTTTAATCACCTTCCCTGTTAAACATTTGTGTCTAATCTGATCTGAATTCCTCTGGCTTCAGCTTCGCCCATTCCCGCTTGCCTTTCTTTGCTAGTCTAACGAGCCCCTTTCTACGCCGGGTGAAGTGTTTCGACACTGCAACGGGCTCACCTCTCAGGCTCTGCAACAAGCTACACAAACACCCTCTCGCTGGTGTTTCTCCCAGCTCTCCAATCATCTTGGTAACTCGTTTCCAGGTCCTTTCCAACGTTCGAACCAACACAGTAAGGAGCAGCCCCGAGTGCAGAGGGAAAGTCACCGCCCTGCTCCTGCTCGGGATGACACCGGCCCCCTCAGCCATGGCATCACGCTGGGAGAGGGCGCTGGGCCACTCGTCCTCTCTGCCCCGGCTCCTGGTCCCACGTGCTCTCTCCAGGAGACAGACACGCGGTCTGCAGGTGTGGCCTGTGCTCCGTCTTCCTCGGGGTAACCCTGCCGACGGCCGTGGGAATGTCGTTTGAAATGACCCGGTTTAGCAAGCAGCCCAGATTGCTGCATCCTCCCCGTGTCCTCTGCAGATTGATGGGCGGTGATTTTACATTTCTCTTTGCAGCTGCCAAGCAGCACCAGGCTTAGCAAACAGTTATGTATTTTCAGCACAAAAAAAAGGCATTATTCCATTTTTTTAAAATGTTTTTCAAGAGCATTTTTAGTTTTTCCACCACCCTCCAAACCAGATTTTTGTCATTCAAATTTTGAGCTTCAAAGACCAGAAAATCTGATTTTTAATATTTTTTTTTAAAAGTATATCATTTTCACTGAAACAAAACTTCATGCAAAATATTGTTTTTCCCCCCAAAATGAAAGTTTTGATGAAATGTTTTAGTCTGGTAGTTGTACTAAGTGGGAAGAGGAGTGCCGAGGGGTGGCAGAGGAGGCACCAGGGCTGCTGCCAGGTGAAACAAATTGAACTTTTACTCAGACAGAAAGTGAACGGCTGTCTGGGTGCTGGCCATACTTGTACTATCCAGCAAGTAATAAATTTGATTTCCTGCTTCCAGCACCTCGTTGTGCTTTCAGACCATACACTAACAGTGCTAAAATAAATGCCAAAGGGACAAGAAAGCAGGAGCTGAAGAGCGGAACGAGTTAAACTGCTCGGCCCCTTTCCCCGCACGCGTTTGTAAGAGCGGCAGGGAGAGCAAGGCGACGCTCTCCACGGCAGCCAAGATCTTTACTTCAGCATGCACTTGCTTCCCGCTCCCTAGTAGCCACGATTCACTGTGGTACGGCGATAAATCCAGTGTTAGGGACCATATAAAAATGAACTTAAGAGAGACAAAAGACAGAGCTGATAACCTTGCAGATAAAGTCATAAATTAAGTGTAGAAGAATGACCACGGGCAGCGCTGTGGTAGCTTTCTGTGCAGGACTTACAAGCTAAAAGCTGCTATTATTTATTTTTAATTTTTTTAACCTTTTTAGGAGACTTTGTTGCTAACAGAAGTGGTTGGACAGAAGCGGGGCACGTGCCACATAACCACCCCTGCCAGTGACTTCTTCTCCGGTCTGAGCAGCTCTCAGCTACTCCGACTGTCGGTCCTGACCCTATAAGCCTCCCAGTGCCAGGTTTTCAGGGCATTTAGGCAGGTAATGATATTTTCAAAGGTGGAAGTGAGGTACCTGGGCAATCTGGAAAACTCCAGTCCTAGGGGTTCTGCTTCTGTTTCAGGTGCCTAAACACCTTGAAAAGTCTGTGCCCTCAATGATCAATGGTAAGGGACAAATGTCTGGGAGGCTACTGACTAGTTTTTCAGACCCCAAACATGATGGAAAGTCTGGGTACCAGGACGGGAAGTCTTTGCGCTTCGAGGTTTGAGTTACTGACTGTGGCAATAGATGGCAACCTTTTTTGCCGAAAATACATAGCTGTTCGCTAGGGCCGGTGCTGCTTAGCAGTTACACGGAGAAACATAAAATCACCACGATCACATTTGCAGAGGTTCGCAGGTTAGCGCTATCTGTTACATAAAGCAAAAGCATAATGAATAATTTCTAATGTGCTGTGAATTCAGCAACAGGGTGACCTACCTTCTAAACTGTTCAATACATTGGAAAAGTGCATATTGAATGCCAGAAAACGTGGTATTTAACCAGTTAATACAATGTATTTAACAGTTAATACATGGTTAAATACCACGTTGTCTGGCATTCAGCATGCGTTTTTCCCCAGCGGCTGGAAACTCGAGTGCACGTTGCATGTGTATGAGCAGTTTCTGCCATTTACCGGGAAAAAACGAAAGTCAAGTCTGAGATCCACGGGGAACAGAGCAACGAGCAGCCGTGGCTCTCCAGGTCCTGCCACTCAGCTACAAGGAAAGACCTTTTTTAGTTCACTCTTTCAGAAACGAAGCACGTAACTTATTCTGGGGAGCACGACGCGATGAAGGATAATACATCTTGCTAATCATCTGAAAAGGGCTAAACAGTAAAACGGCAACTTTTCAGGTGATTTAGGATAGCAAAGCCTACAAAAAACCAAGAATGCTGCTTTGTTTTCAGTGGAGATGAAGGTAAGGGAATCAGCCAAAGCAGTTAATAGTTTCCTAGTTCCTCTCTGCTAGCTTCCTCCTGGCCTTTGCCTTCGAAGCAGCCTTCCTCTCCCTCGCTGTTCACGGGGGACCATGGCTGCATATTTAGCTCGTACTGGCAGCGGTTCTACTCTCCCTCTCCCAAAGTGATGCAAGCACCAAGAGCCTTTTGGGCCTTGGGAAATTCAAGTTTCGAATGGTTTCTTATCTCCCCTGTGGCTCCGGCACTGTTTCTCTCCCCCGATTGTCTCCTACCGTGTAGCACCGGCTCTTGCTGGACCTTGCAGAATTACTCTGAACTCTTGGCACATTAGTGAAAATGTTTCTGCGTGCTCCCTGCAACAAAACCTGCACTTCTTCTAGTCTGAATGTTTTCACGCACAAAAAAATGAAGGGTGCTTGTGCAGGCATAACACTGGCATTTTGCTACACGCTCGGTCCTTGAGGAACTAGGAGATTTCCTCTCTCACCAATGCAGATGCCAAACAATGCAACGCTTCATCATTTGACCACTTGTGCTGATCAGTCAGGGCTCGCTGACAGAAATGGAAACCGCTTTGCAACCGCCTTCCAAATGCTCACGAACCTGTCAGCCAGTTGCCATGAATAACTTCTACCTTTCCCATCGGTGGACTGGCTTGAAAGGGCGTCACCTTAACAGGAATGGATTTTAGCCTTCTCATTATCATAATCATATTAATACTTAATACAAACCGTATTCATATTTAATACCGTGCCAGGATGTTTTGAGAAGAAATTAGTTAATGTCTGTGCAGAATTAGGAAAACACGATGTGCTACATGTGATGAATATTCATATTACCACAATTACTGGAGATGCCTGTGGGGTTCTCTGCAGACGCAGCCCTGGTGCTACTTCACTCCGCCTTGTTCTTGCTCCTGCTTTTATCTCTTCTCGCTCCGTGGTGCATACTGCACCGTGGCCCCTCGTGCCGCGACACTGAGACTGGCTTGACAGCACCTGGCTGTGCCGTGACAATTGCTGTCATTGCTGCATCCTTGTGTCTGTGACATTCACACTTCTGTGTCTTCAAATCTTCTCAGATCGAGTGTCTACAAGGCCTCTGGCTCAAGTCACCTAGAGCGAATAGCCGGGACAGCGGCCATTCTTGGACTGCACCGAAACCAGCTGCAATGGAGACAACAGCCTCTGTATCCTGCCTTTCTACAGGCCTCTAGATGCATTAACAGCCAAAGGAATTTAATTTAATTTAATTTAATTTGAAGGATCCCCAGAGTTCATCAGGACTGCCACGACGCAAGAAGGATGAAAGCATCCGCACCGAGTGCAAAATGATTCATTGGGAGAGGCTGTGTCGGGGAGGAGACACTCTTCAGCATCACTTCATGGGTGCTGCGATGCCAAAGGCCTGTTTTCCTGAACAACTGACAAATTGCCTACATGGGTTGTTCAATTAATGTGGAAAGTTTAACAAGTTAGTTATGAGTTGGTGAAAAGAAGGAGATAATGACTGATGATGAGAACACAAAAACAGCCCGGAAATCTGGGACAAGTGGGGGCTGGCTCGCTGCCGTAAACCGCTCACCGCTGTCATTTAGATATACATGACTGCAGTCATTTCACTTCATGCTACGGTGGCAGAATGAACTAATTGATATGGTAAATAAGATAAATGAGGATTTCTACTGTACGACGCATCGCTTCTCTTCCTGCTTCGTTTCTCCCTCCCTCTCCATATGATGCGACATGTAGGGACAACCAAAAACCTCGCTGGCACTCAGAGAGACTTCATATTTTACCTTTTGTCCATACTCACACAGGCCTTTTCTTCAGACATTCAATTCTGACTCATGCATTTGAGGTTGGGTGGCCTGAGCTCAGAGTTCATACAGTCTTTTGAATCACTGCTATAAGTGATTAGCAAATCCACGTGGTGGGTGGCTCCTTCTAGTAAAGCAGTATGTTTTCCTACACTGCAGTATCAGAAAATACCAAGCATTTTCAATGCACGTGGCCTGTGTTAAGATTGCATAATAAAACTTTGGCAATTTCAAAGCAAAGAGCTATTTGGTACGGGGCACGGTCCCTTCATCGCACGTGTTTACTCGGGATGGCAGGTGAGGAGGGGCTAAATCTATCTTTGCAGGCATCGCGCTGCCCACCTAGTATCAAGCAACTCATTTTCCAATACCTCATTGTAGTCTTGCTTGATTCAAGACTTTCATCGTGACTAGCCAATGTCCCTCTGCTCTGCAAGACAGGGCCAGGCAAAACTAGACGGCTGAATGGGTCACTTGACCCGACAGCTGGTCCTATTCTCTCCGTTCTGCGGAGGGAATAAACAGATGAGTCTCCCACAAGTGCCAGGCGCCTCGCTGTCACTAGATAAATAATGATGATAATTATAAATAATAACAATAATCGGGTTGCAAAACCGCTCCGGCAGTTGGAGGTAACGCGCGCTGCATCTAATACCCGTCTCCCTGGAAGCTGCGGGAAGACGTCGCTTTTACATTGCCTCTTAGGAGAGCTGGGACATCGGGGCCCTCTAGTCGCAGCACACGGTGCTGGCCACTGCTCTCCACCACCTGCTATTAGCCATCGTTAACGTGTTCGTTCAAACCAAAGACAGTTCTTCCCTTTCTGCTGGAGTTTGTAACACATTTCACAGTGACTTCTGCTAGCAAGAATTGCTGGGACCATCGTGTAAACCACAGGGAAAATAACTCATGCACACGCTCAATCCGACCTCTGCCTGCTTGTAACGAGCAGTCAGGCAAGCAACCTAACGTCATACATCTTAACTCAGGACCATCCTAATTAACTGAAGGATCTTCGTCTATCATCCGAAACCACAACACCTCCAGAAAAGCTGATAACCTTACCTTATACTTCAGAAGCTGTTTGCCACAAGATCAGGCCGTGTGTCCCAAAACACTAAAGAAGTGTTCATTTCTCATCAACCTATTTATGTATTAGCAAACTCACTTACTTAGTGCTTTAGGCACTGCATGCCATGGAAAGCATCTTAGGCTGTCAATGCCAGAAATATTCCAACTGCTAACTTTCTCAGAGCATTGATTAATTGGTGAAAGATCTGGCCTTACGCTACCCATCATTACTTGCTTTGTAATAAGTTTTAGGTACTGCTGGACAACTTGACATTTTAACATTTAAAAAAAATATACGCAGAAGCCTTTGCAGAGAGTGTCTATTTAATTTCCCAGCTATGCTTCAAATGAAATGTGCTTAATCTACTTCATTAGATGAAAATTGAGGAAATGGACCTATCTGGCAAACCCAAATTTATCACCAGGCCTGAGCAAGCTCCTGTAGAAATCCATAAGTAACTTAATTTCTCATCTATTGAATATCTCATTTGCTGAGTTGTGTGAGGTTCCTCCCTGATTGCATACATCAGAAATCAGTTTATAAACCCGGCTCTGTTCTGCTGCATGTATTTAAAGTGACTAGCACAGGGCTCCTCTGAAACAGGTGCCTGCCATGATCTTCTGCATAGGTGACAAAAGGTGCCCGGCAGAAACCACCCTGTGACGTTATCACAGCTCACGACCGTGTCCTCGGCAGCATTTCACCCCTGATTACAGCTGCACTCATGCCACACACACCGGCCCCAGCTCCGGCACAGGAATCACGCGTGGCATCACATGTGTTGCACCTCTCCAGCCCCTTGCACAAGTGCTTCTAAGTTCATGAATCTCTTACCCTGGAAACAGGAGCTAGTGCTAATGATCACTACAGGATCACAAGGACTAGAGGTCTGTTTCCACAGCAGGGGAGGGTGAGGATTTATTTCTGCATTGCACATCTATGTATGTAAGTCGACAATGACAGCAATGATCAGGGAATCAGGGGAAACCAGAGCTGGAAGGACCTCAAGAAGTCTTTTCTCCAGTCCAACCCCTGCTGAAGGCAGGGAACACAGGTGAGGTTGCAACCAATGCAAACGGACGCTGGAGTACGTCACGTCACCGGGAAGTGCTTCAGAGTTGCTCCTCTTTTATCCAGGGTCATTTTTATATGACTAGGGCAGATTTGTAATGCTACAGAGCCATGCACCATCTGTCGCTTCACCTTGTAGAGTGCTTTTAAGGCACGTGAAGCACTACTATATCCGTCCACAAGCCTGGCTTGGCTTCACTTCCCAGTTTCCTTAGAAAAGCTGCCCTCTACCACGCACGCCGCACGCGCATTCTGTGCCCAAGGGACGAGGCGGTCAGATTTGGCTTTGAAAAACAACTCTTGTTGCTTTTAAAAGCTAAATCTTTCCATCTTTCTTTCGGTATCACTTTAAATGAGCATTTCAATAGGCAGAATGGAAACCCTCTTTCCCCATCCAGGGAAAAAGTATGTGCATGCTGCAGTGCAAACAGCAGTGGAGCGCAGGGATCAGTCAAAGAGTCAATAAAACATGGGAATACTCACTGGTAGTGATGTTTTCCATAGTCCCTCTCTTCACCCACGTGGAAGGTAAGCCGTCACCTGGGGCTTTGGCTTGATTCACTAGAATCGGGAGGTAAAAAAAGCCTGTTGGTCTGAATCAGTCATATCAGATGGCTCCTTTACAATGCTCCCAATCACGAACTTTCCCAAAGTCTCTGATCGAGAGTTTAGCAGGAAGGACAGAGAGCGGGTGAAAGGAAAGAGACTTAATTGCCACGGAGAGTTACCCGGTCTTCAGCGGTCCAGAATATAACGCCGGATTTTGGGGAGCTGGTGGGCGGTAAGCAAAGAGAGAAGCTGCTAAGTTTAACAATAGTCATTTAATCAAATGGACTAGCACATCCAAGAGTCAAGGCCTGGGAGCTGGAGATAAGCACAGCCAGATGAGCAGTAAGGTCCAGGTTCTTAACGGTGAAGGTTATTAACCACAGCAACAACTGGAGCAAGTCTGCGGTGGATTCTCCATCCCCAGAAATCCTTGACTCAAGAATGGATGTGTTCCTAAATAGACACGCTCCAGTTTGTACAGGAATGAAGCCAGGGAAGTACTCTGTCCTGTGCTATGCAGGACGTCAGGCTGGATGATCAGCACAGCTCCTTCTGGCTTCTTAATCAATGAATCTCCAACAGACTTGGAGCGGGTGCAGGAGGAGATGCATCTTATGGCACTTAGGAAAAGGAGGTAAGAAAGAGCAGATTGCACCTAGGAGGACCCAGCTCAAATTCAGCATCAGCACTTGTTACCAGGGTCATGAATGCAAGATAGCCAGGTGCTGCTAACACATGTAGAAATAAGGACTTGTTTGCTGCAGTCGGTTGTGGCAGCAGCGTTGCTGGAGGTATTTAGGCTGAATGTCTGTCTGTTCAACAAGGGCAAATCTGCAGTCTGAAGGATGCCTGGTCCATGGGGCACTGCCAGCGGGCAGAGCGGGGGATACCACGCCTGATCTCGGCAGGTGTGCTGCCCAATACAAGTTGCTTTGCTAGGACTGGGTGCTATTGTACCTACTTCTAGCAAATAAGCAGGCTTTCCTTTTTTATTGTATGCCTCTGGCTTCAAGAAGACAGGCAGTCAAACCCCAGAAGACTTACCTTCACAGCAAGAGAAACGGAAAGCGGGCCTTGGTCCAATGCCAGAGTCAGCTCCTGACAGTTAATTACGTAAGGCAAGGATTTTTGTGGGCGATGTCTTGGACTGGGCCGATTGCGTGGTTGGAATAAACTGTTAATTAAACACTTGAGCATGTCAAGAACTGGAAAGGAAAGCAAAAAATGGGTGAAGGCCATACTCCCCAGTTCAGAAGACAGAAAGGAGCTGCTTATGCCTTTTGTTGTCTGGGAAAGTCTGCAAGGGTCAGACAAGCTGCCACTAAAGGAGCACAGGAGACACAGCCCAGGAAAGGCCTTGAAACTCTATTTCCACCATCTTAATCACCTCTGGGGCAGGAGAACAGCTGGGCACACCTTCCCTTTGGGACAAACCCATTTTGAGTCTGTGATTTATCAGTCCTTAGCAGCTAAAAAGCCCCTGGTCTTCATACAGTGACTGTGAACACTTGCTATTGCTGTTTCCTGAGTCCTCCTGGGAAAGGAGAAAGCCACGATAATCCAAATGACAGAGAAACAGGAGTCAACGTTCAAGAAGGGAAGAGAAAGAAGGACACAGAAGTTGAGAAGTAGAAGTCCTACAGAGAACAAGCCGACTAGGGTTTGGGCATGAAGGCAGAGCTAGAGCGCTACCAGACGCAGGATCTGGAGGTCCTAAAGGTTGAAATTTGCTTTTGAGGCAATTCCAGGAGCTGAGCTATGGGGACTGTTAGGTCAGGCATGTGTACAGGGAAGACCCGCCTGACTCTGAAAGCCCAGCATTGGAGTCAGTCTTCTGGATGTGGAGTCCAGGCTAGCAAGCTGAGCGTGCAAAGCCAGTGAAGGAGTCACGGCAAGAGCATCCTTGGAAGGAGTGGAGGTCAGGCACCATAAAGCAGGTTGCGGTGCAATGTCTGGAGCTAGGACCCAGTAATGTCTCCAACAGCACAGACCCAAAGCAAATACTTCTCCCTGGGATCCTCTCTGGTAGGTGCCGTGGGCAAGAGGAGAAGGCACTGGGGTGGGACTGGAAAAAAAAAGGGCAATTGGCCACTCTTGCACACAGCTCCCTTGAAGCCTCCGCTCGGCACGCTGCGTCACTGCTTCCTTGCATCCTTAGAAAATCAGCTAATTAAAACAGAGCATGGGAAGACTTCGGTTATGGGAAAGGGGGGACTGTTTAAAGGGACAATGGCATTGCTTAGGTAAAATACCTTCAACCAACATACATTTGTACACAATACATATTAAATAAGACTTTTCTGTGTGTGTGTGTGTGTGTGTGTGTGTGTGTGACAATATTTGTATGTGTGTGTATTCACACGTAGGGGTATTTTATCCAAACCCCTCCCACCACGCCACATCTTGTTTTACAACACCCAACCCTGGCTGATGAATCGGGATATCGGCTGCATGGCCCATCCCTCACCTCTGCACGCTGCATACGCTCCCCAAACGGCATTCAGAGACGTGGCCACTGTTTCGTTAGCATTATGCCCAGGTAAAGTTCACCTGTTTTGAGGGACCAGCACAAGATCTATGGGCCAGATAAGCCCGTGCAGCTTAGCTGGATGCATTAGTGCACTGACGAGAGCTGCAGAAGGAAACGAGCAAGTGAAAGGAGGAACTTTGCTCATCTACGAATAACGCTGCTGTCCTGGCACTTCCCAGCAGAAAGCTGTTTTCTGGTGCTTCCCCGTCCCGTGTATCATGTCTTCATTTTCTGTACAGCACCACGTCGCACGTGGCACACTCTGGACAGATACAAATCAGGCTTCCTGCCACTTTATATGCCAAGATAAAACAGCAGACAGAGCCCCAGCAGTGGTGGGAGAGGGACAGGAGAGCGTGCAGCAAAAGAGACAAATGCACAAGGCAGCTGATTTAAAAAGAATGACTGCATAGTAAGAGAAGTGCTGCTTTTCAAGGGTTTGTTCACAGACACGCATTCAAACGTTTATGTCATGAAACAGCCGCACTTCTAAATGTTCTTCCTTTGACCCAGTGGCTCTCAACCTTTTTTTAGACTTAAGGCACCCTTGTTTGACTCAAGGCACCTTCATCAGACTCAAGGCACCCTTTGTCAGACTCAAGGCACCCTCATCAGACTCAAGACACCCTCATCAGACTCAAGACACCCTCGTGCAACTCAAGGCACCCTCGTGCGACTTAAGTCACGGCTCTGTAACTTCTGGGGACTGAGTGGCACCCTGTTGCAAAAACAAATGTATTTATTGCAGAAGGGCCAGGCAGGGCGAGCCTGAACCTGCCCGTATCTGCTTATGTCCTGTGGCACCCTTCAAAGGACCTCGCAGCACCCCAGTTCCCTGGTTGGGAATCACCACCCTAAACACAGCTTCAGCACAGCTCCACAACACACCTGCTCAGCTGGCATGGAGATTACAGAGGCAAATAAGTGGTCCAGCACATCACCCAGCACGTGCTACCATACAGACTGCCCTCGCCTCCAAGCAGGATGCAACTAAAACAAGAAAAGATCCAAGGAAGGGCTGTGAAGATAATAAAAGCATGAAAAGTCAGGGCTACTTCCTTGGAGGAAAGACACAGAAGTGGAGACCTGAGAGCTGCCTGAAATGGTACCTGCTAGAGTGGAAACACTAGTGATAGGAGGAGGGAGAACTAGTCAATGGACGTAGACAGCGGAAACACGGTAACAGGAACTGTAGGACTGGCCAGGGGAACGTAAGGTTAAGAGCTAAACAGGATTAACAACAGCACATTACATATGGATAAGAGAAATAAAATACTCATCTCCCATCCCTGGAGCTGGAAGAGGAGTATCCTCCTGCTTCAGGTCATGAACGAGCTAATAATTGTCTGGGGTTAGGAAGAAACTCCTGCTGCATCCCTACTACTGCATGACCGTTCATCGTGATGGTTTGATGCCTTCTTCCCGGGCTCCAGGAAGCAGGACACTGACCCAGGGGTTGGGTCCAGCTGGATGCATCCTATGCTGAGGTCCACGCTATTAGTATTGGCTGCGGGTAGATCACATCCACAAATGCCAGGAAATGGAAAGACAAGCTTCCCGAGTTCATCTTTATCGAACCAGCTCTCTTTGCTGCTGCCAGACGGCATTTTCGGAGCAGAGAACGCTGCAGGATCTCATGGGCAGGATGATGCATGCGCCTCTCTCAAGGCCCAGCAGCAGGAGCTGAGCCTGGCGTGGGGAACGTCCTACTTCTGAGGCTTTCAGGAAAAAAAATGTAATTTTGACACTGAGCCCTTGTTTCTGCTGGTTCACACTGAAATGCCAGGACCTTCTTCCCCCAACCAGCTGCCTTCCCGTCTGCAACCGACTGCTTTAGAGTTCAAATCTGCATTCACCCCTCGGAGTGACTCCGACCAGAAAAGGACAGAGAAGGCTAGAAAGACAGAGCCAGAATAAGTGGGTAAAAAAGAAGGAACTGGAGGTAATGGCACAATAAAAAGGTGAGCACGCCAGTGTTACAGGGCTGTATTATGCAGGCAAGTTTTCCAGGGGACAAAAAGGTTCAGCTCGTATATCCTTTACTCCAGAAGGCTTTAATGTGCTAATGTTAAGGAAGAACAACTCAAATGAAGGGAGCTCGTTCCATTTCCCTGAACTTGGAGATGCAATTTTAAGCTTTCGTTCCTCTGATTTAGTTAAGAGTTGCTAGCAACCAGCTGCCCGAGCTCCGACGCAAAGTGCTACGTCTCTGAATTATACAACTTCACGCTTAGTGCAACACAAATGGAGCCTGCACAATCTTGCGCTGGGGCAGCACGTTTCATCTACAAAAGGCAGCGCGCGGGACAAGCGCGCTCCAGGGCAGAAATCCTTGCGGTTGCACCTGGGATGCATCAGCCCTGCGTGAAGTGCAGAGAACTTGCAAAGGAAGGTCGCTTGTGGGCTGATCTAAGCCAGGGGTATCTGAGCCATATGATCCAGGGCATGGGTCTCAGACCGACCCCGCACGCGGAGGGCAGCTGACCCACAGACCAGCATCCAGCGCGTGGAGCCGTGAGCTTGACACCGCCAATGTAATCAGTCATTGTACCTGTCGGCAGCCGCCGATATTCTGCTTTTACGATGCCCTGCCGGCACGACGCTCCACATGCGATCACGCCGAGCGTCAGGCTGGCGGGCAGGACTCGGAGGCTTTGCAGGGAGTCTGCTGTGAAGTAGGGGCACAGAAGCCCCGAACAGGCGTGCAGAAAAAAGCGGCGGGACTCCTTGATAGTCGTTTCTGGGTAATCAAAGGCACCGAGCTGTTCTGGAGCCGGCTGTCTTTTCTGTTGGCTCGTGCTAGGCCTTGCAGAGCCTCTAAGAGCATAAGCACCCGGGGGAAAACCTTGCTTTGTCAAAAAATCATAATGAAGCTTTTGTTGTGGTGGCCGGTCCAGGATCACTGACTCCAGCCAGTCCTATTACTGCCTGAGAAAACTCCCAACTCGCCGAGCGGGAAAACGGAAGCCAGGAATATGGGAACTTGTAGGCACATCTACACGTGCACTACTGCACCTTTTCTAACGTGCATTAAATTTAGTTCCTCCAATGTGAGGTGATCAATTGAGGTGCATGAGGCTGTGCTAGCTACACACCAGCCCTCCTCTTGTCTCCCGTCCTCCTCATCCGGGGACAGACTCCTGGCTCTCCTCCGCCTGCGCCCCAGCTTGCCTCCTTGCACTATGCAGGTAATAGTGAGGTGGAAGGAGAAGGGATCCCCCAGTCGCAGGAGCCCGCTGGGCCCTGCTCCCCGACCTCGGTCCCAAAGCTCTTCCATGCACGGCGATTCCTCCGCCAAGCGAAGACAAGCAGGCACGGTCAATGGTGAGGGAAGCAGGAAAGCCGGTGCCCGTGGCCTTACTGCTGGTAGACAAGGCCCGGGAGCTCTCAGCCACATTTCCAGAGGTCATTTCCAAAAATGATTCATGCACATCCTGAGCAGAAAAGGATTACTGAAACCCCCACAAGCCTTCCTCCAGCAGTACGCAGCAACTTGCCTACGCAGGATTTTGCCATCGTCAGCTGTTAGTCCAGGCACTCAGAGAAGGAAAAATAATTACAAATGACCCCATTCATCTCTGTAGATCACTGTATATTTATTTGCTTCCAAAAATGCAACGTGCAGGAACTGGATGCTTTAACCTGAAGTAAGCAGAACTAATTTGCTGTTTAGACTGCACAAAAAATGTATTCCCAGGTGTTGTGGGAGCCTCCGACGGCTCCCTTGCATAAATTCACTTTCGGTCAAGCCAGGAAGTCACGCAGCCTGTAGATGGTCCCTTTTGAGCTCCAGGACACACGGGATATCGCAGTAAGACATCGTTTACTCGCATAAGGACTTTGCAAGCTCTCATCAGCATCGAGCGAAGCCAAACCAGCGGCTCTCTCCTCATCACTGTGCGACTCCATTTCTGGCTGGGTAAGTCTGAGTACTGGCAGAAGCATAAAAAACACCTAAAAACACAAACTCGGGAACTTCTGGGATTGCCAGACACGTCCGAGTCGAGGCCAGGTGGATCGCTCCAAATTAAATGCTTTCTGCATAAGATCGAAGCGATGCCACAATGATGCCCCAGTCAGATTTACCCCGCTGCAGACCCGGCACGTCGCTGGAGGAGCACGCGCACTTGGTCACTGGATTAAAAATGGAAACGCTGTCTGACTTGCTGTTTCAATCAAATGAAAAAGGCACATAAATATCCCTACTTTTAACTTTACCAGCCAGCAAACCAATCCAATCAGGCTCTTAAGTAAACAGCCTAATTTGTTTCTGAGGAATATTAGGGTTTTTTTGTTTTTTTTACACAGACAAGACCTGTCAGAAACGACGGCAGCTTCGTCTCCCTGATGGATGTAGACGACTGGAAACCCACCAGTAATGCTGTGGCTCAGCAAACAGACTGCGACGTCTAGCAAGACTTACCCACTTGGTTTCCTAGCCCTGGAAGATGCTCACGCTAGAAAGGCAATACTTTAGTAGGGTGTGGTACAGGTCCTCCCAAACAGCACGCATACACCGTACGCATGCACGCACACGCATACATGTGCACAGGAGTTAGTGGCACAGTTAAATAGCCCGCTACAGCACTTAGCTCCTGTATAGAGAGATCTCAAAGCACTCTGAGCTTCAGGGTACTGTGATTCTCATTCGACAGACAGGAACAGCAAAGCAAAGAAAGGCAAAGGGATTTGCTCGTAGAAAGGCAGTAGCAGAGCTGGGAATAGGACAAAAGTGTCAAGAGTCTTAGCTGCACCACATCTGCCCAGGTGTGTGCGCCCAGACCCGGGGAGCGCCCTGCGGCAGCGGTACCCCCCGCGACCACCACCTCTTGCAGACCCCACCTCGGCCGGCTCCCAGCATGGCACATCACTCCACTGAAATACTGCTTGCAATCACTTGGTGCTTCAAGGTGGCTCAGAAAGACCTTGCTGCCAGTGGGTTTTTTTCCCTGAGACGGTTTCTTTGAAGGAGTTGCTGATTCTCACTGGAGTGGGGTTTCTGCCAGATCAGGGCCTGACTTGAGCCTACACGGAGGGAGGGAGACGGGCATTAATGCCCAACTCTGCCACCAAATGATGGAGGCTCCTGCCTTCAAAGGCTGCTGGTAAAGCACATGGCTTCACACCCTTGGGAGGAAGCTCAGCAGCACAGCAGGAGCAATGGAGGTGCGTGGGGGGTGCGAGGGGCATTAGCTCCTCCGTAGGATTTCGGAGAACTGTTAGCAGGCCAGACACTCGGACCGACCCTGTCTGGGCCGGAGAAGGGAAAGGCAATGGGCCAGGCGCTGCCCCTGCGCCGTGACTCCCAGACCTTCATTGCTTACCCAGGGTAGAGAAGTAGTCTGACATCCAGGAATCATTTAACTCGTGTCTTGGGGTCTCAACGCTATGCATGCGGGGCCAAATTGACTGCTTTCCTCCAGGGCATATGCCCAAGACTTGGCCCAGCGCACGCTTTGCTGCAGCGAGCCTTTGACAGCGACAGGCGCATTACTGAACTCAAGTCCAGTTCTCCGTACGCTAGGATCCAAGCTCGCGGGCCGACGGCTGTTCTCAAGTCCCGAAGAAACCAGCACAAGTGCAAGGCACTCAGCTTTTCTCAAGAAGGGTCTCCGGTCTTACCAAAAGAGAAGTGGGTTTGGGTTGGTGGGTAACATGCAGTTACATCTTCGCTGCGCTCTTCGAGAATAGGTTTCACCAAAACCACTGGCGGCAGCTTGCTTGAGAAGGAAAACGATTCCTTAGCCCCGCTGTGCTCAGCAGCACGGGTCATTACTCAAATGTTTTAGGAGATCGTGCCCTCAAGACAGCACGGGAACAAAACCTGTTTTCAAAGGAACATGCATCCCACTAGCATAACCTGAGATATAACCTTCCTTCTGCGTGTCCTCGGGACAGGGCATTTAGCAGAATTTGCTGGAATAGGACAGGCCGCACCATGAACGCTTCTGCTACGGCCTTGAACTTGCAACCTCTCGGAGAGTCAACCGCGCACCTTAGCACCGTGCCACCCTACCACGGAGACGTGACAGTCGGGCCCGTTACTGATGCCATATTTAGACTCTGCAAAGGACGTACACCGTATGACGCCATTCACAGCGACCCCGGACACCACCACACTGCCAAACCTGTTCAGCGGGACGGGAGGAAAAATTCAAGTCACTTACCGTAGAGAACTGTAACGAGGGACACGGGCATGACTAGGATCCCCACCAACATATCCGCCACCGCCAAGGACATCAGGAAGTAATTCGTGGCGTTCTGCAGCTTCTTCTCCAAGGAGACGGCCATGATCACCAGGATGTTCCCTCCGATAGTTAGCACAATGATAACCAAGATCAGGAGGGCCGGCCAGTTCTTCTCCCTAATGGACATACGAGAGACTTCTTCCTTCTCCGAGGTATTGAAAGGATCGAACGTGGGCAAACTCTGATTCAGAGTCAAATTGCTGCTTAACGGCCAAGCCATCAGACCACCGTGCAGACTGAAATCCAGAGTCTCAGACACCGTCGTTAAGCTGACGAATATTCCAGCACCACTTAAAGTGCTCATCATCTGGGACTGGTTTTCCACTCCCTCAATTGTGCCTGGAAGCGAGTTTCATTTTCAAATGGACGGTCCACGGCAGGAGCCGAACTTCAAAACACGAGAGCCGTAAAACGGTTTGATCTTCCATAGTGGAGCAAACGTGGCAGGAGCGAGCGCGGCGCTCGTCAGGGTGACCTCAGGGACGACGGGAGGTGACCACCGGCTCGTAACGCGGAGGAGGTGGCGGCGTGGTGACGTCCAGCTCGCTTTCCTGCTCATCGTTCTGTAAAGACAAGAAAAAGGCACCTTCTTTTTCAATGAAATCACGACATACTCAACATTTCTATATCCCCACACCAGCAACATACTTCCTCTCTCTTCCTGCTGGCTAGCGTGCTCTCCAGACTGCCAGTAATTTATCTTAAGCATACAGACCATGCCTCTAATTATGTAGTGGGGGGGGGGGGGGGGGAATCACATCAGTGTGTTCTGGCTGGTTAAAAGCAGATTATCATTAATTAAATATTTGTGAAACCTGCAAAAGCAAGTCTGAAGAGCAAGACGTTTCAACTGATAGCCACTTCACAGAGCGTCTCCCTCCGCACCCGGTCGTGCACGGACAGTGCCAGCGATCCCAGCCCACTATTACCGCGACTTGAAACAGAAGTGTTTGGATATACTCTGTATGCGCCGCACTGGAGCACAGGTGTCATCAAAACACCACCAGAGAAGCGATTAACCCTCCCGCAGGAAAGCAAGCTGTATTTGATGTTTATTTTGGCAAACGCCTGGTAAAACTCCCCCCGCAGCGCTGTCGACGGTACGCTGCCAGCCTCTCCGAACAAACACGCCAAGCAAAGAAGGGGGAGACAAACCTTTGCAAAAGCTGAGCTGCATTTTAATGCATTTCCCTCCTCCCTGTGCTTCTGGGCCCGGGCACGCTTAACTGGGGGGTCTGGACGTGCCCCCTACCCTGGGGGAAGCTGGCCCGCGGCCCGGGTGCCCCCGTCGTGCTCAGCACAGGAGCATCGGACATTGTCATAGTAGTTACTGGTTTTTAGCTTAGATTTCCTACTCCTATCTTTCACTCACTCTCTTCTCACAGACGTGTTCATCAGGCCAGGCGGTGCCAGCAGACCGTCCAGCAAGATCTCCTGTGTGAGACAGGCCGGACAAACGAGTCCTGTCACTCCTTTAGTAATCTCAATACCATTGTTTTAGATCTCGGTTCAGCAAAGCGCTTAATCACGTGCTTAAGTTTAGGCACCTGCGTAAGTCCACGGGCGCCAAACAGACGTGCAGTAATAATTAGCTGGCCTGAACCACAGCTCAGCTGCTACTGCACCGCTGAGATTTCCGCTATTCATTTCCCCTGGAGTGGGATCAAGCTGGCAAGGAAAAGAAAAACTTTACAGTAATGAGAAATGGGGGGAAATATGGACAAAAAGCCCAGAAAGGATCATAAAGGGCAAGCAAGATGGCTTGTTTTGAGCACCCCGCCCGTCTCAGCTCCCCGCTGCACCCTGTAACGTTCAAGCTCTTGCGTCAGCCTTACAAAGCCAGATGAGAGAGATGTCAGCTCCCTAACATGGTCCGCACGCAACCCGGCACTTCGCTATCCAGGGATCAAAAGGTAAATGCAATTTGCAGGATTAAATTAAATTCTGGGTAAGGAAAAGAAGTGCTCAGAGTCCTGTAATAAAACGCTTAGCATTCATGGAGGCGTTGGTTACTTACTAATGGGCCTCACATGGAAAAACACTTCTTAAATGAGCAGCGTGCACAATGAACCCAGATTTGTCTCTAGACTAGAGTTAATTACTCCCAAAGGTTCTGCAGACCTCTTATTTAGGAAGAAATCTGTGCAATTTGCACAGAAAATAACAGTGCTTTCACACATGCAAATGAAACAACCAATAATTGCTGGAAAGGCTCAACTGCAGAGCTCGGAAAAAAACGCTCGTCACAAAATGGCAGCACCCTTCCAGAATATTTGTGCGAAACACGGTTCACTTTCAAGTCCGACGTGAAAACAGACTTTACTAGCACTTGTGTTCGCTCTGCCAACAGCGTGCTATCGAATGCCGCATCCCTCGAGCAGCCTCGTCGGAGAAGGTCGAGGTTGGCGACGTGATCCGCCCCCTATGAAAGCCAACAGGATTTATTGCGGGGTCTGATCATCCCGCGTGTGACGCTGGAACGAACGGGACCTGTGCACGGGGGGAAGAGGAGCGCCGCCTGCAACGGTACAGATGCGGTAAAACAGCATGACAGGCGGCAACTTGCTCAGCAGAGCAAAGCAAAGAGATTTCCCCCCCACACACTTGTTCTGGTAAACTGAAAAAAGCCATAATAGCCAACTGTCAAATAGCACAGCGACGCTGATGAATGGCAGGGGCAGTTTGCAATATCGAAGGAGTTTCAGGCAGGCATCGAACTTCAACGTCCCAGAACATCAATAGGTCTGAACGGAAGAGGAAATCCTCAGTGTCCGAGCCAATACTAGAGATGCCAAAGGTGCAAGTCTGCGACCCCACGCTCGCACGAGCTGCTCTGGTGACTTCTACGATGATGACTATTGACGGCAAGCAACGCAAGCAGGCTTTGCCTCTCCATTTCAACGTGACAGTAAAACCGAGCTGTGGTTATTGCTGCTGCTCCTTCCCCGCTGCCTTTGACATGTCTTTACAAGTAAGGCTCCCTGAAAGGGGCAACGTGCAAACATCCGCAGTAGATCGCTGTGTAGCAGAAAGCCCCTTTTCCTCTTACCTGCAGTTGCTCTCCCCTCCTTGGATATGTTTTTCCTCTTCTACCTTTTCTTCCTTCCTCTTTGTTTCACTTTAAGATAAGGAATTGTGTTTTGAAATTTGTATGTGTGCATTTTGTATCTCCCCTTGTATTTTGGTATTTTTATCTATGTGTGCGCCATGGCATTACTTTTGTAGCTTATATTTTATACTCCTCACCTTTCAACTTTCAACTAAATGTGTTTTAGTAACTTATACATTGTAACAATGTTAACAAGGGAGGAATCAAACTGTCCTTCCCTGTATCAGGCTGGCCCCTGAAAGAGCGAGTGAATCAGTGATTGAATGTGTAACAAGGTAGCACACAGAAATTATCACCTGGAAACTGCAGATCAACCAAGGGAAGAACTCAATAGAAGACAATGTAACAACCGGGACATCTCTAAACGTCACTGTTCAAGGACTAGAAGCCCTGGCCTGAGTTAATCAACGCCAGAGACCAACTTTTGGGCTGAATATCTCCAGATCGACCACTCCCAGAGCCCTATTCTAAATTCATCAACGGACTCCCAAACCTGCATGTACATGCGGACGACCCCTGGGGCTGAGAGATGCCATCCAGTAGCCACCGAGGGGGAAGTCCCACGAGGGTCAATGACCCCTGGATTGGGCAAACCTGAAAACTGGGGAGTCACCAAAGTCTGCCAAGGACAGATAAAAGGCAGTGAAAAGTGACCCTCAGCGGCGCCCTCTTGAGCTCCAACTTGACCAGACCTGTCCAGCCAGAAGGACCAGCCGGCGACCCCCTTCTGGAAGATAACACCACGCTGGAAGAAGCCTCAACGGCAGACTCCAGCGCCTGTGGGATAGCTATACCTGACTCTGTAGCCTGCTAGTGTGTGTGTGTGGGGGGGGGGGGACCAGCCCCAAGGTTTATGATTACAGTGTTTCAATCCGCCTAATAAACTAGAATTTTAAGGATCCCGAGTTGGACATTTGTAGCCAACAGCTGCACTGAATGAGCAAGGACGCTCATTTGACAAAAGTGCAGGCAAAACGTGCGCGGATAAAAGCAGCACAGGTAAAACAGATGCGGTGTGACGAATGCACATGCAAATATCCTCCTGATGCGGAGAATGCGTGGCATCATGAAGGCTGTTAAAAATGAGGCCCCACTCTGGATGCCAAAAGGAAGAAGAAGGAAAGGTGTCTGAGAAGGGACTTCACACCAGACACGATTAACTGGGTGGAGATGGTGCAAGCAGCTGAATGAAAGTTTCCCAGGGAAGAGAAGTCTGATGCAAACAAGGAACAAAAAAAAAATCTCAGACTCAATAATTACGTTCCATTTTGCAGAAATATGAAGTGTGAAGTTTCATCACATAAAAATCCCAGAGACAGCAGCCATCCTTACGTGCCGTACCCGGCGAGCGGCAGGGACACTCAGCGATGCTGGCACGGAGGCTGAACCGGTCAGCAATTGACTCCATCTCCAGGTGCCACGTTTGCTGTGCTCATGAAGAGCGGCAAGCCTGGCCCAGTATCGCTGCGAGGAACTTCAGAGAAGTCATTAGCACTTTCGTTTCTGAACAGATTTCATTAAGAAAGAAAGATAAAAGAAGTAAGTATGTGTCGAGCAAACCCTGAACAGGGTGGCAAAGGGATTTCAGCAGCCATAGGGAGTCCCAGAGATGGGTTTCCTGAACCCAAAGGGTCCAGTCCCAAAATCAATGGAGACAGAGGAAAGCTGGTGCACGCGCACACCAGGGCCACGCGCAAGCAGACAAAAAACCGAAACACTCATTTATTCCTGTGAAGTCTCCTTCTTCGGATACTGCCACGCGTCAAAGCACTAAGGGGCACAAAGCCACGTTTGATTCCCACAAATACAATTTGCATTAAATTAAATGATTATGAAAAAGAGAAGCTGTTTATCAGCCACAGACTTCAAAACTCATCTTCTTGCTAGCAACGAGCTGATTTGCATATGCAGAGACAGAGCCTTGCTGAGACGCCGCTCATGCCAAATGCATTTTGCAAATCTCATAGAAACGTACCCAAAATTTCAAATGGCAGTTGAGCCCCGCAAAGTCTATAGCTGGCTTCCCAATATACCTGCTGGCAGGTAGCCCTGCACACCCATCAGGAGCAGAATTTGGCTATGAATTTCAGGGATAAAATAAGGGTGGAACTATTAGAAACAATTTAGTTCGCTCTCCAGATTCTTCTTTTGCTGAGAAAACTAAACAGTGTGGTCTCAAACTCAGTGCATTAGCTTGGTGATTTTTCCCAGGGATGCAAGAGAAGAACTCAGTTGCCCTTTAGTTCAGGGGTGCAATGCAGCGCTCACAAAACAGGACCTAAAACGAACATTTTTCAGCTCAGGGATAAAATCCGTACGAAAACCGATGAAAATCTTCACGTGGCTACAGGAAAGCTGAGTAAGCTGGGAGAGGAAGGACTGGTCATCTCATGGGAGCTCTCCTGGAAGGCAAGAGCAGAAACCACAAAGTTTCCATTTGAGCTAGCAGAAAACATTGCTTTGGTACAGCACAGCTCTTTTATCCCCTCACACTGGAGCTGTCAGCCAGCAAAAGGATGGAGGCTTTCAAAGGAACGAAGATCCTGTGCAGGGCACTCAATCAGTGCCCGCTGCATCGGAGAACCAGCCCCTGTGCCACACCGAGACGGCCAGCCCCTGCCCGTCTCCGCAGACAGCTGCCGGCTCTCGGCTACAGGATCCCTGGCAGTCGGGGCTGAGCCAAGAGAGCCAAGGTCTGCAGACGCAGCGCGTGCCGTCTTCTCTGGAGCGGTCCCATGTCTTCATCCATCGCTTTGCAACCTCAATCGACTCTGCGTCAGCGAGGCGGGCAGTGCAGGGCGGGCAGAAATGACCAGGAGGGGCTAGCACCCGGGGGGGGGGTGCAGTTACATCCTCCTTTGACTCCTGCTCCACTCAAAACTTTAAAACCAATTTCCTGGGAGGGTCAGCAGCATTTCTTCCTTAAGGGAGTCCGTTCACTTAATGGCTTGTTATCGTCTACCCGATTCCTGCTAATCTCTCTTCACTCCACAGCTGTTAATAATGACCCTCTCCCCTCTTTTATGGTCTTGATGTGCCGCTCGTCAAGATTTCCTTTCTTCCACAACGTTTCTGTCTGTTATCCATCCCTGCCTGGTAATCTCTCCTCTATTTTACAGCTCTGCTGTTAGTTAGTTCTAGCTAAAAACCTTAACTCAGGTGTGGTAATATTAACTAAGGTGAACATTAACCGAGGTGTGGAAATGGCTGATAATGAAGTGTTGGATGCACTGGCATGCTCAAGAAGGCTACATTTTGTTTTATGAGTCTGAATAACAGATATACATTTCACTATAATGACTATTGGGGTAATAAAACAATATCTTTTGACTATTTTTGCCTAGTTTGTTGGATTGTTTGAGCTTAATATAAAACCATGCATATTAGTGCACATTTCAATAAAGTTGTATTTGTTTTTGCTGCATAATATAGCGCTGGGCCCCTACAATATTAGTAAATCTTCTAGTTTCTCTGGAACTGGAGAAAAATGTGCGCTGTGTTGTATGTAAGGATGCTCATGGCACCTGCACCCCCTTTTCAGATCCTGGATCTGCCCACGGCGAACGTTTGCTTCGTACTCTTGCATCCCTGGGCATGAGGATGTGAGCCACGAAAAAGGGAAGGCAGAGACAGCCGGTGGCATCCTTAGCCCATAAACATGAATCTGGGTTGCACCAGACTGCTTTTCTATTTTCCTGGAACAGGAATGTCCCAGAGAAGCTGTCAGGACAGAAAGCTATTCAAGAAAGCCATCTGACCTAGGGTATAACTGATACTCTAATTAAACAGTATAAAGGTAATCCAGGAATCTTTCCACCTAAGTTGATTTTGCATGCTAATACAGGAAACTTAACCAGCACCGTGTTGATGGGGGGCTTCGTCTTCCAAACATGCCCACAGTATTCAGCACCCAGGAATGTTACTCTAATACGTTCTTTAATAAGATGAACATGAAAATATCGGTTTCTTGGTAGCAGCCATCAAGTACCTTTCCCAGTACATCTTTTAGTAACAATGAAGGAAAATGCCGATGACTAATTTCTTCAGCCAGAGTCATCTAAGCATATCACTACAGCATAAAATGACTTGTTTTATTCCTGAATTCTGCATCTATTTTAAAAGTATCTCCATCACTTTAAACATTTTTTTTTCCTCTCACAGGTTTTGCTAATAGTTAACATCCAAGTGTATAATCTAGATCCTAAAGCTTATTACCAACAGCGGATCGATATGTCGCCGACAGTTCTCAACACGATGGTTGAGGTGTGACTAGAACGAACCCTATTCGGTGCCCTACATCTTTTGGCTGGGGAGGCGGGTGAGTGGGGCAACAAAAACCCTGTAATTCTTTGATCTATTAACTTGGTCCCTTGTGTACTGAAGCAGAGCGACATTTTCATTTATATTCGATGGAGAAGGCATGAATTATTTAAAGCGCGGGTTTGATAGGCTGCTGATCAGCAATGTGCTGGGAGGTAGAGTCAATGGGAAACTCGAGTTATGCAGGTGTGTAAGTCTGCAAGGTGCCAGCCATCGGGGGGATGGCGCTCTGTTCAGAACCACCTGCCATTGCAACTCAGCCCCTAACAGGGAACAAACAGCACATAAACCTTCTTGCAATATCCACCATCATTTTCCCTAGAAGGGGATATAGTCATCTTTAACTGTTGCAGACTTCACAGCTCAGGACAGATGGGTAGGCAATGATTTCCTTGGAAGAAAGCCAGCTCTCTGCTGGTAAATTTTCAAATCCCTGGAAGCAAAACTGATTCTGCCCAGGCAGGCAGAGGAGCTCTGGAGCGCCCATAAATCAGCCACGTTCGCCCTCGGAGGAGTTGATAGCTGAAACGTGATAAACTCCATTTGAAATTGGCCACAGCCGTATATGCATTGGCCACCTTCGTTGTCTTGGCACACTGTACACGGAAAGGTACACAGCCAGCTCACACTCATTCTGGTGGGGAAATTCAACAGCAGTACACACAGGGCTTGGCAAATCAGAAGTGCTCAATAACTCAAGAAAGTCGATGACTCTCAATAGTCCCTACTGCAAGGGATCAGTGAATGATACGGTGACTTGCCAAAGGGACAAGAAATCAAATATTGCATCAAAACGCACAGAGGCACATGATTATCTGAGCCTCCTTCATGATTTACACCATATCCAGGGGAAGGAATTATTTCTTCAGCAAGAGATTGTAAAATGGCTCAAAATTGAGTCTAGTAAAAAGGGTTTTATAACAAAAGCTTTTCTTGTTGTCTAGATCACAATGAGAGGCAGAAGAAAGCGCAAATCAAGTATCACTGAACTGCACATACTGTAACTTTCCATAAGAAAGATGACGGTGTCTTCTATTGCTTTGTCTTATAATATGTGGGTCATTTTCCTGGCTGGCATAAATTGTGCTTGGCGCCACGGAGATATGACAAACTGACAATTGGTAATGCTATAATGAGATACACACTGCAAGACATAGGGGAATACATTTAAAGACTAGGTTCTGAAAAAACGTCTGTATTTTCTGACATTTAAGTCTTTGACTTTTAAATATACAATACAGTGGGCACGTCTACAGGAGATGCTTACTGCACAGTAGCCTAACAACACTGCGCAGTGGCGTGGCAGTCAAAACCGTGCTAATAGCCTACTGCGCAGTAAGCATCACAAGAAAACATGCGCCCATACTAAGTGTAATGAGCATTTAGTTAGTGTTTCATTAAGCAAGTACTAAACTAAACGCACAATAACTACTGCACATTAATGAATGTGTAGACACACCCAGTGCTAATTTTTTTTATTTTTTTTTTAGAGTTGCTTTAACATCTCTCTTTGCAGGGAACCTATAGGAACCAGCTCCAGCAAACTGCACTAGTTTTATTGGCACAGGATATATTTAATCACCTCAGGACACACCACACCTGAGTTACATGAGTTGTTTGTATCTACTTATTTCTGAGAATTACCTCCATATTAGTCATTTGTGACTCTTCTTTCTCCCTATTGTATTAGTGCTGTTACTCATCATTAATCCCACAGAGATCTAAAATGGAGCGAAAGCTGTTTTATGTTCATCACAGCCTAACAAATGTAAATTTATTATACAGCAGAGTGATCACCAATAAAGTCACTGATTGCAACCTAGCATCTAAGACACCAGAGTTTCACTTTGACTTTTTAATGTTGACGTTATATTTTCAATCCTGTGTTAATAGGGAGAAGCCAAAATCCAAGACGTAACCTAGGGAAGAAAACTGATTACCATCTGGAAACTTGGGTTACTTCTTAAAAAGACCGTAGGATGCTAAGAGACCCACATCTCAAATGTGTTTTTATCCTGAGAGTGTGGACAATCAAGGCGAGAAGCCTGGGTTGCTGCCCCTTTGTGCTTTTAGGAGATCCTCACATCCTTTACAAGTAATAGCCTGATCCTGGACTATTAAACATCAATGCAAGTTTTACCATTGGCTTCACTGGGAGCAAGATTAGTCCTTAAATATGTGATTACATGAGACTCTACACCTACTCTAAAATTAACTCAGCACGAATCCAGCTTACTTAAGCTCTTTCCTGAACGCTTCCTGAATGGGGGCCAAAGGACTACCATTTGGCTTGAGTTCATCCTTTCATTGCAGGTATCGAAACAGTCTCCTAAGCTATTTTGTGCCTCCAGTGGCATAAGATGAGTGCTCGCAACCAATTAATGTGAAAAACATTTAATACCATCTCAAAGAGACTTCGCTGAAGTCAACTTTTTAACAATGGCTTTTTCATGTGCCGTTTAATCACATGCACAATAATAAATAGATAAATTCATCCTTCACTGCAAGAGAAAAATGGATTATCTTAAATAAACGATTTGGTAATTATATTTCTTTGGGTCATAATAATGAATCATTGCCATTCAGTCCAAAAACAAATGGCATTAGTATTCCCCTCCCATATCTCTCCTCATGCCGTGTCAGGAAGGCAGTAATTTATTTCCAGGTCTCTTTCTTCAAAACAAGGCTTAGAGAAGACATCTTAATCTGTCTTCAGTCCACAAGGCTAGCGCCTTTCTATTTAACTCTAGGCTGGTGTCAGATGCTGAGCACTCACTGGAGATGTTGGCATGCTCAACATCCTCTTAAGAAGATTTGTTTGCTATTCAGCTAAACTTTAGCAAAGAGCATTGCAAGGGGATGACTCAGGGTCTCACATAATGTTCCAACTGTGCAAGGATCGTTCTATAACCACTGATATTTTACCATTTATACATTTCTTTTCCTCCCTTCTTTCTTTGAAAAAAATTGGAAACACATTCACTAGCAATTTAATTCCATCTTTTTAGTGTTACAGTGAATTAAGTTTGCCAGGTAGAAAAGACAGTTCTCCCTCCCTTAGGTAACATATATGTCTTTTGCCAGCTCACTACACCCAAAATGGTGTCTGTTTAGGGTATGCCATGTTGCAAATCCTGGTTCAAGACAACACTTAAAAATGTACAGAACTAAGTATATGCTTAAGTTGCACTGAACTGCCTCGGGGTTAAGCACTTCCTGCCACTGGCATGGCCATCTCTCAAGTCTCTCTTAGCTTCAGCTGAAACCTGTGGCAGACCACGGCCCTGGTACGAGTCTGCAGTGTGACACCCACCGCCACACAAAAGGCGAATGTGATTTTGGGAGGCATCAACAGAAGCATCAGGTGCAAGACGTGGGAGGTGGTCGAGCCTCTCCACTTGGCACCGGTTTGGCCTCATCGGGCTCCGGTGTGAAGTTCTGGGGTCCACATTTCAAAAAGGACGTGGAGAAGTTAGAAAGGGTCCAGATGTGGGCAACAAAGATGATAAAGAGCTTGGACGGCAAGTCATCGGAGGACAGGCTGAAGGAGCTGGGCATGTTCAGCTTGTGGAAATGGTGCATATGAGGCAACATGACAGCAGTCTTCAAGCACTTGAAGAGCATCATGCAGGTATCAAATTTATGCCCAAACGAGTTACTGCACAGTATGCATGTGTAGACTCTTTACTACGCACTAACACTGTGTGAGTGGACCAACTCGGGACTAACTTTAGTCCCAAGTCAGTCCACACACAGCATTAATGCACTTTAATACCTGCACGTGTCGATGCCAGCCTTTTTCTGCCTACTGCACAGAAATGTACTTCACAGTAAATTTCAGCTGGTGTTAATGTATGTGTAGACATGCCCACTATGGAGGGGTTTTGCCTTCCTCTGTAGCAGGGGCATGGCCCTCTACCCGGGATCTCTTGAACACATCTTGACACCATTTTATAGAAGCAGGATGTTGGCTGCCCTGCTTTACCTGTGGCAGGTTAGAGGGTAGGTTGGGGTTAGATGATGCATGGTCCAGGATGGTGTGGACAGGGCTGGTCCAGCCTCAGGCAGGGGCTTGGACTGGACGTGACCTGCGGAGATCCCTGCCAGCCCCGCGGCTCTACGAGTCTACGAATGTCAAGGTAATCTCTTGGAAGGACGTGCTGTGTCAGTTTTTCACCCCGATCTCTGCTCTCACTGCTGCCGTAGCAGACAGTATATTGCATTTTTCTTTTGTTCAGCTCTGACTCCCTCACACTCCTCACGGTCTGCCATCAATCTTTCTTTCCTGTCTTCACAAACCTAATTTCTGCAGTCCTCCGATTATTGTGCATGTAATGGGAGGGAACAAGCCCTATTCAATCTGCTTCCCAAGTCCACAAAAAAAGTTCAAAACATCAAAACCTCTTATTTCCTTGTGTGTCTGGATTTCTCAGGGAGGCTGGGGTGGATGTTTAAAAGCCAGACTGAAGATTAGGTTATGCCCAGATTTGTAGAAAGCATGAAAGAATTAGCTGCTCATCTGTATGCCGTAACTGCACGTACCCGAGCCCCGTTACCCCCGTCCACGAGCCCTCCATTGACCCCCAGCACACGCACACCACAGCAGACGTGCCAGACTTTCTAGGCCTTCCTTGTGTGCCTTTCATTTCCATTGCTACAAATCTAATACACATGCCTTTTAAGATATTGCTGTACATATGCCAGGAGATGTTAGATGTTCGCACTACTTCCCGCTATAAAATTATTTTCCCAATGAGAAGAGAAATGTTTGCTTTCCACGAGGGTGGACATCGGCGCTAGGTAGCCGCGGTGAGATTTCTGGAAGAGTCTTGTGGGAATTTCATGCTGGGTGCTAGCCAGGAATGCGGGCGATTTGATTTTGTGAACAAAGCACGTTGGTGCTTTGAAAACGTCTTGTTGCCAGATCAGACCAGGCAAGGTGAAGCCCCAAACCCAGGCAAATCTTTTTCAGGAAGCTGCATGGGATCTCCCCAAAACTACATTTGGAAACAGATTCCACTAAACAAATCCATCAAAAACTGACACCATGTCACATCCCACCGCTTACCACCTCCTACCAATGTTTAGCTGACGACGGAAAATCCTACACTTCCTTCACTAGCAAAGTTTAAATCTTCAAATCAGCTTGTTTCTTTTAGCCCAGAACCCCCTATAAAGATTTCCCCAACTGTCGGCTGCAAACAGATGGCCTTACAGCGGTATGCGGATGCTGCTCGGCGCCAAAGTTCCTCCGCAAGGAAAATATTTTCCCCCTGTATTAACGGGGGACAACTTTTTCACTGTCATCATCTTGGAAAGATGAAGAAGCCAGGCAGAAACATTAATGAAGTTCTCTCATTTCCAGAAAAGTTCATATGAATGTAATATTATTTGTCTTGTCAATTAATACTGTGTGGAAGGCTTAGGAGATGTATCTGTACCTGTAGCTATATCATATACACATATGCACACACACACACATACATGCATTTAAATTAGATATCTATTTACAGATATACATCCAAACAATAAACAAACACACACACACACACATATCTGTTTATTATTTGGAAGGCCTAAGATATATATCTAATTTAAATACATGTGTGTGTGTGTCTATATCTATAAAGTAAAGATGCAGTAACAATTGGCATTAGAACAATTAGACTTCAGGAAAAAACCTCAAGTATACAATTGTAATAGCAGAAAGGAATGGGCCCGGAGTACACTTCTAGAGGTGAACTGTGGGATGCAGAGATGTATACATCCACCTCCCACATTTCACCTCTAAAAATGTACATATAAATGTATATACATGCATGCACATGCATGCACAAGTATGTGCGTGCATGCATGTGCGTGTATGTGTGCGCATTTCTCCATCCCACAGCTCACCTCCAGAGCTGTACTTCCAGCCCCATTCATTTCTGCTGTTACAATTGCACACCTGAGCTTTTTTCTAAAGTCTAATTGCTCCAGCGCCCGTCGGTCCTGCATCTTTACTTAGCTAGGAGGCAACTTGTTACTGACTTCAAACCAGTGTATTATGCACATGCCTTAGTTCTTTTCTCAGCTTCCTGTCTGAGTGCATCCTCACTGGTATAGATAGACCTGAAAGTACAAAATATTTAATAGGTCTTTTCTACTTGTTGGGATGAGACATTGCTAATACAGACTGTGACAGCTGTCCTTTATTCTAAGCATTGTTTGAACTTCTTTAAAAAGCCCCCACAGAATGAAACGAAGGGGGTGGGGAAGAAAGGGATGGAAAGAAGTCATACAAATAGTGTGTTTAATGAACTGGAAAACTGCCCACAGTTTTCCCCATAAATGTAATTAAACAGTAGCAATGAGGTAGATCAGCTATGACTAAAAACTCATTGTTACCCACAAAAATACATACCTACGGCGCAGGTGACAGCCATCAGGAGGCGTATTATTGGAAGAATAAATGATCATTTGACTTCTCCTTGTTTCGCCACCGACAACGGCTGCTGTGAGCATCCCCGAACCACTCGCACGTGTCGCCAGAGCAGCCAGGACGATGCCTCTCCACGGAGCTGCAACTGCGGTGCGGTGCAGGAACACCAGCCAGAGGATGCCCCCTCCTTCAGGTTTCTTTTTTTGCCATCGACATACGTTGAACAGCCATTTCAACGCTGATTTTCGGTGGCAAAAAATGAACCCAACCCCTGGCTCCTTTTGGCAGTGCCCCGGGCTCGTGTCCCATTGCGATCACCCACTGTGATGCTACTGACTCTATGGATGAAACTTGGGAGCGGGTCAAACTGGCTCCCCCATGCCCAGGACAAGATGGTGTTGGCCTCCCGTGCCTTGCTGCCAACTTGGCTGTCAGACCGGGAGGCCGTGGGCTCAGCAAGCGGCCCGAGCTCCACCGCCCGCTCGCTGCCTCCCTTCACGGTTGCTGGGGCGAGCGTCCTGCCTGCGGTCTGCCTCCGGCACGCTCGCTATAGGAGAAACGCTGAGTCTCCTCGGCCTGTTGTTTATTGATTATCCCTAAAGGCAAAACGAAGCTGATTTTTATGCAAGTGATGTGCTGCAGGTTTGGAAATCATTTGTTAAAGGCGGCGATGGATCAATGCTATTGAAAGATGGAAGTAGTCCGTTGCTTTTCTTCTTGAGCCGTTTCCTTCTCGGTCTAGTTTGAAATGGAAGAAGGCCCAGGCGGGGTATTTACTGGGGAACCAGCTTTCAGTGCCGTTCGCGCAGAAACTGCGTATGGTTTTGTGCGAGTTGCAAAAGAATCAACCCGCCTCTCGCTGCCTCGTGGGAGCAAGGCAGCTGCATCTCACAGCCTTTGCTTTTGATGTACAGCAAATCAGATGAAGCCATCACCAAGTATTAATATTTCCTCTCTCTTTGGAGAGACTGGTTTCAGGAGATATAACCAGAGCCAAATTGTTTCCCGTGCAGCCCCTAAGATTTCAAACACACCATTCTGCAAGTCTTCTCGTATCTACGTCTCTCTTCCAACACCGCCCTTCAATAAACGAAGGAAGAATTTGCATCTTGGGAGGTTACAGCACGCAACTATCTTATGCAAGGTAAGCGAGGGAGCTGCTCAGCGATATTAAAAACTGAAAACTGTAATATAGCATGAGACTCTTAGAAACAGCAGTCCAATCTATTTTGGGAGATTGATCCATCTGTACCGAAAGGGGATGAGTGTCACTGTACAAGCAGGAAGCCAGCACTTCTTTGATCTGATTATATAGCATTTGGATATTTTGGTAATGGATATTAAAGGAAACCTTGAGAGAGCAGTACAGTGGAAAGAAAGGAAAACCTTTAGCTACAGGTGTAACCATGAAGGATGAAAACTGCAATGGCATATGGGGAGGCTGGAGAGAGCTGGCACAAGACCCGGCAAGTCTGTCAGCTAGGATTTTTACTAACTCGATTAAGTTGGGGTGGCATAACACGACGGGAGAACGGCAAATGTAGCACCTGCGTGTAAAGGGGGGGAAAAAGTGGCCCAGGCAACTACGAGTCTGTTAGTGCGACCTCAAAAGTATGCAAGGCCTCAACCAAATTTGAAGGAAAGAATATTTAAAGACATGAAGATAAATGGAAAGAAGGGTAAAATGCAGCGTGGGTTGGCCACACTTTGATCTAATCTGGTAGCTTTCTTTAGTGAGATAACCGACTGTCCAGACAAAGAAAATGCAGGAGACTTAAATGATCTGGACTTCGAGATAGCATCCGATATGGGAGCACTTGGGAAAGTTTCAGCCGAGCTGGAGAAGACGGGGCTGAGCAAGCGCAAAAGGACCGACCGGTGAAAGGGAAGATGACGCCAGGCGGGACTGCAAGGGGAGGCGGTTACAAGTGGAGTCCCTAAATTCAATTAAAGTAAATTAACACAGCACAAACAGCATGCACAGACACATGCACCGTGCTGGAGGAGCCGTCTTGGTAGTCTCTAGGCAAAGTCTCTCAATGCTGTACTTTTTTATTCAAAGAATTCCCTGCATTGGCTCTTGAATCATGCCTTGACATGAAAGTACTCGGCCTCATCAGATACTCCATTAGCTCCCAAATCCATTCTTCCGAAAGCACAGGGTGATTTCTTCACCGTCCAACACAACAGTTTCCTTCCCACCCAGCAAACCACGATGCCAGGAGAAGCCTCGTCACAAACCTGAAGCTGCTGATGCCGAGCGGACAACCGTTAGGAAGAAATCTGGCTCTGATGTGGCCTCTTCGGCCTCCGCTGCTGCCCCTTCTCTCCCTGGGCCTGGCAGGGCAGTGGGAGGAATAACAGCCTCCCCCCAGGTAACGAGCAGCAGATGGCTCCCAGGTGCTGGCCCCTGCTCGTTAGCACGGTTTGAGATGCGAGTGCCCCCAAACCCAGCTCACCAGCTTCATTTAGCTTTTGATAAAACCCAGCAAAAGTCACCCCATCGCTCTCCACCCCTGGGGCTCAATGGGCTCGTACTCTCCGACATGGCAAGACAAGCGCCCGGAGCTCAGGCTGCATCCCTCCAGACACACGATTCCCACAGCACTACGGCATGTTTTTACCTCCTCCCCCCTTTTCTTCCTAAATTTCACTTTCTTGTTTTCTATTCTTCCCTCCACCTGTGCCAACTTCCATCAGGGTGCCTGTTCATCCCCCCTTACAGCAGAGCATCCGACTTATCTTTCATTTTCAGCACTGACTGGAGCCTGTTGAAATGCTTTCACTGCACAAGTTTTCCAAATAAAAATGTATTTTTCACTAACTGATCACTATCAATCTGCCAAAATTTTTAGGCTTTGCAATAAATGAGCCTCCCTTTCCTTCCCATCCTTTTCTGCCAGGGGAAGAGGGAACAAGTGGGACCCACAGATCAGATTTCTTTCTGTCTGGTTTTTGTTTGTTAGAAAGGGAGGGGAAAAAAGAAAAATGGCACAAAACTATTATTATTCAAATTTTTTTTTTAAATACTTGCCCTATTTCAACCAGCTCCAGTGTTAACTAAGTTCTGCTGGTGATTTTCTTAATACAATGGCTTACATTATAAAATGCTGAGCAGAATTTCAGAACTTCCCAGTTTCCGCTTTGTTTTCTAATTTCAGCTCAGGCTCCTGCTACCAACATACACACCAGGTAATTTGCTTCTAATTGTCATGAAGCTGAAAATGAAGCCTTACTCATTTGCACCTGTGGTAATGGGGGTTTTGCATCTCATTCACCCCTTAGCAGAGTGCAATCATTAGCAGCAAGTGTTTTTCCATATGCTCCGTTTTCGAAGCGAGCCTTGCGCAGTTTGACAATACCGGCTTTGAACGCGAACTTCCTTGCATGACAGAGGATGCTTTAGTTTGCAATGCCTAGCAGGAGAAAATCCAGTTGCAAGTTGCTGCTCCTAGAATAAGCCAGGGAGAGAAATCTGATTTCATATGGGTGTAAATCAAGAATAGCTCCATTAAAACTAATGCGTCTGATTCTCCTCTCGTGCCAAAATGCAAATGTGCTGACTTGCATGTAGTCACTCTTGATTTGTACTGGAAAAGAAGGCCCACTGGAGTTAAATCACATTGACTGAGGTGAGGACACAGCTCTGTCTTTACAGAGATCATAAAACTATTTGAGGATTTGAACAGGCATCATCTGTGAATGAGTCAGGGTGGGTAATGTACCTGAAGCAAGGAGAATAAAGGCTCATTACTTCGACAGAGCAGAGAGACGGGCCAATCCGGGCGCAGCCCCGGCCGTTCTGTATTACGTAAAAGAGGTAAGTGTGATGAGTGGAACCGCACGCACACACACGCGCGTGCACAAACACACACACACACACACTATTTGCAGAATTCATCTCTATGGCAGTAAATTGCAATGACACACACAATCACTTATGACATCAGGAAATGAGTCAGGCCAAAAGAAGCAAAGGAGGATAAAGACCATAGAAAATACTTCTGTTTTTCAGATGCATACATCCTAAACAGGCCACGACCAGGGCAGCAGTATAGAAATGTGGTGCCCACAGGTGTCCCAATTCAACCGTTCAGAATCTGCCAACAGGAGGAAAACCATGACGTTTGCTGCACTTACACACTAGCTTTGTGCTCACTTCTCCACCTCCAACCTCAACCTCCAAATTCCAAAATGCAATGAAAACCACAAGGGAATTAGTTTTTCCCTCGTGGCTGGTGTGAGGATTGGGGAATCCAGTCAATTAGGGGGGGAATAAACCTATTCCAAGTGGTGGGAGGCACCGCACCTGTCCCCAGGTCCACTGCAAGGTTCAGTAGCTTCTCAACCCTACTTTCCAGTCCGCTTGAAACCCGGTGTCTCTCTGCCCCTGGCTGACAAAGCCCACAACCCGGACAGGGGCTTGTTCTCCGTGCTTCCTTCCAGTTCCCAACACGTGCCCAGAGGGACCAACAGGTTTGCCCGCAAGTCGCTGGAACAAACTGAACCCACAGAGCGGCTCATCTGGAGAATCGTGGGCTGCGAGGCAGACGTCCTGGCTGCCCCACGCCCGCGAGCCCGGCGGCTCCTGTGCGGATGCAGCTCAGTGCACGTGTGCCAGGTACCCATGCCGCGCGGGTGCTCGTGCCCGGGGCAGCGGGGGCTTCTCAGCTGAGCGAATGCTGCAGTCCAGATGCACCTTTTCATAGCCGTGCACAGAGAAGGCAGGACACAATCCGGACTCGTCGTGCAGGTGATATCTTCTATTAGACCAACTAGATTTTTGCCAAAAAAAAAAAAAAGGCAAAATAAATTTGCAAAGATCTAGTTGGTCTAATAAAAGAGATCACCTCTACCACGAGTCCCGATTCCTTTTGCCTCTAGACCAATATGGCTACAACCCAGATACCAGACAGAGGAAGATGTGCGACAGCATACAGGGACCGGGACAGTAACGGGTTAACACCGAGGCAATAAAAAAGAAAGACGACATTCACTTTGTTTTGAGCATAAAACATGAATTATGGGCCTCTCCCCAGTTTTAACAACACATTTCTTTGCTTTTCTTTCACTTCTGTCCCTTTGCATCCTAAATCTACCGTGAGAGTTAATGCCCAAGACAGTCTCTTTAATTCCATCTTTTATCCCTCGGAGAGCGCCGGCGATCAGTCGCTGCGTTCAGAATTATTTGGCTTGACCTGCTTAGCAAACATGAATGTGATTTGTGCTAATTTTGCTCTGTTTATGAATATATGCAGAAACGAAGGCCGGATCCAATTTGGATTCTGTTGGGGATAAGGTTTGAATACAAAACGGTACAAACAGAATGAGAAGAAAGCCTCGGAAACATGGTTTAAACGTAGCAAGGAGCCTTACAGTCGTCAGGGTTGCAAAACAGCACGTCAAGGACTGCTCGGTGGCATTTTCGGGCCTGGGCTAGAAGCGAAGAACGTAAAAATAAGACAAAGCAATGGTGGAGAGGAAGAAAGCAGAGAGAGACTGGACTGGGAAAAGTAAACTGCCAGGCAGACCCTACAGCCCAAACGACAGTCTGAGCGGATGACCTAGTGCCTAAAAAGTACCCAAAAAACCCAAAACTGCTAAGTGGCCATTTTCCTTTTTAGAAGTCTTTTCTCCTGGAATAGAAACCGAGACATTAGAGCAAAACTGCCAGGAGGATCAGACCATCTTTTACAGCAGAGCACGAGCAATTATGATATTTTGGGTGGCTAGATTAATACCGAGAATAAAAGACAAAGCTTTGACTGCCTAAATAATTGATCGAAGGGGATCAATGCGGTCTTCCGCGAGCGAGAGGAGGCAGAGGTGCAGAGGACACATAGCCAAATGCACTTTTAATAAACTCAAATGAAGGAAAACAACGAAACCATCAAAACAATTCATAAATGAATTCAGGCAGCGTCTGCCCTTTAACTGCTGCAACAATGGCAACCGAACTGTAATGGAGTCAATTTTCTCTCGAAAATGATTACTAAATTGCCTACATTTTGTCAGCAAGCTAATACCGATGCGAACAGCTGAAAGTTAAGGAGATAACCAACTATCAATTGTCAGCAGAAGGAAATGCGGTACGGGTTTTTTCTTTGCAAATCGTGTTTGAAAAAATATCGCAGAAGCCAGGAGCTTTCCAGGGCAAAACACAAACAGCTTCCAAACGGAAAAATGAGTCCGGTTGTTTCTAATGATGGGGCTCATTACTCTGATGGCTCTTGGTCTTCCTCAGCCTCAGTACTGCTGTGTGTAAAGCCAGGGAGAAGTCGATGGGCAGTTTGCACTTGGCTGCAGTGGACATAGAAAGGGCAAACTTCTGGCCGGCGTCCGAAGGAGAGGACATGAGTTTGAATGACCGCTTCTCCAGCGCCCGATGCCTCTGACTCCAGACTCATGGTCCCGTTAAAAGCTCCCTAGCCCAGAGGGAAGTTGCTCGCTGTTTGGAAAGGTGCCGGGGCCAGTTCTGCGGGCCAGGCTGGACGATGACATTCGTCTGAAAGCCTATTAGACAAACCAAGAGAAAAGCCAGGGAAGAAAACCCGAGGGACTCGCTGCCTGGGTTCATGAGTCACTTACTGCAAGGAGCTACCTTGTGATTCTGGATTTCGCCGTGCTGCTAAGTTGCCTGGTCTGCACCAAAAGGACAAAGAACCGCGGGTAGATTAAGGCAGATGTGATTTCATGTGACCTTAAAAAATTTGTAGACTTGGCTTAACTTTAATGCTCATCTAACATTTACCCAAACATCCCGTTCTACTGATTTCACCAGAAGGGACCGTTTTCCAAGACAGCTGCTACTTTCTGGTGCGACAGGAATCGTGAGGAGCGCCGGGCACTTCTTTCCCACCGCGCACAACACAAACCCCAGTGTAAATGTCTACTGACAGACACTCGGGAGATGCCCGGCGGGTTGACATGTAAATGACACCAATCACGTGCAGCTCGTTTGCCAGCGAGCCTTACGCCACAGACTCGTAGACAGCGAGGGGGCAGGGAGCTCAGGACGTCACATCCTGTGCAACCCCCTGCTCACACCAGGACCAGCCCCAGCTCCAGCATCCCAGACAAGGCTTTGTCTACCCAGGTCTTCAACACCTCCAAGGATGGAGACTGCACCACCTCTCTGGGTAACCTGGTCCAGTGCTTCCACCCTCCTAGGGAGAAAGTTTTTCCTAATATCCAACCTCAACTTGCCTTGCTGCAGCTTGAGCCCATTGCTCCTTGTCCTGCCATCTGCCCCCACTGAGAGCAGCCCAGCTCCATCCTCTTTGCAGCCCCCCTGCAGGGAGGTGAAGGCTGCTATTCAATCCCCCTCGGTCTTCCCTTCTGCAGACTCGATCAGCCCAGGTCCCTCAGCCTCTCCTTGCCAGTCCTGTCCCTCAGCCCCACAACCATTGTCACTGCCCTCCGCTGGACTCTCTCCAACATGTCCACATCCTTTCTGTCGGGATGCCCACAGCTGGACACAGGACTCCAGATGTGTCCTCCCCAGTGCTGAACACAGGGGAAGGATCACTGCCCTCCATCTGCAGGCAACACTCCTCCCAATGCAGCTACCAATCCTACCAATACCCCCTCCATGCCAAGTCCACCAAGGAGAAGAGTCTGCTACAACTTTTAACCAGAGAACGTGGCTCGCAGCTGTACAGACTTGGGTTAATAATATCTCCCGAGGTCTCTGGGTCAAGAGGCAGTTGGCCAAGGTAGCAGTCATCACATGCACTGGGGGCCGTAACAAAAGCAAATAAGGACAGCATCTCATTCCCCAATTTGAGGCTTCAGCTCAACAAGATGATGCAGGTGCAAAGGTGGAGCCTTCCAGTGTCTGCAGGAAAGTAAAGAAACCCAGCATCATAAGACACACCATTAACAAGCACATCTTCAGAGGAGAGCCAGCTTCTAACACCAACTAGCACGCGCCAGTGAGTGTGCGCACGCTTAGTCCCAAGGGCCTAGTATTGATTGGCAGACACCACTTTCTCCTCCAAGGGTAACCCACCGTATAAGACCGGACGGGCAGAGCCATCAGAAGTGAACAACAACAGAAGAAAAATTGTCTGAGGAGCCCTCTAAAGGTATAAAACTGGGGGCCATAACACGGCCGGGTATGAAACTCAACCAACAAACTATTAGCAGTTTGTAACCCAAGAGGAAAGCTCCCCAACCCAATGACATCAGCCGAGCTTTAAGCCCTTTTTCTGCCAAGAAGTGCCTTATCCTTTTAAACTATCCATTCCTCCTTGCGCTGAAAACCTGTTGATGTCATCAGCGCTCAACAAAGACGTCAGACATAACCGTGTTGGACAAGAAATGATAGAGTTGCTCCGATCGGCCTTCCGGCCTGCGCAGACCGCTCACATGGGCAGTAAACACACTTGTTTAACGGCAGGGAACGACTGGGCTAGAAAGACATCCTCCTCCTCCTCCTTCCTGCACGCCCGGGGCGCTCGAAAAGGAGCGCACCCGCCGATCGGACCGGGCCTTCGATGGAAGCTGCCTCCCCAGCGCGCCCGGAAGATGTCTTCATCCCAGACACGCGCGCCGACAGCAGCTTTCAGAAAAATTACCTGAATCAATACTCTGCTATGTGTTTCGCAAAGACTTCTGTTTGAATCTTCTCTTCCCCCACAGGCCCAGCGCTCAGAAACAACTCTCCCACGGAGAAGTCTGGCCCGCGGCAAAGAGAAGGAACAAAGCGTCAGGCTCGAGAGCGGTTTCTCTCCAAGCTACTGCCTCACTCTTTCGTCGTCAGCTCTTTCGAGTGCTATTAATTTGGGGAGTTTTAAAAGAAAGTGCTAATGTTTTTTACCTAAAGCTTTAAAAACCTTCAGAGGATGTTACAGTGCCTGGAAAGGCTCCAAGATTTCCTGGAGAGAGATTTGACAACGCTTCTTCTTTCCGGTGCCGCTCCGCTGGGACGCTGCGATGCCGGCAGAATTCGCATCAGGCACGCGGCAGAAGAGCTCGCCTTCCCCTGGGTAAATGCTTCCAGATTATTTTTCAGGATGGAGATGATATCCCCAACCCCGGGGTCCGATTAGCACAAGTTAATTCTTTCTCCTGCAGTTTACTTGTAAAGGTTATTTTTTGCAATGGAGCTGTGCAAAAATATTTCCTTTCAAATGGAAAACACTGAAATTTTGCTTCATTTCAAAAACGGAGTTGTCTCTGGGATGTCTCCTGCCAGCAAATATTTGGCAAAAGGGGCTTGCAGCTTTGCAGCTGGAAAGCAGGGACACGGAAATGCAATTTCCGTGGCAGAATTTCACCATTGGAGCGGGAAGGGGTGGGCTGGGGCTCAGCGGCGGCCCCTTCAGCACCCGGGTGGGTCACTTCTCCGTGCTGAGGAGGGAGAGCAGAAGCCCTCCTGACCGCTTGCCAAGACCTCGGGGAGGGAGGAGGGAGACGTCCCACCGCCGAGAGACAGCTTCCAGACAAGTCCTGCACCCCTTCGTCCGCCCCGGGGAGCTAGAGCCAGGCTCTCTGTCACAGGACCGGTGCGGGGGACGGAGGCTGGTGGTCTCCAGAGCCATATTTTAGCCTGAGAGACCCAGATCACTTAAAAGGCAGCCTTGTCCCCAAAATAAATGCCAGCCCTGTCAAGGTTTGTCCATAAGTAGTATTTTAGGATGCCTTCTGCAGAGCACTGTTCACCGAGCTTGCTCCGGTGCCGCTTTGCTGGGCTCACAGCACCTTCCTTGCACTTCACCCAGCTTTGTCCTAATGGCTCGCTCTGCCCTTTTCCATCCCGCCTTCACAGCGAGAAAGCGGCTTGGCTGGATGCCCTGTCCACGGCCTGCTTTTCTTTTCATTCCTCGTCCCATCCCCAGAAGTGGACAAGAAACCCAGTAGGAGACAACCAGCTCAGACTGGGACCTCCAGACAAACGGATAGTTCAATAATCATTTCATCAATGCTTTGTACGCTCGGAAACATCCGCTTTGCTGCTTCACATTTCATAGCTTACATACGAGCACAGAACCACGGGGTCATGGTGGCTTTCGACTAGATAATACCATGCTGGGGCTTATACTTTTTAGGTGGCTTCCACCATGAGTCCACCCTAAATCCCATTACTTTCCTGCCCTGTAGATACATGACCTTACATTTCATGGCATTCAATCTCAAGATGTTCATCTTATTAAGCGATCCAGACTGCTATGGATCTTATTAAGCGATGCAGATTGCTATGGATCTTATTAAGCGATGCAGATTGCTATGGATCTTATTAAGCGATGCAGATTGCTATAGATCTTATTAAGTGATCTGGATTGCTATGGTCTATCACTACTCGCCACCACATCCATTCCCATATCATCTGCAAAATTTACCATGGGGGATGTTACCTTTTCTTACAGAGCCCTGAAAAGGTATTGAAGAGTTCAAAAGAGATTCTTCTGGATGCCACTAAAACCACCTCCTTGGAGTGCCTGGTCCCTATCAGACCTGCTTCTGAGATCCATCAGTTAGCCAGCTCTTAATCAACTAATACAAGTGCTAACGTTACTTTTCAATCAGGATGTCACGTGATGCGATGCCAACCCCTTTTTCAAGTTATGTGCACCCAGTTAATTTTGTTAGCCATCCAAACAGGCAAATATAGTTTGTTTGACAAGACCTACTTTGCATAATACCGTGTTGCTTACCCATGAAATTAGGGGTGTCCTCTTTTGTTCTCCGTGTTCAGCAGTCTATCCATCTTCTCCCCCCCCACCAAGCTGCACCAGCAGCTTCCTCTTCCCTCCTCTTTTCCATTGCAAAAGTGTGTATGAACAAATGCTTATTATTATGTAAATTATAAGTTTGTCTCTCTCCACTACCCTCCATTCTCTCTTTCTAAAAGAAAAAAAATTAAAAGTGGCCAACTGTCCTATTTCTTCTTCTACTGAGAATTTTGTGAGCATAAATTTTTGGGCAAAAATGGCTTTTGGAAGCATACCGGATTTGATGAGAAAAGTACAAGCAGGCCTAAAATTTTAGAGCCAAAGGAAATTTTGAATGCACAAAACCCTAGAACAGAATATTTTGGGGTTGTTTGTTCAGTACTTCACAAACACCAACGTCCCTCCCAGCCCCTATTTACGCACAGTGAACATCTCCGCTATCGCGGAGCGCTGCTCGCAGTAAAGGCTGGCCAGGGCAGGACGTTGCACGGTGCTTTTTCACATAATTAGCTCCAATTAACTGGCCGTTGATAACTCCTAGGAAATGACTTGTTTCTCGCACTCCTGCCAAGCACACGGATGCAACCTCTTGGTGCCGAAGCATCAACATAAAAGAAACGCACACAATCAATCACTACCGCTCTTGCCTAACGTGCTCAGGAAACGATGCCCGCAGCCCAGAAACACCTGGTCGCAGCAGCTTAGTTTTCTATTCTGATCTAACGAGTCCATCTTCAGCAGGAACAGGGCTCCAGCTTTCATTATGCCTAAAATGGAAACACTCGCTGGAAGGAAAACAGCGTACGGTTCTTCTGATGGCACGTAGCTTGATGAGCGGTTATGCGTGCTTGCCCTTCTAGCACACCACTATCCTCTTGTCACTGCCAACTAAAGGACTGCCGGGGCAGGGGCTTCGTTTTAGCTGCAGCTTCCCCAAGGGGGTTTGCCACGTCCCTGGTTGGAAGGAGGTAGGCAGGCGATTGGGAGGTGCTGAGAAACAACCCCGCGGCCCGCGCACACCAGACCTCGGCTGTGCAAGCACGAAGCATCCTGATACTGCTCCTTGATACAGGTATCCAGGCTGGGGCCAAATGGGTCCGTGGCAAAAGCAATCAGGACTTGTGGCACAGGAGTCCCGATTGCTCCTTGACACAGGAACTCGGCATCACACTGCCGAGCATCGTCTCTGCTCAGCTGCCTGCTAATACATAAGAATAAATAATATTCTTTATTTGGGACTGACTTGCCGTCAGCCAAGAATGCAAAAGAAAGGGCGCGGAGCCACATCTCGGGGCCTCGCACTTGTTGTCGGTGACGCGAGGGGTGAGATTATTACACACAAGCCTACTGCTGATGCCATTAAAAGATCCACACCAAACGCTCCCATCTACGCACTAATTCTCTCTAGTTACCTAGGTGCAAGTTTCCCTTTGTCTGCGTGAGAGCTCATTTCCTCTTCTCACGTACTTCTGCCAATCGGGAACGCAACTAGCTCTACAGTCCATCTGAAACCTGGAAAGAGGGCAGAGAAAAGCTCTCATTACGCTCCTAATTCACTCACCGGGTGTCGTGAAAGCGGCTGATGCGTGCTGAGAAGTAAAGCATTTGATAGGCACTGAAACACTTGCACGCAACAAATTCCAGGTGAACAGGAAGCCGCCAGTCTGTACTTTGATCTTCTTAATGCTTCAAGCCAGAAACATCACATTACTATTATTATTTATTATTATTAATGGGACTGTCTTCTTATCATGGCTTATTTTTCATAATAGTTTTCCCTCCATATTCTTTGGCAGAAGGACTTGGTGTTGTGTATAATGAAAGAGAAATAGTATTTGGAGCTGCAAATGAGATGCTTGCAGGTCTCTGTCGGGTAGAGAGAAGAGAGTCTAGCTCAAGGCATGTCTCAAAGTTTCACCTTCCTGCAATTTCTGTCAGTATTTCTGATGGACGTGCTGACCGCTGCGCCCCAAGACCAGCCGGTCACACTCCCTGCAACGGAGACCAGGAAACTCTGAAAGCAAGGAAATGTGAATGCAATCCGGCTGTCAGCTGCCTTGCGCGGCTGTGTGGGAGGACACGCATTGTTCAAACGCAGGTTTTAGGAGGAGAAAAAAAAAACCACCCAGAGATTGTAACTTCATTGAGGATTCAAAATGCATCCTGATGCCAACCGAGTTTTTGCTATTTGATGCTTCTGTATCGTTAGATTCGTTTTGGGGACTCAAAGGCATGTGTTTTGTACTTTCTACATAAAAGGGCCATTGTAGTCATTCTGATGTAAAAGGGCGCTATTCAGCTGAAAATATCGACAAGCTACTGCAGTGTATGAACCTGCGGCAGGCCCGAACACTGTGAAACTTGTCTCTCCATCAGGCCAAGTGATTCATTCAAAAATCAGGATGCTGCGCTCCCCCACCCCCTGCCTCGCTCCCACACAGCGATGATATCAGAAGTTTATTATGTTCCACGTACGGCACTGGGGCAAAACCGCATTTCTTCCTGACTCCCGTAAAAAGGACAACTCCATTACTCGGTTCCAAATGAGCCGAGGTCCCTCCAGCTGGAGCGGCACGTGGGGGCTGGAAGGAGATGAAGATGGGGGCTTTGCTCTGGATACCTAGCTTGTTTGCAGCGGCATGCGTGCTTACAGCACCACAGCAAGACCCCAGAGGCGCCTGGACCCCCCGCACCCACACCTGGGAGAGGATGAGAGAGAAACGGTCGTATGGGAGCAGTGTGAGGGCACAGAGACATGAACCGCTTACCCAGTAACTGCTCACATGCTTCCCTGCTCCCTCGCAGAAGTAAATGCAAGCTCAGCTGCTGCAGCCGAGGCCTTTTGCAGGGAGGGATAAACTCCCGCAGGGGAGCTTGCATTCACCCTGTCCCAGGAGCATGCCTGCGGGATGTCTCTGTGGCCCAGTCAATCCCTGCTCCCTTTCACCTTGCCGTAACTTGCTGATTGATGCGCACGGGCCCACAGCCACCTTCGTGTGATGCACAACTGGAAGGTATCTCGACATGATGGGACGAAAGATGAGACAAGACCCTGAATAGGAAGAGAAAACCTTTCTGGAGCAAAGCAGGGATTAGACCGCCGCAAGAGCGACGCCGCTGTCACATGCTCGCTGGTACTCGATGGCAAGCCGATCCCTTTTTATGACGAAGGGAGCTCCCAGCTTGGCACGGCAATGCCAGCGACAGCTATTTGTACTCCTACTTCCCGCTGTGGCTGGGAAGGAAAGGGCAGGCCCGACGTTGCGGCTCTCACCGTTTTAATCGTGAGTCTTCTGCTGTTTGGTGCTGATGAAACCTCCACCTCTTGGCATCAGGCGATGGTGTAAGCATCTTAGCTTTTCATTTTACGAAAGGAGTTTGTTTGGGGGTCTCCTGGCTGCGGAAACATCCCAGCAAGCTTGATCCTTCAAGGCTCAAAAACCAGAATGCAAACAAAGATAAGACAAGAGGTGGTAGCTGCTAAACCACGAGATCTGCCTGCACCTGAGCCCCTGTCTTCTGGGATATCAAGGGCTGGTGAAACTTCAGTCAAAAGTTTAAACAAGAATTGAAAAGACTGGAGCCCCACATGCCGAGCAGCCTTGTCGGCATTAGGAGAAGCAAGCCTTAATAATGAAGACTTTTACTTGAAAGGTGCCCTCCTAACTCGTACTAAAAGACAGGTCATGAGCTTTTGCAGGCGACAGAGTTTCATCAGCTATTTGACAAAGCAAGAAAGCTTGCGCCTCTCTGAACCAGTTAGTCCCGAAGGTGCCACGCTGCTGTATCCTCCACCCCCCCATGTAATATTTCCCCCAAATGAAGATTTTAGTTTGGTGGAACAGGCGCACAAGGGACCAACTCACCACCTCCAACCCCGTGACTGAACCGTGCTCGGACAAATGGACGACAAGGTGAATGCTGGTGCCCGTCCTGCTGGCTTGGCAGCCTTACCTCCCTGCTCACCCTCGCGCGGCAAGGATGCCGATGGGGATCCAGATCCTCCGAGGGAGCGAGCAGCAGAGAAGGAAAATCCTGGCTCTCAGCTACAGCACTGGACACATCACTTGGGTGACCTGCATTTCAGTTTGCCCACCTTTACAACACGGCCCTGCCTCCGTGCCGTATATAGGTGCTGCCTGGATCGAGATACAAGTCCTGATCCTAAAGCTGGGCTGAACTGTACATGGGGCAGGACTTGTGTGCTTAGCCAATATACTGGAGTATCTCTGATGCTGGCAGGAGCTGGAGCCAGCTCAGCCTCTGCAGCTACATCACCAGCATTACTACCCAAAACCAAATGATGATCTCGTGAGGTCCCTTCCAGCCCTGACACCTGTGCAATCGATGAAATGGGGAAGATCTAGCGCGTGGGAACCCCTGGTCCCTGGTGACGTGGCCTGCTGGGTGTACGTGCTTTCCCCCAGGGCACTCTGGGGAAAGAGGGGACTCGAGTCAGCTTGCACAGGGCTCAAAAAGTGTGAAGTGGAAGATCAAGTCTAAGTATTATCATCATCCGCGTTGCCTCGGTCTTATGCTGCAGCTTCAGCAGCTAGCCGAATAGATTTCCTTTCCGGTGCAACGAGAATGCCTCATTAGATAGGTCTAAAACAGAGAATGGATTAATCTTCATTGCCAGCACCATGACAGAAAGCTAACTGCGAAAAATGTGAAGCAAAAATGAATTATAAGCATGTAAACACGCACAGGTCCTAACCTCCCATCTCCCAGGCCTGTCAAGATAAGCTTATTGCATTTGCATCGAAGAGCTGATAAAATAATGCAAATGGGGCCGCAGCAGTTTACACCCATCAGCTGCATCGCCTGATCGCGTTTCACCCCTAAGCGAGCAGAACCGCCTGCACGGCTTGGCTCCGCATCGTTAGGAGATCAGAAAATGAAGCTGTTGCAGGCAGTGGCACCCCTCCCCTCCCGTCCCCTCCAGCCCCCCACAAACAATCCTCGCAGGGGAAGATGGCAGGAGGAGACAGACCTTTACCAATATATTCCTGGCTGCTCTCTTGCCGTGGAAAGCTTGTTTGGAAAGCTGTGTTTAAAAAACGCCAGCAGGAGGGTTGTTCGCTCTGGTGTACCTCACTGTGGGGCAGATGGCTGTCAAAAGCACGTATGCATGCACACACAGCACACGTGTACACACACACGCACACATGCACGAGGTGGGCGTGCATTCGCAGCTGCACTGAAGTAGGTATTCCCGTAACGCAGTCCCGACTGTTTAGACTCACTCCCCAGACGGGGCGGCGGCGACCTGTCCAGCCGCAGTGCACGGGACCGTCCGTCACTGGTTTCAAAGCATCCCGTGCATGGCAGGGCAGGGCAGGGCAGCACCAGCGCAGCCCTCTGCAACTCCAAACCTCGAGATGACTAGCTCTCCGTTAAAGATCTTGGTTGAGACTGGTCACACGCTCGGGATGGCATCGGGGGAAGTGTGTGCGAAGCAACACGTGGCCAGCTCCTGCGGTCATTAAACGGTTCAGCTCCGCTCCAGCGATTTACTCGCGAGCAAAAGCTGTTTATCATCTCGTGTGCTCTTGTGCCAGGAATGCTGCTCCTTAAAAATATATTTAAAGTGAATCTACTTTATCTCGATGACCGATAAAACCCAGCCGCGTCGCGACTGCATTTGCCGCACCTTCGGGGGGTTCGCTGGACCGGCAGCAAGGGAGAGAGCGGTTAGCACGAGACACGGACGGGAATTTTGTGACCAAACATTTTTTCATTGAAAGATGCTAATTTGTCAAAACTGAAGGTTATTGCCGGAAAAGGTCGTTTTTGATGAATTTCTCAAACTGAAAAAATTGGGGGAGAATTATGTTTTTGTAAGCGTCTCACGCTGACATTTTCAGAACAAACAAGTCCCGTTTTCCTGCTTTGTGGTGACTTCTTGTTGTGACATTCAAGCTGCTCAGAGCAACAGGCAGGAACCCTGAAAGGCTTGAAATCAAAACAAAAGGGTGACAAATATCGGAGCGAGAGACTTTGATTGACCTAAGCCTGTTTTTTCCGTAGATTTTTGGTTTACTGATTTCTCCAGTGTTGACGTCCAGTCTCGACTCCAAATAGGGAAAAATACTTGCAATCTTGGGTAGACTCAGAAAAATCATTTTCTGCCATCCTCGCTGCGAGGTCAGCCGTCCCGGGAGCGCTCGAGCTGCGGTACAATTTGCTCCGTGGATCCAAACACCTCCTCTAGCACGTTCAGATTAAAACGTGTGAATGCGTGCTACAAGGAACACCGAGTTCATTGTTTTTCTTTCCCTAACGAACTCTGCGAAGAATACACCATAATTATGCCTCTATAAGAAACTACCATGCTCTGAGACACACCAAGAAATGCTGCTTGTTGGCTAGCACCCATCTCTGCAAATGCTGTCACAACAGTCTCCAAACTGTCACTCCAGCAAGTGCCCCGCAAAGGAAAAAACATATTTCTTCTAATTAGACCAAATTCCAGCTCCATGCTCTAAGAGTATAATTTGATCTTTTCACTACAAACTCATTAACCACTTGAGTTTAATTATTAACATTTGCTTAAAAATGCACGGCATTAGCTCGCAATTGAGGAACTGTAGCTCTTCATTTGTCGAGACCGCGCCTGTCGCCGCGGCATCTGGGCACATCCCGCTGCGTGGCGGCGCGGGGCGGGCTCAGGGGACTGGGCTGGGAGTCGGGGGACGTGGGCTCCATTTCTGGCTCCGCGACGGATGTGCCACGTGACGGTGGGCAAGCTGCTTCCCATCGCCGGGATTTCTTTTCCCCTCCCTCCTTGTGCTCGTCTGCTCTATTCGGACCGCAGCCTTGGGGGCGAAGACGGTCTTTCCCCGCGTAGGATGGGTGTGTCACCGCTGCTGCAAAAGCAATAACGGCGAGAGCTAAGATTTCATCTACTCAGTGCTGCCAGTGAGCGCTTCACGCCAAATGGCACCATCCCTCCTTCGAGCATCTCAGCCCCAAGACCTGGCCTCAGTTACTGGGAAGACCCTGCATGGGCCCGGAGGGACCGAGGAGCAGAGAGCCGGGCAGGGGCCCTCGCTACAGCAGTGCCGCGGCTCCCCATGGGCGCCGCAGAGCAAGGTCTCAGGAACAGGCCAAGGAAGCTGCTGAGCTGAGAGCTGCCCGTGCATTTTAAACTCCCCTCTAGTAAGGGGGTGAACATATAAGCCATTTATGGGAAGGTAAATGGGAAGAGGGCGTCACCGTGCATCAGCTGCTGCACAATAACTGCCCGCGCGCATGCTGTTACTGCCGGGTAAATGAAAGCCAGACTTGGGTAACTTGCCCCTCTTTTACCAGGGGCTAAACTACCACTAGCTTCCACTCACCGTGGGAAGAGCCTGCGCAGGAGCAGGTACTGACGTGCGATGAAGCATCTCTTCCTTTCCCCCATACATTGTTCGTATTCCCAGGCTTTCGGTTTAACGAGGTAGACAACCACAGCAGTTCAGGCGGGAGTAGCTGTAACGTATGATGTCGATGACATGGAGATGTGGCATGAAATCCTTCCTTCCACTCATCTTCTCCAATTAAAGTGAGACTTGCTTCTCTGCTCCTGTGAGCATCAGAGAAGTGAATGCACTTGTGGGCATCCTTTAAAAGAGACCTGCCAGGCTACAGGGCCTTCTCTTGCCTCCTGAAAACAATCCTGTATCAACCATGGGTAGGTTTATACCCACAATAAGACATCCACAGACTTCCAGAGCAGGCTTTAGGGGCTCCCTTGATGTGCATAAGGATCCCGCAGTCGGTGCTCTTGAACGCGTGGTTATCTGTAGCGCTCCCCAGAAAACTGCCCTACTCTGGCACCAGCTCTCCAGGATCTGGACTGCTACATTCATCTTTGCTGCCTTTGCATCACAGCGCAGCACAGGGTCTAACAACGGTGATTCTGGCCTGGGCCAGACTCAGCGAGCTTCTTCTTTGGTGATATAAAAGCTCTGGGCTGAAAAATAAGCGCTTCTGTGCTGCCAGTTCCAACAGGGTTTTCAGAGGGGAATAAAAATATAAACTTATGCAAAAAACCCGCCCTAAATTCCTATTCAGGGTCTCAGGTGCAATCACACGATCTTTGCGTTTGGTAAATTCAGGTGTAGTCATTTCGGAAGTCCTTTGGCTCTTCCAAGCACGCACGATCGACAGCGTCTGCACGCCGTCTCCGCCACAGCGCGGTGACTGACAACCCCTTGGTGGATCGCCCAGGCAGCCTAGCAATGTCATTGTTCTCGACTAATTGCCTGCCTTTTGTTTCTTAAAGTGTTGATTAGGGTTCAACTACCAATCACTCATCACTAGAGCTTTCGAAAGTTCATTTAGACCCCCCCGTTGTGAAGTTTGCTCAGTGATGGGTCTGGTCCCGTGAACCACGGAAGTGGGAATTGGGAGAGGCAAACATCCTTGTCCCTGGGTGCTGCTCGTAGGACCGAGCGCCGCGCCGTTGCTGCTTGCTCTGGCAGCGAGCACGTACGAAAGCCCCAACGCATCAAGGGCCCTGCTCAGCCACGTATGCCAGTCCTGGCTCTGGCATTCATCCCTGCGTGCTCAGCCACGGATATTTCATGGAGAATGTGAAATACATCTTTGCTGAGAAGTCAGAAGTGCCCCTAACATATGCACATAGAAAGTAGACGCCTGTGTATCTGAGGCCAGAGGCCTGCGTGGGAACCGCGTGCTTGCATCTGAGTTCAGTGCGTTTGGCACAGTCTACCATTGATGAGCTACTCAGGATGGGCAGCTTGTTTAATTTCTGCCGAAAGAAATAATTAAGATTTTCCATCTAACAGAGAGATCACTTTCAAAAACGATGCAAAGTCAGGGAACAGACACGTACGTAGCTGGCAGAAAGCCAGGTGCCAAGAGGCGATGCTTTCTGAAGATCGCTGCGATTTGGATCTTTATGAAGTCCAATTAAACTCTTTTTTTTTTTATATGAAGGGTACTATTACATTGCATATGGCTCTGTCAATGTATGCATTAGGGAAGGATGGATTTTGGGTAGCAATTCATAAGTCATTCGCCCGTTACAAAAGCCAAATGTGAGCTGAATCAGATCTGGGGGTTGGACGTGGAGCTGGTCCACCTCCCTTCTGCACCAGGGCTGGAAGTAGAGGTCGCAGCAGAAATCCTGTCCTCGGGAGGGAGAGTCCCTGGCTGGAGCCTCACAAAGCGTCCCACTTTTGCTAAAAAAGCAGTGGGAATGAACCGTCGCTGAACGAAAAGGACTCATGAGGACAGGTGCAAAGAGCCAGGGTTACGTGGTCGGGTCAAGAGAAGACTGAGGGGGATCTGATCACGGTCTGCAAACACCTGCGGGGCGATTACAGCGAGGACGGAGATGGGCTTTCCTCTGTGCCCGCAGGGGACAGGACTCAGAGCAACAGCCTCAAGCTGCAGCAAGGAAAACGTCGGGCGGAGATTAGGGCGAGGATAAGGGGGTCAAGCGCTGGAGCAGGCAGCCTGGCGAGGCTGTGAAACTCTCTGCGTGGCAGGTTTCAAGAGCCAGTTAGACAGACGCTTGCCTGGGACAGTGATTAGTCAGGGATGAGAAAACTTTAAGTCTTTTTGAATTGTCAGAATTTGTCTTTGTCGTCGTTGTTGTTGTCATCTTTTCGAGCCATCTTCAAAGCCCTGCCTGCTGCACGGAGTCTGTCTGCGGACGAGCACATCCCCTTGGGATAGTCTCACCAGGTAGCAATGGCACGTGCCTGGAGAAGCTCTGGTTGCACGTTGGCTGGAGAAAGCAGTGCTGCAATGCCCAGGTTATTTTTGCCAGAGCCTTGTGGCATTAGAGCTGGGCCCCGTCCTACTTTGGTATTTATCTTCAGCTCTGCATGAGACCAAGCCAGGGATGGGCAGCTTTACTTGAAAATGCTTGTTCTCTCAGAGGCTCCCTCCTGGGGTATTGCTTCTGTGGCAACATCTTCTCCAGAAGAAACAAGCTGTCTCACTCCAGTTCATATTTCTGTAATGACTATTGCATGTCCCCTGCCGCTCTGCAGACGGTAGTTAAAAGCTGCCCTGCAGAAGGGCTCTCACCACGAGCCAGTGGCACGGTTAGGATCTCTGCAGGTCCAGGATATGCTCTTGCTAAACGGCGAATAACAAAGACATCCAAGGTGGTGCTCTCATTCTGCAGTGCATTGCACTCCTCAGAGCTGGAAGGACTTTAAGGCTCGTTTGAAAAGTTTTGCAAAAACTGTTTTCTAACAACTTAAGAGGACCTCAGCTTTTCTCCAAATTTCTTCCTTCTGACTCTGTGCTGTGTAGGCATTCATCTGGGTGGCAACCTTCAGAGCTGCCCAATCAAACCAAGCCTGGCACTTGCTTGAAAAGCCAGGGTTTATATTTGATGGAAGAATGAAAAAGACAGGGATTCACGTGCGGGGCCTGGCTCTGGAAAGGTTCATACTTGTAACAGAGCTTCCTATTCTTGCACTTAAGTACCAGACCCCTGGAAAAACAGAAGCAGACTTGAAAAGACTGTGGTGATGGGTTGGAATGATTTCTACTGAAGTATCCTGCAAAAACCATACGGGCTACTTACTCTGGGAAGGTACCGATCGCTCTTCTAGAAGGGAACACCAGCTTTCACATCTGGCAGCCTACGAGGCATTGCAGTGCCAGAACGGGGTACTAGCAGTCAAAAAAGCGATTGTGAGTAGGCAACGCACTAGGCCCTGCCTGTACCTACATCCTGGCGCACGAGGACCACGGGGCACCCCAGTCACTTTCGAACAAGCCGCTGGATCCGTGTGGACTCTGCACCAGCAGCTCAGAGGCAGGACCAAGGCCTGCTTTTGCACACGAGTACCTTTGTGGCCACATTTATTGCAAGTGCAAACCAGTAAACACGTGCCCCAGCCGGGCAGCCCAGTACCAACGGGCTCGTTCTACTCATCACAATTTGCGCTCACAGATTAAAAGCTGTGTCGGGGCCAGCTGAACATTTGGGCCTTTATGCTTTGTTAATTTGCTTTCTGCTACTTCTGAATGTGACCAGCATATTGATAGGCTCAGCGCTGACTGTACTGTCTACCGCCCTGGCCTCCATGCTTAATTGTGCACAAAATTGGTTTTGTTATCTATTGTTTTCTTCGTATTTTAAATGTACCGGACACTGCCTCGAATTTGTATTTGGGTTTATAATTGCCTATGGATTTCTATAAGGCTCATTATGCATCATTTTAATGGCTATCGGCTATTGCTTGACTACGTGAATGCGGATCCGTCAGCCAGCATCCTTGCTGAAGCCAATGCTACCGGCACGGAGTGGGTTGATCCTCAAGCACCAACTTTGCTGGACCGGACAGCGCGTGCAAATGGCTGACCCTTGCCTCCCAAAACAAGAGCTCTACTCCCAGCTAAGCGGTGACTTGAGAGCTCGGGGTGGCCAGAGGAAACACTACGAAGACGTGCTGAAGGCAGACCTCAAGAAAACGGCTGTCGACCTGCAGAGCTGGGAGGAGCTGGCTGCCAACCCACCCAGCGGCAGCCCGTTTTGAGGGAAATCTTCCTGCCCTGGAAGCAGAGGAAAGAGAGTGGAGGAAAGAAAAGGAGAGGAATCCCAGCCCATAGCGCGCTGCCCTGTGGAAAGACCTGCAACGGCTGCGGACAGAGCTGTGGCTCAAGGATTTGGACTCTTACGTCATCTCTAGACCAACGGATGAGCCGCGGTAGAAATCATCCTCGAATCGAGCGATTGCTGATGACAATGATGACGATTTGAATGCGGACAAGGAAGGCGAGTACAAACCACACAGAAGTTACAAAGCACAATGCTAAGTTTTGGCAAAAGCCCCTCTGTCTGCTACGTTCGCATGCGCCATGCGAAAGAGCTAAGGGCCACCACCATCTCCTGCCGCGCTTCCCAAGTCGACTGCACCCCTGAGACGTCCGCGTCTCCTTCGGGGGACCCCAAGGAGACCTGCTCCAAGCATGGTTTCATTCACGTCCTTCACTTCTATAAAGCACGATCCACTTTAGGCAGTGGTTACTTACCCAGAGATCCCACAACCCCTGCGGTAGAGGAAGGCAAAACCCTACACATGTTCATTAATGCGCTGTAGTTACGGTGCATTAAGGTTAACCAAGTACTAATTCAATGCACGGTAACTCGTGCGACTGAGCAGTAGCACCGGTGCATGCTTTTTAATAACACTGACTGCAACGTAGCCTAATAACACGGCACGGTAGCGTATTCGCATGGGGTCTGCCCAGCACACTACCGCACAGTGGTATTAGGCAACTGTGCAGTAAGTGTCTCGTGTAGACGTGCCCAATCTGTACCAGTTTGACCACAGTGTAAAACTCCTTCCTAATCCCAAATGTCACCATACTTGTTTATGGACGGTGTGACTATTTAACCAAATCATCTCCTTGGGCACATCTCTGCCGCGTGACACAGGAACATAGCCCTGAAAGGTGGAGACACAGCGGTCAGATAGCCGACAGCCCGTCTTGGGCACGTTGGTAAAACATAGATGTTTTTGGCAGGTATTTGAAGCTCAAGCTGCAGTAGAAAAATGGTTGGTTTTGAGAAAAAGCAAATGCAAGCATGTATGGCTCCCCTGTTCCCATCCTGGGCTCCGCCTCCAGCACCGCTAGCAAGAAGCCAGCTGTGCAACCACCGAGAGCAGCCCGTGCTGTGCTACGTGCATTGAAATGGGTGCAGCACAGCCCGCAATGCTGAGGTCTCCACGTTGCGGAGGGTGGCGTGAACACGTCTGCTGAGCGTTTGCTCTCCTCTCAAGCCCCCCTTTGCTTGACCCCAGGTTTCGCTTTGAGTTTGGGGTTGGAAGGAGCCAGGTGACACTCAGATTATTAATGACGTGTTAGTCCGACGTGGTACGAAGCCCTAACTCAGCCTGGGCTCCTTCTTTGTACTCACACCCCTCGGAGGGGCCTTCGGTGACCCGTGGCTGGCGTCGAGCTTGCAGCAAGCAGAGAACTCGAGCCCGAGTAGCACGATCTGGGAATTCACTATGAACAAGCTGAACAGCTCTAATTAGATATGGAGGGATGAGACTTAAGTCTTAATTAGCTAATTTTGTCACCTAATTGCTACTGTAACAACCTGTATGTTCCTAATGATCTTCCTCGATTTATGTTTCCTCGCAAGCGCGTCCAGACGCTGAGAAATTAAGAAATATTTAAGTTCCACTTTCATCAACTGTTTATCGGATCAGCCGAGTCCATTTTGTTTAGCGCCGCGTGCTCATTTACAAAAACAAATTCCCGTCCTTATTAAAGCACTCAGGTAGTTAAGGCAGTGACTAATTCCTCAAGTCCTAGTTCTGTGATCAAGATGTGATATATTATTAATAAGAAATCTCAAATTGGCATGAAAATGCTTTTATCTCAACATGTGCTTTTAATTCAAGAATGAATTAAATGAAGATAGAAAAAGTAAATTATGTTACTGGATATAATGGAGTCTGGGAAACTGAACTAAATCATTTTAACATTTCAAAGGTGATATTGGGACCAATCTGGTTTAATAGATCTGTATAAAAAGATCTGGAATGTGAGTGTATTGATTAAATTACAAATGCATCAAAGCTGAACGTATTTCACATAAACTCAACAGAGAATACAGAGAAACACAGAGAGGCGTAAACTGGGGACTGGATAAGCAATTCCTCTGCGTATGCAATACAAAACAATTACCAGATATCCGTGGGTTGAAGCAATATTCTGGGTTTAATTAATTTAATGTCCTTTTTCATTAGTTTTTACCTGTAGGCCCTGATTAAACTGAGAAAAGATGGGTTTAAAATGTGCTGTATAATGTATATTAACTAACATGTTTCAAACAGTTCTTGGCACCGACGCTAAAAAAAAAAATGCTAGCTGATTTGGTCAAGGCTGCATGTTTTTAGCAGTACGAGGTGGCATTTAAATCCCTACAGTTGGTTCAAATGAGTCTATTAAGGCATAGTAGGTAACACATTTTATTAAAAGTGTGTTCACGCCTAATCTAGCTAGGGTTTCTGAGACAGAGCCTGGAATATGTTCACAGCTTTGCTGTCATGTCAGGGCAGTACCGCAGCCTTCGCGCCCACGGCAAGGGGAGACCTCGGCGGTGCTTAGGCTAGTCTTGGGCTTTGGGATGGGAATGAATTTCCCCCAGGAGGAGTTACTGCACGTCGAGGGGCACCTACCTCTACATGCAATATTACTGAGGGCACCTTCCTGCAGCACTGGTGCGATTTATCCCTGCAATTTGCTGCTCTTGCCTAAAGAGTCTGACAATTATTCCCAGGAACTTCTGTGCCGGGGAAGTTTTGAATGCCGCCCTCTTGCTGTGAGCTGGGTCATCTAGTTAGCTTTCAAGTCTAAGACTTCGGAAAGAAAGAGCATTGCTGAACAGAAATAATCTTCCTGCCTGGCAAATGAAACATACTGTGTGCTCCACCTCCACCACGTTATTAGCCTCAGAAGTGCCACTGAGTAGGGAAGAATAATTACTTCCACCGCATTAATTACTCAGTGACAATCTCTGGGCTGCGCTATGCAGCAGTGCAGATTCGGTAATCACCGTAATCCCTTTTGACCTTAAAATAAATTAATCTGTTCCTCAGAATCCGGCATCCCCGAGGCGGTTTCTACTTGTTGGCTTGCCCGGGCACCCCTTCTTCCGGAGCCGGGACCCCTCGTGCGGAGGGTGGGAGCTGGCACGAGGGAGGGCATCTGCCAGCACGGCCCCTGCCTTGCCCTCACCCACCGCCACGGCCGCTGCTCAGACTGAAGGAGAAAGGCCCTGGGTCGTGAACAACACCCAAGGGGCAAACTCGGTGAGCATCAGGTGTCACTCAAATGTTCCTGGACCAGATCCACCTGGGGATAAATCACTGCATCTCTCTTGGCTTTAATGGAGCCCCACTAATGTATAACGGATGAAGATCTGGCCCCAGGGCCTTAGGCTCAATTAGCAAGTTCCTGAGTCTGCAAAACTGGCCTGGAAGTGTTGCCAGAAAAGCATCTCTCATGAGACTGTCAGCAGCTCCTGCTTCAACCAGGCTAATTAGCACGAGGTCAAGCTAATTGGCATGCTAAAAGCACCACACTAACACAGCCATGCTGGTTCTGGTTTAGCAGGCAGCCCAGAAGGATACGCAGCCAGCCCGCCACGCAGATGTGCATTTAAAGCCAACAGCCACATTCTTCTAGCCCAAGACATCCCTCAGCTAAAAAGCACCCGTGAATGTTGGCATCCTAATTGTTCCCCTAACGCATATTGTAGCAGCTCCTGCACGCTCGGTACACTTGATCAGTCCGAAGTAGCGGAGGCTCGGGGAAGAGGAAGCAAGCCGCAGGCTCCTAAAAGAATAAACTTTTGGAAACGTTATCACCTGAACCAGCTCTTGCACGTACTGTCAGCTTGTGCTGGATCAAGCTGCAGGTTCTTTAAAAACCATACATCTTTTCACTCACTTGAGCTAATCAGGAGCTATTTCCCACTGCAAACTGAAGGCACTTGGGAAGTCTCAGGAGGTCTCTTATGCTCATAACCACGTGTAAGTTAAAACTAACAACCTGGAAGAGATGGGCTAACCAGCTCTGCCAAAAGCAGGAGTGGTGGTGTCTTTGCTAAAGGAAAAGGCAGATATCATTATGCCTCAGGAAATGCATCTGCTCCAAAACACATTAAGACTGTCAACAACTTGGCTTGGTTGCTCACAGCATGATACACAAAATAAAACAGCTCCAAAGCTACAGTATATAATAAAACTTGGCTCTTCGCACTGATGGTAAGTATCTGAACAGGCAAGGGGCATGCATGCTCCTTATTTAGATCTGTGAGTCACTTGGCTTAGCGGAGGAATCATTGTGGGTGAAATCTTCTCGCCTGTGTTAGACACAAGGTTAAACCATGGTCCCTGCTTACGTGGACTGTTAACACAGCCGTCCCCGTATTTTTCCATTACCTGCCTGTTCAAAGTGCAGATCTACTGCAAAGTTACCTTGCAGACTTGCTGCCATTCGTGCAGAAGCTACCAATCCTACTGAACGCGGTACTGGGACTGCCTATAGGACCCTGACTGAGCAGGGTGACAATAAGGACTACATTGAGCCCGATCAGTCAAATCTGTCCATTTATCTAAGGACTTTCTGGGAGGTAGAGCAAAATAAAACTGACCCAGAGATTCAAACTTTGGAAAAGCAACGACTCAGCCAGATTAATCCATGGGATATACTGGAAACTACCCCTTGCAACTGAGGGACTTGTCCACCATGGAGCTAGGACTTTGAAAGGGGGCGCAGCTGGTGTGCAACATCATCACATATAACCCAGAACATATTTGCCCCCTTTTAAAGAGAAATGAGGAGTTTTACTAAGTGCTAGATACCTATCACTATATTATTCATCTTAAGATCAAAGCAGAAAACAAATATAACTATTGGAGCACGCGCTCATTTTCTAGACTATATAAAAGTTTAAAAAACAGTGCACTGGGCAAAAAAATAGTCCAAGAATATTGTCTCATTAGTCCTGCCGTCATTGCAGTTAAATGTGCATCTCTTACTCGGATTCATAAAACAAAATCTCGCCTTTCTGAATGTCTTGACAGCGCCTCCAACACTCTCCTGCCAGTCATTTCTACACCCCGGGTAAGACTACCCAGCCTGAGTTAAGGTTTTTTGCTAGAGGTAAAAGCAGCCTGCAGGCCTGTAAATGAGAAGAGAAACATCACCAGGAATGGCTAATGGGCATCAAGATCAGAGAAGAAAAGACAGTTTGAATAGTGAAACATGAAGACCTTTACAAAGGAGAGAGGGGCGTCAACACCGGTGGAGTGCAAAGAGATTAACAGGAATCAAGGAGAGGATGATTAGCCGTGAGGTCAACGCGCTCCCTCGGCACCGCCCCTCCCAGGCACTTGGGTTGAAAGTTGAGGAGCACCCCTCTGGATCCCCCTGCTCCCACCTGGAAATGCAGACTAATACTGGGCACGTACTGAAGAATTTATCCATGAACTGTGAATACATCACAGGACAGATATTTTTAAACTTAGATACATTATTGAACACCCAAATGTAATGCAGTATTTCGGTGACAGCACACATGCATCAGGAAACTGCAGATGCAAAGGCTACATATTGCACATTATTCACTTAGCCACATGGACAGTTCTTGTCAAAATTAAATGTGCAGTTTTGTGGGTAATGTTAAAAACTTGCCCTGGTTTGAAAAAAGTAGCGCCCATTTGGGTCTCCGTTCTGCCTTTCCAACACAAAAATGATATCTCATACCTATAAAATGTTTCCATTTTATAGAAAACCAGGGTAAGAATTGTCCTGATACCTGCTAAAACAATAAGGCGTCTGTAGGGTGAAATGCAGCTCTCTTCTAGACAGTGGTTGATATCAATGATCAGCTCTACAATATATCAAAAGATATACAGATTGCAGAGCAGAGCAGGTATTTTTGATGGCACCGGTTCCCTTTTACCATTTGTACTCATCTCACTCCTGCAGAGAGTAATCGTGAATCAGGACTAGAGCAGGATAAATCACCGGCTGCACTTGAGGCAAAGCGCTGACGGATGTGCGCAAAAATGCGGTCCAGAAGGCAAACGGCTGCAGGAGGAGCCTCCGTCTCTGCTCCGGTCACAATCCTGCTCCGAACCTCTTTCTGTGCGTGCTTTTTGTGCAATGATTTTGGGTGAAACCCTTCTGCTATCGTCTTCTCGCCATTCAGCCAACGTTGTGCGCTGCACTAATGCACGTGGTGGTCGAGAGGTTCACCAAGGCTCAATGGTGCGGGAAATGGTAACGGACACGGGGTACAGACTCAAACCGTGGAAAGAACAGCGTGTGCCCACCTGGTCCAGGTCCCTGAGCATCAACCCTGGACACGAGGTGGGGAGGGAGCCGCGGGGACACCCCAACACCTCCGCTTCAGGGGGAGGCAGAGGCAGGGCTGATTCTCACGAGAGCACCGGAAGTCTCCGCTGCTGCAGTGCAGACACACCTGCAGACAGACGTCTGCATCGAGACAGATTTACAGCAACACGGAAGCAAGACGCAGACACGAGGCACATGAAATAATCTACGGCGCCGAAATGCCACGCTCTCCTCTCTCATCTCGCAACCCCAAAGAGAGAGACTCATTTACAAATGTAGCCTCTTTTCCTCTCTCTGCCCATGTAAAGGCATCTTGAAGGGGACCCAAGTTAGTGTTTGGCTACACTTGGTTAATTAGTCACTGGGAAACTGGTTTATTAGTCACTGGGATAAGCTGTCACTATGGTCGTGGTAGCTGGTTCACTGAATCACTGCCAGAGGACCATTGATTTGTAAACAAACCGCTCAGGATAATTCATCCTGTGTTAAAAGGTACTCAGTCATTTGGAAAGGTAAGCGCCCGTGCTAAACAACAAGGGAATTTGCTCCTGGTAATTAGGAAGCTGAAAAGGCAGTGAAGGATGCCCTCCGGGGCACCTCTCCCCCCAACTGATGCTCCCAAAACGCTGGCTTCTCTCCAACTTTCCTTGGCCCAACAAGACACAGAGGACTCTCAGGGATCCTGGTTGTCTCCGATTTTAAAAAAATCCCCACTTTTCGGTTAAAAAAAAAAAAAATCCTAAATCCCCATTTTTCCATGATTAAAATGAAACACCACTATATATGCATCTATATATTAGTAGTGTTTCATTTAAATCATGGGAAAATGTGGATTTGGGGTTACTTTTTTTTTTTTTTTTTTAAATAAAAAATTGGGGATTTTTTTAAATCAGAGAAAACCAGCGTCCTTGTAAAATGAGGAACCTTTCCACTCTGCAGAATACTCTTCTATTTTGGTATGTATTTTTAAGCATGGCAAATACTGGATTCTGGATGACAGTGGTGATAAGTGCACATACGAGAGCAAGGCAAAAATTTTGACTGATTATTTTACTCCCCCATAATCATGTAAGAATGTAGCAGGAACTCAGAGTTTTTGTAGTACGACATTGTAAAATGCAGCGGTATAATCACAGTTTGCACCGAGCACACCGGAGCGTGCACACTCGGCACGCATCATTTTTGTATTATAAAGTGCCAAAAAATAATTCTTTCCCATGCTCAATAAGATATGCAAAATACATCTTACAGAAAGTTGCAAAAGGCTAACTGCTGATAATTATCACCCCTGGATAATTAGTCATTATTACCCATCTCCTTGGAGTGATGAATTAACTAGCTTCCACGGTAGCTAATTTAGAACAGGTTATTTATGGCGGAATGAGAGTTTCTTGTTACAAATCAGCTTTAATCAGAGTTGGCCTTACAGGAAGAGAAAAGCTGAGCCTAAAAGAAATGAAAAGGCAGCACACAGAAACCTGAGAAAAGGCGCTCTTTGTGCGTACAGCGCAGCAACCTGTGGCACCCACCAGCACAGGCTGCAGCAAGCTTCCCAACGTCACGTCTCTGCACGGCAAGACTGTCATCTGCAGTTACCCAGCTCTGATTTACAAAGGATGTGAACGCTCATGACTGTGCCATAAATCAACTATTATTTGTGCAAGGCTGCAGGAAACTTCCTCCACCGGCCGCCTGGCCGGGCCCTGCAGGAACAACCACTGTCAGAAACTCATCGCTGATCTCAAAACCCAGCCACGTTGATGCCTTCATCTAATGCTGCAAGCACGGCCACAAGCGAGGAGCCCCCGGGGTGCTTGCATGCATCTTCTGCTGAAGTCACCGGGAGCAGCGTGCGTGCTCTCGAGGACCGACCCATTCGTGCCAACGAGCTGCTGCTATTCAGGCAGCATCTGCAGCAGCTATTTGCTTCCCTCCCTAAGCCAGCGATGTTTCATCTTTAATAGACACAGCTTCACCCACATCTTCCTGTACCTGCTACAGGCCTGCTGGCCCCAAACTTGCAGGAGAGCAATCCTGTCCCACCCAGGCAGGTGTGCAGTTGTTTCAGGATGGCACCTGCACAGCCTGCCGACTTCAACGGCGCAGAATCATGCCTGCAAAATGAGATCCACGGGTGTCGAGATGGCGAGCCTCAGCCACCTCTTTTCGTAGAATCACAGACAAGGAGGGTGGGAGGGAGCTCAGGGGGTCACATCCAGTCCAGCCCCTGCTCCAAGCAGGACCAGCCCCAACTGCATCATCCCAGCCAAGGCTTTGTCTACCCCGGTCTTCAACACCTCCAAGGATGGAGATTGCACCACCTCTCTGGGTGACCTGCTCCACTTTGCTACCCTCCTAACGAGAAGTTTTTCCTAATATCCAACCTGTTTCCCTTGCTGCAGCTGGAGCCCATTGCTCCTTCTGTCATCTGCCCCCACTGAGACCAGCCCAGCTCCATCCTCTTTGCAGCCCCCCTGCAGGGAGGTGAAGACTGCTATTCAATCCCCCTCGGTCTTCTCTTCTCCAGACTAAATCAGCCCAGGTCCCTCGGCCTCTCCTCACCAGTCCTGTGCCCCAACTCCCTACGTGATCCCCAGTCATGATCTCCATCCCTACAATCGAGCCCAGAGAGAGGGAGGGAGCAACCCCGCGCTCCCTGGCTGTGACCTTTTCAGCGCTGGACGGCTCTGCGCCGACAGCCTTGCTGAGCCGAGGAGGAGGAGGAGGATGCACTTTGGAGAGACAACCGAGGCAGAATACTAACGACCTTGTAGCTCCTGTTGGTGAGTCAACGCAAAGTCCACGGCCTTTCACCAGTGATCCTGAATGCGGCACATTGATATCGCTTGGTGCGACCCCAGTCACAGGCGGAAGAGCCGAATGGGACCCTGCGTATTGGATGACCTTCCCTTCGGAGGACAGTCTCTTCCCCAGCTCCCTGCTCCTTCCAGACCATCCACATGTTGAATTTGAAGCGCGTTTCTCTACAAAGCAGAGCAGGCCTAAGCAATCGGTTAAGATAGCTGATAGGGAACAAGCTCCTTTTTCAAATACGTTTCTTGCTTTGTTCTCAAAGCCTTTTCCTACAGCAGAAATGAAGCAGCATCCTGCTGGATGATTACAATAACTATTATTTAATAAGATATATTTATACCCACTCTAGGTTGTGATGAAAATGTTAGGAAATTAGGGTGATGCATTTATTTGAGGATAAGCGCAGATTACTAAATGAACACAGGTAGCGGGCAATAAATTAAATTATTCTGCCTTGTGCAGTCTGCTTCCATCCTCTCTAATATGTTGCTGCTTTTATTAAAAGATTTTATTAACTTTATACCCTTCAGCATCACATCTTGAGACAAAATTACACTCAAGACAGCTGTTTCCCAACTCCTACCAGTCCAATAGACACCAGGGCCTGCTGGATTGAGATGTACCTTGCGTCTGTATGGTTTTGAAGGCTGGTAAGGATGGATAGCAGTGGTAAAAGTCAGGATTAGCGATCCTGTGCTGAGCTGATGCCGATTTGGGTGGGGTTGTTCACAGGGTAAGCTGCGACTTGATGGGGACTCAGCAGAGCGGACTCCACCTCAACCGACGTACTGCTCTGGGACATGCCGGGCAAACAGGGGTTGAGCTCTTGAGGATAAGTATCAGGGGGCTGATTCTGATCCTGCTTGCCGTGGTGCACAAGCAAGTCTGCTAGCGGCAATGGAAGTGCAACCGTCCAGAAGTGTCTGAACAATATTTAAAAGCAAACCCCGTAATGCAAGTCGCAGCCACTTAGGATCTCCTCTGTCTGGTCGCATCTGAACCTCTGCAGCTGGATGAGAGGCGAAGCGATGCCTTGAGAGGGGATGATAAGGGGCTTACAGAAATCTCATTTTACGGTGTATTTTCTTAAATGTTATTTTATTTTCAAAAGCATTTGAAATTAAACACATTATTTAATCTAATTGCTGCCCCAAAGGCAAGAGTAAAAACGTATTAACTGAATCTTTATATTTCACTGCAGGTAGCTACTAGTAAATTAATCAACTCAATTAATTAAATGCATTAAAGTACAGAGCGCTGGCTGGAATTAAGTATGGCAGATATCAGATTTGGGTTGAAAACTTCAGTTTTGGCCATCACTAGAACAACACTTAACATAGCACCTGTAGGAAAAGGACCAGTTTAATTCAGTGATTAAACGACCGGTCGAGCTTCCAGTCTGCGGTAACGCGATGGTCTGGACGCGCACCGCGGCCCGGGAGCTCTTAGCTCACCTGTCACACCGCAACACTCATTTTAAATGCTATCAAAGGAAGTTTTGAAACAAAAGACTCGTTTTGAATTGGAAAGTTAAAACGCCGCATTTCAAATATGTCGCCGTGAAACGTTTCGACCTGCTGGAACTTTCCTGGCGCGGTTTATTTTTACACCTCGATAGAAACAATTCACTAAACACCAAAAAAAAAAATGGTTTCCACTAAAAAAGTTTGCTCCACCCTCGTCACGGGACAGGCCTTCCATCAATAGGACCATCCATCTTTTCTAGGAAATAATAACTTCATAAATCACAGTGCTAGCATTGTGAACCTCCTCGGCTACGCGCCGCCCTCCTCGCAGGAGAGGTTTCTGCAGAAACGAGAGGGCAACTATGAAATGCATGAGCTTTTCTGACTAGCTCACCAACCACTTGAGAGCAAAACACCCTAATCCTCTGCCAAAGGGACAAGGCAGGCCAGCAAGGGCTCTCCGCACGAGGGCGAGCTCTCAGGGCAGACAGGCTCCGAAGGAGGGAGCAAGCGAGGGACAGCAGGTCCATGCTCGCTGCCAGGCAAACGGCTCCGAAGAGAGCAAAGCCCGCAGTCAGACATCCCTCTCCAACGTCCAGGTGCTGGGCCAGGTGCCGGCGCCAGCCTGGGAGATGTCCAGTGACACTTCCAGCTCGTTGCTTCAGGAATTGAGCCCCGATCTGGGAAAGGCTGAGCACGCTGCCGTCTCAAAATCAAGCCCGCATAACACACAGGCCTTCACTGCCTCTTCGTTCTGTCCAGCGTCACGCGCGGGTGGTGCTCTAGTCAGCTGTAATACATCCGCGGTCAGACCATCTAAAGAGACTGGGTTACGTGCCTTGCTATTACTAATTCACTTCTATTTTGCCTGGAAACCATGCTTTTCTGTCACCAGGAGTCAGGACAACATGCCAAACTTGATGCCATGCTGCAGCTGCAAGGCAGCGGATAACATGCATCGACATGCTAACAGCATGCAAAACCTGGTACAGAGAGAGCCCGAGGCAAGTCGCACGGAGAACAGGAACGAGCTGTTCACAACTGGGCAATATCTCTATTCACTACAGTTGACTGAGTCCACCCGATAGCAACCCACCCTTCCTCACTGGCTTGGGAAAGGCCAGAGGAAAACTCCCTCTATTTTCTGGTGGATCCAGCCGGCAACTCGGAGATCAGTTACGGACCGGCCGTGACTTCCAGCGGGGGCAGGCACCCACGCGACACGGTCTTTCCTGGGTTCAGAAGAGAAGGGTTTTGCAGGACGAGACTGAAGTGAGCCAGCAAATGCACAGGCGGAAGCTGCAGTCTCTCCTTCGAGGCCTTCCCTGTGAAGAGTCCCCACAAGTGTTTCCGAACGTGGTCCTCAACCAGCTCTTGCTGCGAGCCCAGGCCGGAGGCCGAGTGGATTCAATCTTCGCAGGTTAGTTTAAACTGCATAGATTGAACCAGTAAGTAAGTGAACAGACATCCACTTCCGATTCCTGGATGCAGACGCAGGCCTGGCCTGGGCAGACGCTACAGCCCACCTCCCTGCACTGCTGGAGCAGACAGCTTGGATCTGCAGCGGATCTGGGACAAAGTGCAATAAACTGATTTAACCTAAATCACTTCAGTCTGACACTACATCCATCCAGGTTTATCCTAAACTGGTTTCGGCCATTTCGAAAGCGGTTTATGTGCACTGAACTTCTGTTGTGTTACAGATTTGAACCGGTTTCCAATCACTTATACCGGTTGATGTGTAACCTCTGTCCTTAGCCACGGGGGTTACCACAGGTGTTGTGTTTGGTTTGTATTCACTCTAACCACGTGACTTGTGGCAAACGAGGCAGGCAGAGCCTTTGCTATGGATTCCTCCAAACACACAACAGCCAGGACCAAATTTTGCAAGGAAATTTGAAACTGTTTTTAATAACTCTAGTGCCTATCGTATCCTTCTTCACTATCATCACCCCACTCGTGTCACTGCCCTGGGGCGTGCTGTCCAGAACCAGGCTGGGAGCAGCATCAGCGTCTAGCAGGGCTAGGGACAGAGGTCCAAGACAAGCCAGCAATGGGAGCCATCTGGATTCAACAGGCACTTTTTCAATGCAAGAAAATCAACTGCAGTCTAATGCTCTATTTTTTTTAGTGCATCATTTCACATCTATATTTGAAGCCAGAAATAGGACCTAATAGAATAATGTATGGATTAAGCCATCAAACAAAACGCTGATGTCTCTCTGGAGCAGGTAGCAGCAAGGCAGCAGCTGTTTCTAAGAGCAATTTTGTTTTAAGTGGTGAAGCTGGCAGGCACGAAGTTAACATTTAGCTACCCGCTGCAGTTGTGGCCCTCAGTAACAGGAGGTGCGGAGTCAGCAGCCATGTTTCTGTCCAAAGGAGATGGAAGGAACAGAACTTCTGCCTTTAAATTCATCATTTAATATACTTGACACAACCCTTCTGTTCATAATCTATATCCACATGAAAAAAATGCAAGCTACCCCAAACCTCAGGGCGCTTCAATAGTTTCCGAACAGTCAGGAGGAACTTGTTGACAACAGCAGCAATTATTTAAATCTGTTAGTGCTCTCAGGCATGAACAGCTTGGCATCAAATCCAGATGGAGGTGGCTTTTCTATGGCTTTGTCTTTCCCCCCGTGGATGTCAGGGCAGCCAGCAGCACAGTCACCTCTGCTAACCCTGCTGTAGGCAGAGCAAGCGTGTACACGGCCACATTGGTCTCACCTAATCCAGCTGGCCTCTTGCTGGGGGGAGAGAAGACGCTGCTCCCATCCCAGCGGGGATGACACCAGTGCGTGGGCCGGGATGATGCGTCTCTGAAGACAGCGTCTCTGGAAGCAGCATGATAATCGCTGCGTGGAGCAAGCAGGGTTAATCATGTCCCAGCCAGCACACAGCCAGGGACCAGTGCTGGGGGGAACCAGCCCTCAGCTTCAGACCAGGACTTTTCTCCTGACAGCAGGACAAAGCTACAGTTGTTACTGGGATCAGCCAAAGGAATAAACCCTCCTTGGGGCAATGTACTGTGATACTTTCGTGCCCAAAAGCACTTTCCCAGCGGGGTTACAACTCTTTAGGCACAACCACAACAGTGGATTTCTTATGGAAACACCTGGCTTCTTTCAAACCACAAACCTCAACTATTAAAATCTGTACAGAATAGCCTTGCCACCCAGGGTTTTTCTTTAGGACGGCAGGAATATTATATCTAGTTTCTCCCAAGTAATTCTGGTCTCTTGGGTGTCTGTACACACCACGGGTTTTAATCCTCATTAAAATAAAGAGGTTTATAAAATTTAAACTTATTTTGGAGTGTCGCTTCTGTGTTTACATGCACTAGGTTTTTGAACAAATTAAGCTTTGGAGCATCGTGTCAGTGTTTACATGCACTAGGTTTTTGAATGAATTAAGCCTGGTCTCCAGCCCACACTGCAAGAGAGGACGGTCCAGCACTGCCCCTCGCCCCAGCCCAGGGCCCCTCACCCTGTACCCTGTGCCCCATGCCCATGCTGCAGGAAGCCAGCAAACCGCACAAGATTAAAAAAAAAGTTGGAAGCCATTCGAAAAAAAAAGCAATTAGAATGGGTGAACTACAAAAAAGTCGCAGCCATCTGGTGGACAAAGAGGCTCATTACACATCTTTGAGTACCTTTGTGTTTGCGCACAACGAATCCATGGATGCGATGCTTTAATTCCCAGTGAGGCAAACTAAACTACGTCCAAGGAGATTTACTTTAATGCACAAGAAAGACTGTTAAAGCATCTGAAAATCCTGCTCGTGCAAACAGACACGCAATTGCAGCTCATGAAAGGGCAAAAAACGTGGCATGTACAAAGGCCCTGACAGAAGAGTAAAAGCAAGTGTTCTCCATAAAGGGGACTTACATTAACAGCCTCCAATCCCCACTGCTTCTGTCCGGGAGCAAACGTATTTCAAAGTCCCACTGGGATTTGTCAGGTTATTAGCTCAGCCCCTAGGAGCTTTTCAAGGCTTCTCTGCCCCCAGGAGAGCATCTGCCTTTGCATGGCAGGCATCAGCTCCTTCTCCTGCCAGAGCTGGCTTTCAAGGACACGGCTCCAGGGTGACTGAAGGCATCTACCCAGGTTCAGCGTGTCTTTGCTTTTTAGGCTGCAGGTGCACACGGGAGCTGTGGACCACCCGCGCCTGTTGCTCCCGAGTCTTTCTAGCAGCAAGGTGTGGTCAGTAGGACAGGCACAGCCCTCGCTGACAGAAACACCAGACGTGCTTTGCAAGGTGATGGGGAACTAGAGCGAGAACTGCAAGTGCAGCCTGGGTAATAAGCACCCGATTTCCATGGCTCCTTTGCCCCCAGTGAGACCCTGAAGTCTTCGTCCCTTCATTCAGTTCCCTTCCCCTGCGCTGTTATCGGCTTCCAGCCGCGGGAGATGGGGAGAGCCAGGGCTGCACTCTCGGCTGCTGCTGCTGGGAGCGCAGCCCTGGTTCTCCCCTGGCTCTTGCTGCTGGCTTCAAAACTTTCAAAACGTTTCAACGTTTTCGAAATGTTTCAAGTAGCCTTGTTTTGTTTCGAGGCTGTTTTGATGCCCTTCATTTCGATTCAATCTCGCTGTTTCGAGCTCGAAATTAGTCGAAACATTGTCGAATCGAAACAACCGGAGAAATTTCACACAGCCCTAATTCCCAGGTGCACCCCTGAGTCTTCACTATTTACTCTGTAAAAACCAACTGGCCAGATAACAAAAACTAATCCATTTGCAAATGGATTCTTGCTCACTTCATTCCTACGTCCTAATCCCCTGAGGGCAGGACCCTAAGCCTGTACCATGCCCAGGGCAAGGGGACCCTGACTTCAGCTGGGGCTCCCTGTACTGCTGTAACCCAAACAACAGCTCCCAGCTGTGCTAGAGCCCAGATGGGCAGAGCAAACCAGGATGTCCTAGGAGCAGTGAATCATGGGATTCATGCAAGTAGTTATCTAGGGACCCAGAAGGTCCCCTCACCCTACGATTCTGTGATAGCACAAGTCACAGGCCCCCTCCCCACATTCATGTCATCTCAACCCTGGAACAAACGCCAAAGGAAAGGGACACTGTGCCACCCGGGTTTTTTCCTGTGCAGTAAGATGAAACACGCTCCAGCCTGGAAGGAAAGATAAACTCCAGGTGCACTCATGCTGGGAAATGCATCTTCAAGGACTTTTAAAGCTATTTTTCATTCACTGAAAGAACGAAGAAAGGAATGCAAAGAAATACCGGAGAGCATGTATGGCCTAAAAAGGAGCTTTAAGTGAGGCTAGGAAAGCAGACTGGAAAACATGGGCACAAGTTATCTTCCTGGCCAGGGCAGGAGGGACTGAGCCCGGACCTGACCAAGCAAAGCAAGGGGCTCAGCACCTTCGTCTCCAGAGCTGGGCCGTACAAGCAGTCATGGACTTGCATCCTCTTGTGCTGCACCCTGCCCAGTTGTGTGTGCTGGGCTCCTGCCAGGCACAGCTGGCCTGAAAATCCCCTTTGGAGGGAGACGTTCCCCCTCTTCCCTGCAGCTGGAAGGATCACTAGTCTCAAGCAGGATTTACTTTTCCTGGTAAATGTGGGGGGTCACTGCACGTTCTCCCTATACCCATTTCCCCAACTGCTCTGGTCCCTGCTCTTGACCTGTACGCACTCCCAGGACATCAAATGGCCCCCAGCAAAGCCAGAGGCAGGACGAGCAAGACTTGCAGAGGCAGCAAGGCAGGGGGAGAGAAACCTGTGCAGACCTCGAAGGACCCCATCCTTCGCCTCCCCCAATACATCCATCCCCAGGGAAAGACCTAGACAGTGGCAGTCTCCAGCAGAGCAGGTCATCGACCTGCAGGACAGGCCTAAGGCAAAGCGAGATGAGAAGACGTGCCGATGAGGCTCATTCACCTCCCTGCATTAGCTCCGGAAGAAGAAATGCTGCTTATAATGGGATGCTGCCACAGGTGCTATCACAATGAAATATTTTGAATGCCCAGGTTGACACTTTTCCAGAATGGAAAAGTGCAGAGATATGTGTCCTGCAATTATTACTAAGTTCAGTTCTTCCGCAGCGGCTGCGTGCACCTTCTCTAAACGAGCAGCCCTGGCTACTATACAAGGCGGAGCATCTCCCCGAAGTCTCACGATGTACTACCCAGCTTGCTGGTCCAGCTGCAATGGATGCAGATCTCTGACTGAGCGAACACACATTATGTGGGCAAGTACAAGCCCATTTAAAACCCTAAGAGGCGTGCGGGATACCGGGGTGAATGCGAAGTTGCAAGATATACAGAATAATGAAGGCAATGACATCTTTACTTTAGGAAATGTTCCTAGCCAATTTTTACCCAGCTCCCCGCTCTGAATATGCTTACGAGCAAACCAGCCGCAGCGACTCGGACCTGCGGGGTCCCAAGCAAGCCACAAAATCACGCTGCAGTCCCGATACGCGGGGGCAAGGCTGCTGCTCGAGACCCAGAGAGGCTGTCGTCCTTAAAAAAGGCATGTTTCCCCTTCCACGGGCAGTGACAGACAGGCAGGATTAGCTCTCTGCTGCAGATTTCTCATTGCTGTCTGTGTGTCTGGTGCTTCTTGACCTGGCTCTAGTGACTGGGGGTCTGTACAGGAGCACGGCCTGTGGGCTTGGGGAAGGAGGAACTACCGAGCGACTTACTGTCTCGCTAACACGGCGTCAGCGGTCTCTTTTCGGCAGCGCTCTCCCTCTGTGCAGGGCATGCAGCGGGGTCGTGCACGAGGAGACGGAGAAAAATACCAGCAGGGGGGCCTTAAAGAAAAGAGAGAGAGAGAAAAAAACTGAAAAAATTTTCCCTCTATTCAGGATGAAATGAATCTGTGGTTTCTATACGGGGCATTTCAAGCAGTCTCTGCCTCTCTCCCAGTCCAGGAAGCTAGCTTACCAAGATAACAGGTCACTGGACCAGACAATCTTGTCAGATGTGGCTCATTCAGCATTCGCTGTAGTTTAAATACACTGCAAACAGACACAGATGGAGGCATTAACCTGTAGGACACCCATTGCACCACTCAACCCTTCGCCTGGAGAGATTTATTAGCAGAAAGACTGGCTCGAGGAAGCGGCCCCGTTCTGAGCCCTCCCGCACTTGGCTGTTTGCTGTGTTTTACGGCCAAATAATTAATGAATCACTTTCTTCACTCGGTTAAACCGGCGCACGGCTGCGTGGAGCTGCTCCTCCAGCGTGACACCGGTGTAACAGAGATGAGCTCTTAGCCCGCACGCTCAACCCGGCTGCACTCTGCTTCGAGAGCTCAGCCCTGCCCGCTGGAAGTGGCAACTCTCATCATTAAATGGATTTACACAGTAAATTATTGCCAGGGAGCAGCAGCGTGGTTTTGTGCAGCACTATGGATCGTTATTGCTAGCTATTGCAGCTCCTAGGGAAACGAGGGCTTTGATTCGGAAAGCCCGTGCTGCCCGACACACAACGCTGCGCCGCATGGGGCGGTGGAGTAAATAGCGCGACTTGCTGCTCTGCAGAAACGACGTTTGAAGGATCATCAAAAACTAATAGAAGCAGAGGAAAGAAAACACTGACCAGGCAAAGCCAGTGTTTGAGGAGCGGAGGTGAGTGTCTCTCGGCGGGATGAGAGGTGGCTGAAGCTGTTCTGCAATAAGTCTGCTGCAGCCTGCCACGTCTCAAGTTTCCTTCTCAATTACTCGTGCTGAGCTTTGTGTGCAGCACAGCTAAACACAAGGAGCACGAACACGTGTATGTAAGAGTAAATGATAAAAGTGACTGAGACCTTTCAGTCCTTTTCTTCCCCAGATCTCCATGCTTTTTAACAAAGAAGGTAAGTGCCCGCAGGCTGGGTTGTAGCTGGAGGGACGCATGCCCCCTCCCTGCTCTGCAGGCCAGGTTCTTGAGCTACACTACATTTCCCATGATGCACCATACAGGCTTGGCTAGATGCACCGCCACAGTGCATCTTGGGAGCTGTAGTTGGCTAGGGAAGAGCATGAAGCCCTTTAAGTACAGCCCCCACAACTACGCTAGGGCGTTTCCTAACCACTACATTTAGTTTTTCACACAAAAGACTGAGCTTTCCCACTGACAGCGTCTTGGGGGAGGCATATTTGTGACTGCCTGTATTGTTTTATATAGCTTGCAATACCCTCTGGGAATGCTAGCCCAGACCAAATTTGAGTCTGTGAACCACCACGGCACCAGGGCAACTCTGCAAGCTCAGGCAAAGCACACGGTCTCAAAACGACCCACCCAACGAGGGTCTGACTGTGTCTAGGAGACCTAGCCTAGGTTTTCAAAAGGCCTGGTCACCTGTGGCCGTCACAGCACTGTCCGTGTCCCTTTTGGACACGAGACCCTTCCAAGAGGAAACCAAACCAAACCCGGTCTGTCCCACACAGATCTCTGACCCTGGAAACAGATGTGCCAGAGCCTCCAGCAACTCTGCTGCACCGTGGTCTCAAGCTGCAGCAAGGGAGGTTGAGGTTGGATATTAGGAAAAACTTTCTCCCTAGGAGGGTGGTGAAACACTGGGACATGCCTCCAGAGAGGTGGTGCAGTCTCCATCCTGGGAGGTTTTGAAGGCTTGGGTAGACAAACCTTGGCTGGGATGATGCGGTTGGGGCTGGTCCTGCTTGGAGCAGGGGCTGGACTGGATGTGACCTCCCGAGCTCCCTTCCCACCCTCATTTTCTGTGATCCTATAACTCCATAAAGTTGCTATCGATTTTAGGTGGTAAGCCTCACTCAGCACAGTAATAGGTAGCAGCATAAAACCCTGTGACAGAAATGAATCAACGCTGGCTTATGGATAGAAAACGGACCGCGTTGGTCACACCGAGGGCAGAAATAACAGGTTTTGACCTCTCAGGGCTGCAGTTTCCAAGATGACTAAACCAGCTGGTGACAAGCAGTTCAGAGACGCGAGGAATTCACAATGATTGAGACAGGTGAGATTTATGGACTAATAAGGTAGAGCACACAGTAAAGCCAGGAATAAAATGTTAAGAGATCAGAAAAAAAACCAGAACACATATTGTACTCCGATACGAGACGTGCAATGCACAAACAGACAAGAAATGTGATCTAAAGCCATTCACGCAGTGTTTAGTAGCAATATAAAACAAAGGCAGAAAAGGTTTGAAGTCTATATAGAGCTACTGATACGGAGGAGAAAAAAAATCAATGGAAGTTATTTTGGCAAGTGATGAGACTCTCATAGAAAATATTTTGTGAAATCCTGGGTTTCATTTCATGAACATTTGGTAGCAAAACTGACCAAATGTGAAATACCACATAGGACACTGCCAAGAGGCTTGGCGCCCAGGTCTGCTGAACGGCAGAGATTGGGGGAATTTGCTCATGTTAACATTTCGTAAAATGCAAAGCACCGCGAAGGACCGCACCGGGTCTGAACGATTTAGAGACGCTGCGGATCCCGGGGTCTAGCTTGCGAATCACATGTAGGTGTTTGCACACCTAACAGCGCTAATAGCACCTGGCACCTTTGAAAAGACCTCGTGGTACCTCAGTGCCTCGGCACCCGGGTTGAGGAGAATTGCGACCCTCGGTCCCACGGGGAGCGTTGCTCCTTCCTGATGGCACAGAGCTGCCCAACGGGTTCAGGTGCAGGCTGCGATGGCTCTTGGAGGCACCGATTCCTTTACACCAGTGGTTTTCAACCTGTGGTCTGCAGACCCCAGGCGGTCCACAGATTACGTCTAAGGGGTCCCTGAAAGATGATTAGGATCCATCAACCGTTTGTGAATACCCACACTTCCAATTCAAAGGGGTCCGCACCTCCATTTGAAATTTTTTAGGGGCCCACAAATGAGAAAAGGTTGAAAAGCACTGCTTTACACCATTCACAGCATTGCAAAAATATGGTGGTCTGGGACCAGGCTCCTCTGCTGAAGACTTTCTGGGGTCTGCTTCTCTTTAAGCTTAAGGATAGCTCTGCTGCAAACAACAGGACTAGCCGCGCGCCGAGATCAGGCCCACCAGCGCTGGCACAACCAGGGCCCTCGGCACTGTCCAGTAAAGGGCAGGAGGCCTACAGGTCATCACGGTGGTGCCCGAGTCCCGGGAACGGCGCAGCCTCCTTCCACGGTGACGGCCGAACCACCAGCCACAGCATTGGGACCCCTCTCCTTGCTTTCTTCCCTTATTTTGATCCGTGCCTTATTTCTTTAGGGATCCCCGCTCTCTCTGCCTAGCGTGCATCAGACAGCGAGAGCAGCAGCCGTTCCTGGAAAGCAGTCTTTTTAGGATCAACTTTAAAAAAAATGGTTTTCCTTCCACCAAAGCCCATTTGCGTTTGGAGTCCCAGCAGCACGTGCAACGTCAGACGATTACTTCTCGGATGCAGTAACTCTGCAGCCAATTCCTGCCTGGTCTCTTAACCCGACTCGGCAGTGGAATTATCACCCGACGACAGCAGTTTCCTCGTTCAAAGTCTAACGCATGATGAAAGTTTCAACAAATTCTATAAATATTTAAATGAAATATAATCTGCATCTGCTTAGCGATCTGCGTTAAGAATTAAACTGCCGTTCTCATAAAATCTGTAGCCGTTCAAAGCGTGTGCACTCGCGGCTAATGTTGGGGCATCTACATTTATGTCAAATGGATCAGTGAGCTTTTTGCAGTCTGCCGTCCAGGCAGAGCTCGGCACTGCGGTCGACTCCCCGTCCGGAGGGAGATGCCAATTTAGCAGCTCAGACTCGTGTTCAGAAAAACCTGGCTTCAGACTATCGCACAAACTGCCTTTCCCAGTTTCTTTTATCTTTATTCCTACTTTAAGTCTATTTTTTTTCCATACGTTTGCTCCGTAGATAAGATACTCGAGTTTATGAGTCAGCCTCCTTCAGATTTCTTCCAAATTTCACTGAAGAGACTTGCAAAGCATCAGCCCGCTTTAAAAGCAAAGCTGTCCGTGCCAGCTCCACGTGACTCGTTCGGAAAACTGGGCTGCCACGTGTTTGAAGACGAGTATTTGCCTCCTTCGTGAGGGCAAGATCTTTAAATGCTGCTGGTTGACTCCTCTGGTGCCGTGCAAACACAACGCAGCAGAGGAATAATACGTCTGCTTTGGCCTGTGCACGCGGCATACTCTTACCCACACCATGGGTGCCTCTGCACTGCCACGTCCACAGCGCCCGCAGAGTTACCCCACGTGGCTGTCCGACTGCCCGAGAAGCTGAGCAAATACCCAGGTAACTTGTCCACGCTGAGCTCCCTGTTCCCACAGCGGTTTTGCAAAACAAGACCTACATCAGAAATATGCTGCAGCATAAATGGAGTAGAAATACCCCAAGAACGAGTGACATGTCACTGCACATCCACACCCCGTTCACTCACAACCATACCGTGTGCAGCAGGACCAGAGTAACAACCAGCTCGCCCCAGCCCAGCGGTGTAGTGCAGACACCACCGTGGCGGGCTCTTTCCCCGGCAGATCTGTGCAACGGGGTTATTATATGCTGGGCTGCCAGGACGCCACGAGAGCAAACATCCACTGAGCTGCAGCCTCCTGTTTCAGTGAGGAGTTTCTTTACAACCCAGTCCACGGCAGGATGGCACCTGCACGGTCCACTGACTTCAGCAGGGCAGAATCACGCCTGCAAAATGAGATCCACGGGTGTCGAGTCTGGCGAGCCTCAGCCGCCGCTTTTCACAGAATCAGAGAAAATTCAGGTGTGAAGGGACTCAGGAGTCACATCTCATCTGACCCCCTGCTCACACCAGGGCCAGCCCCAACTACATCATCCCAGCCACGGCTTTGTCCACCCGGGTCTTAAAAACCTCCAAGGATGGAGAGTCCACCACCTCTCTGGGTAACCTGCTCCAGTGCTTCACCACCCTCCTAGGGAGAAAGTTTTTCCTAATATCCAACCTCAACTTCCCTTGCTGCAGCTTGCGCCCATTGCTCCTCGTGCTGTCGTCTGCCCCCACTGAGACCAGTCCAGCTCCATCCCCTTTGCAGCCCCCCTGCAGGGAGGTGAAGGCTGCTATTCAATCCCCCTCGGTCTTCTCTTCTGCAGACTAAATCAGCCCAGTTCCCTCGGCCTCTCCTCACCAGTCCTGTCCCCCAGCCCCACAAACATTTTCGTTGCCCTCCGCTGGACTCTCGCCAACGTGTCCACATCCTTTCTGTAGTGGGGGCCACAGCTGGACACAGGACTCCAGATGTGGCCCCCCCCCGTGCTGAATAGAGGGAAACAATCACTGCCCTTGATGTGCTGCAACACTCCCACCAATGCAGCCCAGGATGCCAGTCGCCTTCTTGGCACAAGGGCACACTGCTGGGTCCTGTCCATCTTCTTGCCCCCCGTCCCCCCAGGTCCTTGTCTGCAGAGCTGCTGCCCAGCCCGTCACCCCCCGCCTGCACCGGTGCAGGGGATCGCTCCCTCCTCAGGGCAGGACTTTGCACTTGTCCTTGTTGAACCTCAGGAGATTTCTTTTGGCCCAGTCCTCCAACGTGTTGAGGTCTCTCCGAATCCTAGCCCAACCCTCCAGCCGGGTAACATGCAAACGCACCGAAGCCTATGAAACGTGGACGGATCTACGAGTACAGCTGCACAGACTACCGCTCAGAAACAAGAGAGGGACCGTTCTGCTGGGGCATCCTCAGCTCACCTGGCAGAAAGGGGCAGGTCAAAACGGGCACAAAGAGCTCCTCATCCTTCCCAGAACAACGTATCGCACCGGCTGGTGAAGAGGAGCGCTCGCGCCTCATCCAATGAAGGATCCCGCGCTACGTAACTGCTGTCGCCCCATGACAGCCCGTTCTGCCCCTGCCTCGGAGGCAAGCTCCCAGTACTCGCAGCGTGTCTGCCAGGCGGGAAGAAACGCATGAAGGAGGCAAGAACGCTGGAGAGTGACAAATGAGATGCCCGAAGCGCTGGAGTGAGACTAAAAGCATTATGGCTATTTAATTAGAGAAGGAGCTATTAAAGTAGATTGCAGTTGTTTAATGGTAGTTTTGCTTCATCTTTGGTAAACTCATGCAATTAATCGCTGCATGAGAATGTGGGAAATGTAGAACAGCGACAGGACGTGGAAAGAAATCATCAGGGAAGCATAAAATACAGGGGTTATAGTACTGGGATGTACTGCCAGTTCCTTACTCTTTTGTCTGGCAGATAATATCCGCCGATTTCTTTATCTTGGTAGCATGAGGACTCCCTTGGTGACACGGTGCTAAGTCAGAGCTGCCCACAAAGCAAAAGCACACCCAGAAAATGACCCGTCTACCCTCCAGGCAAGGGGGCAATGCAGCTGGCAGGGATGCACCCCAACTATCAGCCTTGTACACCAACAGCAACGTCGTCGCTGTAGCACTGAGCACCCACGGGCAGCAAACCCTGCCCAGGCAGGACGTGGGGGACCTGCCCCGAATGCCACGCTGCTATCGTGAGCGGCAGCGGCTGCTGTGAATGCAGGGCGGACCTGCGCGAGTGCCTGGAAGAAGCCTTACGTTCTCCTCTCCCGGGATCAACTGCGCACGTCTCTGCCCGGGAGACTGAAGAGCACCGCGACGGCTCGAGAGGCTGCTCAAGACTGGCATGCGGCGAGCAGTCAGGGCATAAAGTCTGATTTACCAAACACCTCTACATGAGACCAGTGTGGCAGAAATGCCACCGTGGGTGCCCCTCTCCAGAGACCTGTCTCAGCCAGCCTGGGAGGCTGGTGTTTCATTCCTCAGGGTGGGGATCTCCCACCTGGTCTACATGACAAAAGCCTGGCGCCTGGGAGGCGATGCTCTGGTCACCTGGGCAGGGGGGAAAGACCCGGCCCTGCGCGGGCCCAGGTAGCCAGGGATGCTGGGGAGATTGGTCGGCTTGTGGCCAGTATTGGCAGCTTCGATTGGACCGGGCTGCGGAGGTCAGAGAGGTTATTTAAGGGCCTGGGCCAGGAAGAAGGTGCAGTCAGCCATTAGCCATGCGGTCATCCAGGTGAATCTGAGCCTGGCTCTCTCCTCATCACCGCATGCTCCAAGAGTGCCCTGCCTCCAGAGGAAACGCCAACCACCTCTGGACGATGCGAGTGAGTAAGCTGCTCGAGATCCGATTAGATATTTAGTTTCAGTAACTCAGATGCGTTTAAACGGCTACCTCAGCCACCCTGGTTTGCTCTATGGGATTCCTCTGATATTCCTGTAAGATTTCTATGATACTGCTCTACCTTTTACCCTGTTTCCGCCCTACCCCTGTCATCAATAAAGTTCTCCTTTGTGACCGGTGCGGGAGACTTATTGAGGGTGGGTCTAAATTATGCCAAGGAGGCCCCTTAGGTCTGTGAACTAAGGGAGGCTTCCTAATAAGCCCCTGACTTGGGAAGTGCCCCGAGTGCTTGTATTGGATCTAGCACCCATTGGACGATCAGGCCTGCGTTCTCCAAGGTGCGCAGAGCCAGAAGTGAGTCCAGAGCCTTGGATGGTGGCAGCGGGACCCCAGGCTAGCGGGGGTGCTCCAGGGAAGGGGTCAGCCGGACGGGAGGCACCCCAGGGAGGTACTCGGAGCCTGGAAGGTGGTCGGGCGCAGGGAGGTGGGCAGCTCAACGCAGAAGCGCCCCCGACTGGCCCGCCACACCCGCCACAGGGTCCCAAGCGCCCTGGCTCTGATCAAGTGCAGCCCCGAAGCTGGAGCTGAATCGGATGTACACGAGCAATCCTAATAACGGAAATATCACTTACCATTGATGTGAAACTTGGTCATTTTGCCCCAAACTTTGCAGTTTTGTAAAAAGGAAACTTTTATAAATCCTAGGAAGAATCAACCTGATTCCAACATTGCTTTATTTTTATAGCTCAGTGAAAACAGCTGTTTATCTTGCCATTCTTCGGACATGGTAGAAACAATTCAAAAAGGTGAACCAGAAAGTAAAACGGATCAAAAGATTAAGCAGCCCCAAAATGTATTTTTTCACTCTGTTGTTTTACGTTTGACTAAAGAAACGTTCAAGGCATTTTAACGACACGGGTGATTTTAAACATGAGGAAACCAAACGTTTCACTTTGCAACGCAGCACTGACAGCTCCTTTAAATAGGCGCGTGTCGTGTTAAACGTGCGAGGGTTTACGCACCAGACTTTCCCCTCTAAGATACCTGAATTATCATCTACTTAGTTCACAAGTCGCAACGCACTTGCTGGTCCAAGCCAGGGGCTTGCATCCTGTGGTCTGTGGAGGGGTCCACAGACTATGTCTCCGGCGTGCATGAAAGATGACCACGGTCAATCAAGTCTGCAAATAGCCACATTTACCGTCCAAAGGGATCCCTCACCTCTGTTCAAAATTTCATTCAGTGCTGCTGCTGGAGCCCTGAGCAGGTAGGTGCGTGCCTTGCTTACAACTGGGGGGCAGACAAATTGCAGATTTAATCACCCATTTGTTGGAAGTCTGGCCCTGAAATCCTTTCCAGAAGAGCAGCACATAAAGCAAACCACCAAAAAACATCCAGCTGTTTCTCGGCTAATAAGAAGTATACGAGCGTGTTCTTCTCCAACACATTTAAATCAACCCTCATCACTTCACCGCACTCACCTAATACTATATTATAATTAAACATGGCACAAGCTAGCGCGCTCTCCAAGGCTAATCCAAGATAGCATAAATCCCTAGGAGGGATTCTGCAGTGCCTTTCCGAGTCCCCGCGCTGCAATTTCCATTTTTATTGCAGTCCTTTGTACCACGACCAGGGGCTGGGGCAGACACCCTCTTTATCTCGGCCTTTGGGACACTGCTCCCCTGACCTCGTCATCACCGCAGTTAGCATACCACCTGCTATGCTAATTGAATACACCTTTCACAAATGATTTTCGGCGCAGTCACCCATTTCCTCCACAAATGAGGAGGTGGTAAAAAACAGTTTCCGGTACTTTAATTCTGTCAGGCATGAAAGGAGGAACTTGTTTCTTAAGAATAATGAGACAACGCTTTGTTTTTCCACGCATCCCAGACAGACGCTCGTGCAGGGGTCTGCCCCCGGGCTGTGCACGGCTTCCTGGGACTGGAGGAGCCCCGTTTTGGAAAGAGGAAACAATGCCATGGCATAAGAGTGGTGCCGGGATGGTCGTGCAAGATCCATCAAGTTCATGTGGTCTAGTGTCCTTGGCTGTGGCCAAGACAGACACTCCAGGGACAGACGTAAGAAACCCCGTAACGGGCTATCATGAAACCATCAAACAGCTACCGTTGGGACGACACGGCTGCCAGGCTCTCTCCTCTTGCTGAAGCAGCACTTGAACGCGGGCCCGGGCACCTTGTGGGGTTTGAGCGTATCAATAATAAATACTCGGTTCTGTCAATATTAACTAAGGAGGTCCTTATGGTAATCTCTGTTCTGCACGCTTGAATTGCAATCAAGTGACTTGTGCATGGTCACGGAGCTGGGATTGCAATTCAAGTGCCCCTGATTTCCAAGCCAATGCATCAAGCACTGGACCACATGCCTCCTTGCAGGCTCGAGTGGTGCTGATTTAATTATCAGAGGCAATGACAACACCCAGGGCGCTCGTTCATTGTGCTTTCCAGTGATACCGTTCAGGCCGTGGGTAACGTTTAGCAGGAAAAACATTCCCCTACTTGGCTCATCTGCACAAGAGATTTTACAGATCAGGAACCGAGCAAAAGCTGTTGCAGCAGCCGCCACAGCCCCGTGTGTGACGCGAGTATAAATGTAGTCAGACATGACTGAGGAGGCAGGATAATAGTGAATGGGACGCACACTGTCACATCGCGTTAGATGATCCTATGGAAAAGGCGCTCGTTATTCTACGAGCCAGGACAGCTTAGTTTGTCAGGAGCAATCCATCTCCGTGCTAAATGAAACTTCACTTTCATTATGTACTCGCAATAAGCACGTGGTAGCCAGTTAGGTATTGCAAATGAAGTCATCTTTAAACAGGCAGGGCACACACACATCTCATTCTTCAATGCACCGGCACTTACGTTTCACCGGCCCCGGCACCCCCGCACGTTCCCTGCTGTTCCTAAGGACACACTTCGGGATCAACAACGTGGGGACATGCTTGGTTATTTGGGATCCATCTCTTTCTGTGACAGGGTGAAACATTCCCCCTCCCCTTTTGCAGATGCAGGGCCAGGTAAGGTGGAGAGAGACAGGCTAACAGAAGTTATTTGCAGGGTCTGATGCTTCCCTCTACGCCGCCAGCTTTTCACTGGTGCTACCAGAGGCAGTGGAGGGCACGTCTCCACCGCAGGCAAAGGTGCGGCTGCCCCGGGTAGCTTTCGGCGGCGTGGCTCCGGTGCCGCTGGCAATGGAGCTGCAGCAGCACGGAGCCCGTGGGGAAATAAATACCTGCCGAGCTCCGTGCTGCTCCCCAACTTCAGGCCCTCCAAGAAGTTCCTGTAACAACAACTGTCATTTTTCAATGCTTTTTTTAAACCCCAAATTATTTTAAACGTGGACTTGGCAAGTGAATGCACCTGCATTTCTTATGTCAGCTGTCTGCAGCAAGTCAAGCGCTCGCCCTCAGGGCCGGTCTGCCAGGGCTCATGCGCTGTGTGCATCCCAGCGGACGTAGCAGGGCCGGAGGGTCGCTGTAGCCGACGGTCGGGGAGGAAGCAAACCCTGCGTCTTTCCAGACCTTCTGGCTAAGATGGAGCGCAGCTCGTGCATCTTTCCAGCACGAGGGACAGCTCCTTGCGGCTCTCGCCCAGCAAAGCGCCTGAACGCGGGACTCCGGCTGCCCCGCTTAAAACCTGTGCAAATGTTTAAACACCCAGCTGGCCTGGGGATGATTTCTGTGATGACTTGATTCTCCACCGCCTGCGGCCTGGTGCAATCGGTTGTAACTGCACAACGTCTGGTTTTGCTGCCTGCCACCAACGGCCGGATTCAGTGGCTGAAAGCTGAAGCCAGGCACGCGAGGGCTAGAAACACGGCACTGATTTGCATCACTGTGTTCAACTGATTGTCGGACCCTCTCAGTAAGGGCTATGGCAGATCCTCCATCAATCCCTGAATCTAGAAACCAGCCGTTGCATTCAGGTCTTCTCTTCCACCCGCTCGGTGCTGGAGCTAGCGTTTGCCAAAGGGGCAGTACAAGAAAACCCTGGATCATTATTCACATGCATTATGATCCTCCTAATCTGAGCAGAGCTCTGTGCTCAGATGCGTCTGTCGCCCAAGCTATCGAGACGCCCTACTACATTGTATATTCATTGCAACAGCTTTAAACTTTACAGATATTTTCAAGCATGTAGAAACAGCAGAAAGCCACTTGAAACGCCCAAATGATTCTGTTATCAGGACAAAACTAACTTTATATGCTAGTTTTCCATTCTCCAGTGTTCACTGTTCGCTGTCCGTGCTCCCGTCAGATGATAAGGCCGTTCGTCTGAATGCAGGGGGGCGAAGGAAGTGGTGTCTCTATCAACAGGAGCCACGTGGACAAGCCCTTCTAACCGCTGTGGCCAAACGCAGATCCCAAAGAGCTGAACTCACATACGAGACAGACAATTAGCGTCTGGTCCCAGTAACTAGAGCAAGACTGCCCAGTATTGCCATCGCTTCAAGCACTCGTCAACCATTTTGCCATTTCTACTCCAAAGTGCTGCACGTCCCTGTGATCCTGCACGCGGCGACTGCCAACGACAGAAGTGTGACTGAACCGCGGCCTCAGCTACAACCAGCAGACTCATTTAATGAAAAGCCTGGCCTCTGATGTTTAACACAAGCCCTCCTATATTTGGGGAGCTACTGCTACAAATATTCAGCTAATGGCATGGGAGGGAAGAGACCTGGGCTTGTCACAGCATCTCTAACCCGTACTTGCTCAGGGAAACTTGGAAATTTCTGAATCTGCAAACTGGGGAGGCAACCAACACGTTTCAGAGGGGTCTGGGATTACAGCTTATAAAACACTTTGAGATCAGAAGGGTGCAAAGCAATAGCAATAAATAATGTGTGTGTGTCATGGCTTTTATGATGTCCGTATTATTCCTCATTTACACACTCCTCTGAAGAAACAGAACGTTATTCTTAGAAGTGATGTTACACCTGTAAATGTATCATCACTCTCCAAACCATTTCATGCTTATATTTCTTTAGATGTAAAACTCCCTTCAGCATGAATACAGAGGAGTAACGATGAAGCCCTGGCAATAACACTTCCCCCTGCCAGACGATGGGAAAGTTGAGGTTTAAGGATTCCCTTCCAGGGGTTTCAACTGTGCAGCGGCAACTCTCAACATCATTTAGAGCATCATGAGTTTGGGAATTAAGAAGATCTTGTGAATTCATTACTGTCAGAGAGTGATGCAAAAAGTACTATGAGCATCTGTTTTATTGAAATGGGCCATTATCTTGCAAATAATTTGCTCAAATGAAACAGTAATTCCCGTGTTTTAAGGTTACCAAAGTCTTTTAGAGTGAATTTCACAAGCTTGATAAAAACCCCCCAATAGTTCCACAGCAGAGAAGGAATAGCGCCTCTCTTATTCATTGACTTGTGCACACACATAAGGGGTACCTAAGTCTGTAGCCTGCGCACTCAAAATGCCATTTAGGAGCAAGTCCTAACACGCATCATACTGAACAGTCGAATGCACCTGTACACCCCTGGCTCGAAACGGGAGGGCAAACACGATGCTTCTGTAGGGCTAACGAGCAGAGCGCCACTCGAACACAGCGCGTGGCCTCCAGTACCCCGGCCGGCACCGGGATGTCTGCATGGACGGCACTCCTGCGTGCCGGAGCTCGGCGCAACGACCGCCCGTCGCTTTGCTCCGCGGGCGGCAGGAGGCAGAGCGCTTCCAAACGTGTCTCCTATTTGCTACAGCGATTTCTCCACAGCTTCGCCAGGCAGCACAAAATGATTTGCTTTGCTGTAATGCTATTTTCCAGCCTGCTGAAATTGTTTCCTCCCTCGCAGAAGAAATCCTGCTGCAAACGCACGGTACAAAACACCGTGATTAGCGCTCCGGGGTGCTTTGCCAGTGGCAGGTGCGTTCTCCGCCTTATCGAAGGAAAAGCTTTGGGCTAATCCCACGTCCGTGCCTTCGAACTGCTTGGCGGGGTCCAAGGAAAGCAAAGGAACTTCCTCCGGAAGCAGCGTCTTCGGACAGGTCCTGGCAGGAGCAAGGCAGGTAGGCGCCGTGCTGGGCGAGAGCAGGAAAGGGAGAGACGTCCCTGCGACAGCAATTAGCCATCCTTCACCTTCCTCCTTGAGCACATTAGATAAAGCTTCTGAGCTGCCGAAACAACAAAAGCAGCCAGAGGCCTGCGGGAAGGGGGAAAGGAAGTCTATTTAATTCATCGTACCCGCTAAAGTTTAAAAACAGGGCCTGAATTTTCCAAATGAAAAGATTACAGTGAAGTTTCCTGCTACGGTGCCCAACAGCCTGAGGCTTTCTACAAAGCAGCTTCACAGATTTGCGTCTTGCTCTCCCAACTTGCCCCATTGCTCTCCACCACGAGGCCCCATCCTTGAAGACCTCGACAGGAAAAGAGCAGGATTCACGGGGGCTCTGCACAGCGGGACTTCGCAGGGACAAGCGCTCGCACGGCCCTCTTCTGCTGTCTAGCATCCGAGTGGGTATTATTAGGCCAGACCGGGTTAGAGTAGGCATACAAACAGATCCCACGCTGGAGACACCCATTCAACATAGCGAATCTTCCTGTAACTGGAGAACAGCCAGTCGGGATCTACCCAAAATGCGTCTTGCACCACGAGCAGAAGATCTCCCAGGACCTTTTATTGGGAGGAATTCACTACTGGGAAAACGGCTAGCGCAACACTTCACTCAGCTGCTCGTGGTGCTGGCGCTGGCTCGGCGCAGAGGGCCGTAACGTCATCCATGGGCAAGTAATCCTCTCCTTTCAGAGATGGAAGGGAGTCAACACATTAGCATAATGAAATTATTGCAGATGATGCCTACTTCAATGGAAAGGAAGCAATCAGGAGTTGAGCAAAAAGTGCTGCTTAGTTTGTTGATTAAAAGCAATAGTAAATCGCTGCATCCCAGCAGTATTTTACCTTCCTAATATTTCTCCTTGCAAAATTATTGCTTTGCCTTCTCAGAAAAGCTCATTTTGATCAGCCCGTTACGGCCACCGTTACTGTAAATGCCTTAAAATTAGCGCAGCACTTGCAGTGTTACCACGGTCAGGAGAAAATGTTGTGACGGCAGAGAAAAATAGCACCTTAAATCACTCCAAGACATTCAGGGTCTAATTTTCTCCTACACAAATGCACCACCTTCAGCAGCCCCTGGCAGGATGTACAGATACCCGCCTATGCAGGCAGCCTTGCTGATACTTGGTCTGAATTTTCCTTCGGTGAAGTTTGGCGTATTGCTCTCGTGCGCGCCCCTCGCTGTCGCCCCCCAAGACCCTCTCGCCCGCACCTCTAACCACGGGCTCAGACCGGGGCCTTGCAAGGACGAGTCTCACGTCTCACGTTCATGGCACAGAGTCCTTCGATCTGGGGGCTGCCGTGGTCCACGTGCCCTGAAACAATTTGCTGAGTTGCCCTTTGATTTGACTGCCTGTTTTATACTAAATCTAAAATTGTGCAAAATGGTTTTCACTCCAACAAGCAGAAGTTAATGAAAACATTTTAACCCAGGTCAGAAAACCACTTAGCATCCCGTGTCTCAGGGGAATCAAATACTTGCCTTTTCAAACATTCAATCTTTTGGGACTCCTACTCCTCCAACAAAAAGCCCCCGAAACATTGCATAAAATCCTCTTTTCATTAGGTAATCTATCCTACAAGCTTCTTACTGCTAAAAAAAAAATTTAATTTTTTTTTTTAGGTGTTACTATGAACATTATTTCAAAGTCAAATAACAGCAGAGGCAAAACTTGATAAAAACTGCAGCTTGAGTATTTTAAAGACTTACTTAACATTTGCGGATATCCCGCAGAGGATTTTATTAATGAGGATCAAGACCCTAATACAGCTTGTCAGATGGATGAGGACATCAAAGTGTTTCAACAGGGAAGAGCCTGAGACTTGACAAGCCGTCAGAGGCCAGAACTGATAAGAAATAAGGCTAATAAGATAAGGGCAATGCCTGAAGAGATGGTAGGAACGGGATTAATTTCACATTGTATTCCTCCAGACTAAGGATGGCCACGGTCTGCAGGAGAGCTGAAAATGAGGCCAGATATTTGGTAATGCTGAAATCTCCACCGCGTGGCCCCGTAGACGCACGCGTGGCATCGTTCCTTTGTCTCGTGAACCTCATCGCGTTCTCTTAACGGCACGCAGGCGAGGCGCTTTCGCTTGTTTAATTCTTCACGACGATTTGCAACATCCAGCAAGTGGGAAAACTTCCCAACGAGGTCTAGCAAGTCAGCCCCTCCCCGACCTTTGCCAAGCCTAGAGGCCTGAGCCAGGAGTCACCGAAAATTAAGGTATCGCCTCTGAACCAAGACTTTTACAAGTTTTGTGTTCCTCTCTTTTCCCAGACAGACCGACGCGGCTGCAAGACAGGTCCCCAAAAGCAATGGAGACAGCCGATGGACTCCGAACAAAACCCGAGCACCGCTGTAAGGGACCGCACCGGAGAGCGTGAACGACGTGGGCGCTTTTAGGTGCAGACGTGTCCGCCGGGACCAAACTCCGGCTCGAGGGAGGATATCCGGTGAGGTGCCAAGAAGAAAGGGAAGCCCGCTCGGCTGCAACGCCTCGTCCGCAGGGACGTGCGGCGAAGGTGCGGCTCCAGCTCCAGAAGGCAGGTTGACGCCACCCCGCAGCTCTTGCAGCCTCTCTGGAGCAGCGGGCATCGGCACTTGGAGAGCTTTGAAGAAGTCAATGGAAACTGGTGTTTACTGCGCATAACGAGGAGCTTTTTAAAAGGAGGAGACAAAGCGTAGCTACCAACCCCGCCGTAGCCTACAGAAGCGCAGCCTACGCGGGCTGCCTAATCACCCTCGCACTTTCCTTTGTTAGTTCACAAACTAATCTGTATCAGGTCTTTGTACCGTATATAATAGTTCCCCAAAGTTTTCAGAATAATATCGTTTTGCACCCAGCATGATTTATAATTAATCTCCATTTTTGTCTTGTGTAACGCACGCTGAGTCTGTGGTCTGCATGCTAATTCCTCTGGAGCAGAAAGGTTTAAAATCCCCAATGGAAAGAGCTACAGCTGCTCTAAATGTTAGGATTAATCCCTTTAATTCACAAAGATCTCATTTGAATCCCATCTCGTGGAATTCATTGCTATGTTAGCCTCCGCTAGGGTTTTAATTTTAAATGCCCTTGTGAGAAAGTATCGGAAAGATGATGTTTTAGCTGCGAATTTTATTGAATAAAGGCTTTTGGAAAGATGATGTTTTCTGATGCGTGATTATTTGAACCCCTGCACTTGCTCTTAAGAGCACAATGAACAAAACAAGACAGGCGTTGAGTCTCCGTTTGTGAACACGACCGTAGGCGTGCGAGAAACGGAGGAGTCCTAGAGGCCCTTACCGCCCGTCTCCCGGACCGCTCGAATAGACAGGGCGGTGCTGGGCCAAGATCCCTCCCTCCCGCGGGAGGATGGATGCAGGAGGCACATCCATACCGACTCCCGTCTGCTGAGCTACCAAACGGCTCCTGGGGCGCGGGGGCAGGCGATTCCCCCGCCAGGCGCTGGCTGCCCCACGCTGCTCCCGATTACCACGTCCAGGCCCTCACCTACGGGACAGCGAGTGGTTTTTGCCTCCGCGGTGGATTCAGGATAAAATACAGTAGCTGCAAACACTACCTGGAGCAAAAATATAATCACGGGCCATTGCTTGTTGCCAGCTGGAAAGGATGCAACACGCTGCCAGCAGACTCAGGCTGATCTAGTTGCCAAAGTAAACCGTGAATTTTCCGAAACAGAAAGATGTGCAATCAAGGAAACTCCGTAATGCCCCTGACAAATCAACCCCTCGTGCGCAGAGACCGAATCAAGCCACGGTATTTTGTGAGAGGTGATAAATGCCCGCTGGGTTTTCCTTTTCTCTCCCAAACAAAGCGAATCTTCCTGCATCAGATCTATGTCCTTAACCAATTTGCTAAGCTATGTTCATGACGTAAGACAGGGAGGGATATAATGAGCATCAAAACATACTTTGCTTTAAATCTTAATAAAAGCATAGCATGGCCATTGAGGGTAGATATAAATCATTTCTGATGGCAGGAAGGAAACAGTACCCGGCGAGCTCCATCACCATGGTCTGAATCAAATACTCCGGGAAAAGGCACTCTCTCTGCACCAGGCTCTTGAAAAATTAACAGAGAGAAACTATGCATTTAAATATTTAGGAATAATCATCACTGAGGATTAATCTAATTACTGAAGAAAACAAGGCAAGAATTTACCAGTGCTCATATATGCCTGTTGAGCTTGGAAAAAAACTAACGGCATCAAGGAAAATCTAAGAAAAACTTTTAAAATCCGGCTTTCTCGTACAACTGTTCAACCTGTCCTTTTCAACAGGTGCAAATCCTGGATGCTAATAAGGCCAAGTCCCGGAGGACTGGAAAAGGGCTAACGTGGTCCCCATTTTCAAGAAGGGGAGGAAGGAGGACCCGGGCAACTATAGGCCAGTCAGTCTCACCTCCATCCTTGGTAAAGTCTTTGAAAAAATTATCAAGGCTCACATTTGTGAGAGCCCGGCAGGACAAATTATGCTGAGGGGAAACCAGCACGGGTTTGTGGCGGGCAGATCGTGCCTGACCAATCTAGTCTCCTTCTATGACCAGGTTACGAAACGCCTGGACACAGGAGGAGGGGTGGATGTCGTATACCTGGACTTCAGGAAGGCCTTCGATACGGTATCCCACCCCATACTGGTGAACAAGTTAAGAGGCTGTGACTGGGATGACTGCACAGTCCGGTGGGTGGCGAATTGGCTGGAGGGTCGCACCCAGAGAGTCGTGGTGGATGGGTCGGTCTCGACCTGGAAGGGTGTGGGCAGTGGGGTCCCGCAGGGCTCGGTCCTTGGACTGATACTCTTTAATGTCTTCATCGGTGACTTGGACGAGGGAGTCAAATGTACTCTGTCCAAGTTTGCAGATGACACAAAGCTATGGGGAGAAGTGGACATGCCGGAGGGCAGGGAACAGCTGCAGGCAGACCTGGACAGGTTGGACAAGTGGGCAGAAAACAACAGGATGCAGTTCAACAAGGAGAAATGCAAAGTGCTGCACCTAGGGAGGAAAAATGTCCAGCACACCTACAGCCTAGGGAATGACCTGCTGGGTGGCACAGAGGTGGAAAGGGATCTTGGAGTCCTAGTGGACTCCAAGATGAACATGAGCCGGCAGTGTGACGAAGCCATCAGAAAAGCCAATGGCACTTTATCGTGCATCAGCAGATGCATGACAAATAGGTCCAGGGAGGTGATACTTCCCCTCTACCGGGCGTTGGTCAGACCGCAGTTGGAGTACTGCGTGCAATTCTGGGCGCCACACTTCAAGAAGGATGCGGATAACCTGGAGAGGGTCCAGAGAAGGGCCACTCGTATGGTCAAGGGCCTGCAGACCAAGCCCTACGAGGAGGGACTAGAGAAACTGGACCTTTTCAGACCCCACAAGAGAAGGTTGAGAGGCGACCTTGTGGCTGCCTATAAGTTCATCACGGGGGCACAGAAGGGAATTGATGAGTATTTATTCACCAAGGCGCCCCCGGGGGTTACAAGAAACAATGGCCACAAGCTAGCAGAGAGCAGATTTAGACTGGACATTAGGAAGAACTTCTTCACAGTTCGAGTGGCCAAAGTCTGGAACGGGCTCCCAAGGGAGGTGGTGCTCTCCCCTACCCTGGGGGTCTTCAAGAGGAGGTTAGACGAGTATCTAGCTGGGGTCATCTAGACCCAGCACTCTTTCCTGCTTATGCAGGGGGTCGGACTCGATGATCTATTGAGGTCCCTTCCGACCCCAACATCTATGAATCTATGAATCTATGAATAAAGGCAACTGGGAAACGGCCGCACGCGTTTGAAAACAAAGTGCTACGGAAAATATCTGGAGACTGCACAAGGCAGCAGGAGGCGAAGGCTTTCGTTGAGGTGGTTCAAGGCTCTCTGGTCTCACTGGCCTCGCGGGAGAGAAACTTTGTGCGGTCGATTATTTTTCCTGGCACTGAGGGACTTCACAAGTTCATCTCCAAAGAGGAGACCTCCGCAAGGAAGAAAGCACAAGATGTTTGTCATCGAAAGAACGAGGGTTGCGGGGCCTCCCCCGTGCCCGCTCTTCGCTGTCAGCGTTGTTCTGCTCCACAGCGAGGTGCAGAACCGTGCCCGAAATACCATCCTCCGGGTACGAATACCGCACAGGCGGAAGGGCTGTGAGCGCGCCGGATCTGCACATCACCTGGGGGAGCACAGCACTACCCATCTCAGACGGGACACAAAACCGCACGCTCTCGGGGACTGGGACCGTCCTTCTGCTCTCTGGACAGTAGCCGGCACGAAGGGGTCTTGCCCTGCAGCTGGAGCTCTTATGCACCACCTTGATATTGCTAGTGCTGACATTGGCTTTGACCTTGCAAAGGGAGCATGCGTGCTTTCAACACAGTCTCCGTCGCACAATGCAGCAGCTAGATAAAACTGGCAAGGAATAATCCATGGCTAACAACAGCTCAGAGCTGCAACGGGCTTCGCTGCTGCCTGGCAGCTCTGCAGCGGGTTATCTGGCGTCTGTGGGAGTTCGGGGCTCGCAGCTCCTAGAACCGTGCCCGGCAGAGAAAGAAAAGGTGGGGTTTGATTATCTACTGCCGACCACCACAGCAACGCGGCTGGGAGCTACCCGGCAGTGTTTCGATTGTGAACAAATGCGTTTAACCCTGGCTAACAGACGCGAGGCAGTGCCACGTGGTGCAGCTACAAGTGCCAGCAGTTTTGGACTCGGGGGTGCATCGTTTCTTCTTGCAACGGGGAGCGCCCCCCACTCCTCACCTCTTCTCTCTGCTAGGGCCTTGCCAACACGGCCATCACCGGTGCTTCCCTTTTCCCCATCAGCTGTCCCTCAACGCCCCATCTCCCCACTCGAGCAATGATGCTCTGCTACATTAATTGGTGTAAGCTTGGCAATGGCATGGACCCGTCTCAGCAACCGGCCCCTGCCCAGGAGAGTACTCAGCCCGTGCAAAGCCCCTGGTCCAACCACCTCCTGGCTCCAGCACATGGTGCAGCCATGTCCCCCTTACCACACAGAGACCCGTATCTACTGCTTTGTGTGAGCCACGGGTAGAAATAAGAGCAGCCGCCCGCCAGGCAAAGAACAGCCCCAGGATCACGAACGCCCAAAGGTCAGCAGCAGCCCTGGGCTGTAGTAAGGCAGCTGACCCACCTCACACCTGTATATCTGTGGGTCAATGAAGACGAAAAACAAGTCCCCCAGGTGGCTGGAGACGGCAGGAATCTCTCTGGCAGCCTGGCAGGCTCCCTGATGGAGACAGGTGACACGCAGAGGAAGTCAACGATAAAGGGAAATCGCTGCCACGTGCGTGTTAGGGCTCAGCACACCCACATCAGATCTGCCAGTTTGCATATAAAGCAGCCTGCAATCTCCCAGGACGCGGAGGGAGGACTGAATGCAGGGGAGTGTGAGCGAGCTGGAAGAGCAGCAACAAAAGGAGCTGCGGGAGGGGAAAGCGCTCCCTTTCCCGGTGCTTCTGCTGCAAGCCCCTGGTCCACGCGGGCTGCTCTCAGGGGGTCGTGCGTGCAAAGATCCTGTGCACCGCACCTTCTGCACCCTCCAGCTGCCCTGACTATTTACAGTCATCGCCCCTCTCGTCTTCTGCCTTCATGCTGGGGTTTGTTCGGCACCTGTCTCTGCATCAGCGTTAGATTTAGGTTTGGTTATCAGCCTAAGCCTAGCTCCTATTTCTCTCCTATTTCTCTATGCTGCGTCCACAGCCATCTCCGGACTGCTGCCAAGCAGCATGCCCTGCCAGCTTGCTCCGCGCCATTAGCATCCCTGGGCACGCTCCAAGAAGAAACCATTTTTCAGCGGCACTGCACATGGAGTAGGTGCCATGGGGCTGGGTCTCATCATGCTCCTTCCTAGGGCGACAGCTTGCATGCACCGCCCCGTGCCAGGCTCCCTGGGGCTGAGGCTCGGTCCGAAAGGGTCTGGGCTTGCGATGAATCTCAGGGCGGGGAGGAGGTCGCAGGATGGGAGAGCAAACCACTCTGTGCTTTCATAGCATCATAGAGAAGTAGAGCTGGAAGGGCCTTCAGCTGCTCCCTTTTGCAGGTGCCATTGCTCTGAGTGCCTGTAAACTTTGGTGCACCCCTCGGCCAGTCCTACACACGATATGGGGTTCCCTGCCCCTATATGCTACCTGGACCCCGGCCGGCACCTGGGCAGCATCTCTCGGTCTTTTGCTAGCAAACCACGGCACGGATGGTCCAGGTGAGACATCCCTTCCTCCCACCGCCTTGCCTCATCCCACGGAGCGGAAATGCGTTTGTCCCACCGACGCGGGGCCGGGGGCATTCCTCCAAGAACATCCTTGTATCAAAACGAGTCTGAAGGAAGTAAATGCAAGTCACCAATTAAGGGAAAAGCAAAGTCCCTCATGGAGGTATGTGACAGGTGTGCCAAGGCTTAAACTACTCCCAGCCTCCCCGAGGCCAAGCCAGCGACGTGACAGGAGAAAAACTACGGGGAATGAAACAACCATTCGCTCCTCTCAAATCCGGGGGAGCTTTGGTGCTGGTTTCAGTGGGGCTGGCATTTCAGGTCCCCAAGGCTTCGCAGCCTGCAAGCGTCTCCGCTACCGCCCTCCCACCGCTAACAAGACGGCTCCCAACTCGCCGACGCTCCTGGGAGTCCCCGAAGGGAAGGCACCGGCTCCAGGAGCTAATGTTGCAGCGAGGGAGTCTTTGTACCTGGGAGTGAGCGAGCTGGCACGCTCTCTCTGAAGACACAGACAGTTTCCCCATTTCTGCTAATGTACGCGTGAGCTTCAATACGGCCGGCAGAGGATGAGTCCCAGCTCACGCCACCCCTGCACGCTCGCCGTCCCGAGGGTGCGCCGCTGCCCGACTCTCCCCAGCCCAAAGCGGGATCACTTGTTTCGCAAGGGAAGCGTCGTCAGCCAAGCAGGGACTGCGCCCTCGTGCATAGCGGGGAGGGGGATGGAAACGTTTCAATCATTTTCCTGCTGAAAACAAGACAATATTTCCACCCCCCCCAATGGGAGATGGTCACTGCACGTGGAGCTTGCTCCCCTTGCACCAAGAAATGGCAAACTGGAGCAGGTATAGTCATTTTGGTCCTACGGGACAGTTCTGTTTCTCTGTGAAGTTGGGAGGGGAAGGGGGCCCCGCCGGGTGCAGCAGGGGCAGTTATGAGAAGGGTTTGGCTGAGGTTTCTGGGTGGTTTTGTCTGTTTTCCCTCCGGCTGCTCCAGCTTCTCCGCTCCGGAGGAGTCACCGGGCAGCGACCTGAAAAACGGACCCCTGAGACCCCGGGAGGAATATTTGCACGGTTTGATTCAGTGCCCAAAGGCCTGGGGCACCCTACTAATACCCGTCTCCTCCTGCCCTCTGCAGCTCTTCCAAGCCTTGGTGGTAGTTTTTTCCCCACACGTCTCAGTCTCGCCCCTGAAAAGTTCATGAGCTTGTCCGGGGAAGCAGGGAAGAGGGAGCCCCGCTATCGCCGAGGGGCAGCATCACCCCAACGTCCCACGTGGAGCCAAGAGCAAAACGCCGGTCTTGCGCCTTGGTGCCATTCGACAGCGCTCGGTGCCATTCGACTACCAGCAGGAAAGGGACGGGCTGCAACAAGGACGCGGTCATTTCCAAGCAGAGGCACTAGCAGCAGCGTCGGAGCTCACGCCCGGCCTACCGAGTTCAGACGAACGGCTGATGTTAAAACACCGACACGCAGCGGCTCTCCTTTGCCTCGCAAGCAACGTGCAAGCCTCAGCTCTGCAGCACAGCGCTAGCCGCCCCGGCTCGGAGGCATCGAGTCCGCTCCAGCTTCCTCATTAAAGTTTCCCAGCAACGTCATATAAAACACCCATGTGCGCCTTGCCTTGCCTTTCTTTGTCGTTTAATTGACTCGAGATCAGCATGGGGGAACGAGCAATGACCTGTTGTCCTTCTCATGCTAATATTACCCAAAAGGACAGAGCAAAAATGATTTGTTTTATTTACTGTGCGTGCGCATCTCTGTTAGGCGTATTCATGGCTGAAGAGCGGACATATGTTACCAGATATCTGGGAGGAACTGCTTATCTGTTCGATGCAACTCGAGCACGAGTGGAACAACGGATAAAAGAATAAGCTGGCCCCACCTGCGAGCTGCGTACCAAGCAGCCTGCTTCCCCTTGGGTGGCGAGGGTAAGAAACCGTGCGTGCGGACACTGACGGCAGGACGCCGCAGAGCAGCTCCATCCAGGCTACTTTACACCAGCTGAGGAGGGAGCCAGACCCGCACGCTCTGCACGCACGCTGGGCTCTGGATACCGAGGCCCTTTGCTTTCCTCCTGCTTCAAGTTGCAAACACGCGAGAGCGTTCAGCTCTGAACCACGAGACGGTCTGGAGAAGGACTGGATTTAGAGCCTGTTTCTTTTCCAATATATTTATGTTGCTATAAGTATGCTTTCTAGCCCCTAGCTAACTGAAAGGAGAGCAGGGTCCCGAGGAAGCTGGATGAAAAGTTTGGTTTCTTCTGCGATCTATATGGGACCTAAATGAAGAGACATTCAGCTCCAAGAAGGCGTCCGAGCTGGCTGCCAGCAACAGTCTGGAGGATGCTGCAGGCCTCGGGAGCGCTCCTGGTCATCTGTATGGCGTCAGCTGCTCGCCAGGACCATGGCAAGCCCATGCGGCGGACAGTGGCTGCAGGTGCTCCAGGACCCCTGGACAGTCCCGTGCTCTGGCTCTGCAGCAAAACGCAGCCCACGTCCCCGGTCGGTGCGAGGGGACACAGCAGCATCTTCCCTGTGTGAGATGTGGGGAACGCTCCCCACGGCCGGAGCCCGGGGAGCCCTGGCTCAGTGCCCTGCGATGGGCAGGGAAGCAGCTCCTCGCGGCTCCTGCTACGGCAGGTACGAGTTCGCTGCACTGCTTTGCAGCGAGTCCTTACGAACACAGCTTTTCTTCGCCTGCGGTTGTTTTGGAGGCACCCCTGCTTGCACCGTTCAAGGCCGAGCTGCTAAAGGCTAATGACTTAAATGAGAGCGCTGCATGCTCTGTGCCAACCCACCTCGTTGCCAAATGCAGCTGCAGGGTGTGGGTCTTCAGTGCCTTCCAGACACTCCCATGCACATGGTTTCCAGTTGCCTTAATGAGCTGGTTTCTCCCTGGGTTCATGCAGGTGGCCTTGTTTGGAGGGCAGGGAAGGCAGCTTCACCCCAGCACGTGCCTCGCACAACCCTGCAGTCAGGAAGGAGCAAACCAGCTGCAGGACCTGGAGGCAGCACGAAGAGGAGCTACGGAGCAACCCCGAGGTCTGAACCAGAGCGTGGCTGGATCCCCCCGCCTCGGCCAGCTAGGGCTGGGGGTTTTGCAGAGGCAAACCCACGGACAGCAGACCCAAGGAAGCGATCCCTCTGGCTGGATATTGCATTGCCCAGGGGAGCCGCAGAGAAGACCAGGAAAGGAGAGCGGAGAAGGGACGAGCAGTTAGCGCCGCTCTGACACCCTGCCCCAGCGGGGACCAAACCGCCCTCAGCTCTACGGGCACCCGGGAAAACATCGCCCGTGCCTGCCACCAGCACAGCGAGGAAGGCGGCCTACGAGCAGGGACTTGGGAAGCAGGGATGTAGACGATGCTCGACGGTGCATCCTTTACATCGCCACCACCGAGACTCGTTCCTTGTACCACAAACGGCCTTTGCGCGGCCCTGCTGGCACCACCTCAGCTCAGCCTTTGCTGGGACATGCCTGTCACTTTGCCTTCGTCCCCAGCGAGCGGTTTCCTCGGCTCGGGTGTGTGCATCGCAGGATGCACGTGTGTCATTGCTTACAACGCAATGCAAAAGCCACCTCTTACATGTGCAAAAACACAGCCCCGCAATAGGACTCCTCAGCACCACCGCGCTCGAAGAACCCCTTCCCATCTCTCTTTTCTAACTCGCCGCCTCGGCACTGACAGCGCGACAGGCAGAACTAGGTCAGATGCAAAAAAAAAATCGCAAACCTCTTAACTGGGAGAGAAAGACAAGTGAGAAATAGAAGCAGACAGCCCGTACGGTCTCCTCGAACCCGCAAGCAGAAGAGGGCTGCCAAATCATGATGTACGTGCTATCTCTACCCCCAGACACATCTGAGAAGGCACATTGCTGCAGTCTGCTGTGTGTGACCTGCTCATTCACTTCTTCATAGGCAAGGACCTTGCCTGCGATGCTAAAAGTGTTGCTAGCTTCAATCCTGGACCAAAGCAGCAAGAATTTCAGGTTCCTGGCTAATCCGCTTGCATGTCGGGAGCAGAGACCGTGCGGCCGACGGCCGAGCTAGCGACGGTGCCTCGGGGGTGTTTCGCTCTCCCCCTTTCGACAGTCAGCATTGCAGAGCCGTGCGAACACCTGCGTCTCTTCAAGGCAGCTGCGCTCTCCTCTGGCGCGAAACACTTCCAAGAGAGATTATCGTCTCGGTGAGGCGGCAAGGGCAGGGAACCTACATTTCACTCAGGTTATCTGATAAAGATGCAGTGAAAACAGAAGTCACCTGGGAACCTATTCAATCGACGCTTAATGAACGCAAGGGGAATCAAACAAGAAGCACGTTTTTAGGTAGTATGTCTTATTAACATTCGCCAAAAAATTACCAAGTGAAAGCCTTGCTTTTTGGAGTATTTCCTAGACCCTCATGGCCACAACAACCCTCCAACCCTAGGGAAATCAAAAGCAGCGGACCAGGACTTGCAAGGAAGACGGTGTGGTATGCAAAGACAGATAGCATTGGCCATATTTTTTCCTTTACCTTAAGAGACTACGCCAGATTTTCATGAGTGACGAGTGGTTTGGGGCACCCAGATCTGTCATGGGACCCGATTTGCAGAAGTTTGCTGATCTATACCAAATCAAGCTCTTTTATGACATCTAACATCAGCCACCCAACATCGCTGGTCTCTGCGGACCCTCTGGGCCGATCCTCTCGGCACAGTCACGGGGCACGGCCACAAGTATTGTGTGGTTTATAGCCAGGCTCGTCATACCGCTACCCTCTCCACATAGCAGAATGAATATCTGTTCGTCTGCAGCGACACAAAGCAGCAGCAAGCCTCCAGCTGTGGCCTCGCAGACGAAGTCCATCCCATGTGAAATCAGACTAACCGTGCAGCGCCAACACAAGCAAACACTCCTTTTTCTCATGTCAGCACTGCCGCTGCTTCTTGTCAATGCTGACTTGAGACGCTGGACGTTTCCCCGCACAAAGCATGAGATGGCCATGCGTGATTTCACTCCCGTTTCGACGGGGTGCAGTTCACACGTGCCCCTCCTGCCTGGTTCCTACACGAGCCTTGTACGCTAGCTCTGCCCACGGCTTTGAAAAGAGCCGCCGCGTCTCCTTCCCTTGCACTTGCCGGCGCCGGCGTCGTGTGCTGGTGCATCCGAACAATGGTGATTATTATTTCCGAGTTAAGAGCGAGTCCCAAATGCTTATTTTTATAGACCTTGGATGCATTTGCCAGGAGCCCAGGAACAGTGCTCAAGCAGTCGTTTAATTTATGCAGGGTGATTAAAAAGCAGGGGTTTTCTGCTGACCTAGTTGTGCACTGCAGGATGTTTTATCTAATGCCACAGCTCTGCTTTCTCTGACTCGGGCCTGCTTGTAGTCACCGATGCCATTTCCACCCTGAGTTGGGCCAACACATCTTCACCGGTGACGGACCCACAACCCTGCCCTGCGTCTTCCCACAAACACCACCGACGGCAACGCCTGGCCCATGGAGGCCCCGTGGGCTCCCCGCCTCCGCTCCGGTCCTTGCTCCATTGCACCAGCACAATTCAGGCAGTGCACGGCCCTTCCTCCTGCCAGATAACATGGCCAGGACGTTGAATTGTGGCCCGCACCGCTCAGTGAGCCAGCCCCGTCCAACAACCAGCTCCCCCAGGACTAGACACTGGTGCCAGCAGCATGGCGCAGCGGTAATAAATACCTGGTGGAGCCATCCCTGCTCCCATGGCCTCTCGGGGAATCGCTGGGGATCCCCAGGTGGTTTCTTCCACCAACCGAGTTTCCTTGCTGCAAGGCTACACCGGCTCAGCCAGCAGCCTTCTCCCCAAGCAAGCTGCATTAGAGAGGAGCACTTTTCCCCTCCCTTTTCTCTGAAGAGAGGAGGAAATGCAGGAGATAAGAGGGCTCGTGGTTAAAGCACCATGCTGGGATGCAGGAAACCTGGGCTGTCTACTCATTGCTGCCACAGGCTTCCTGCGTGACCTTCAGAGAGAGTTTAAATCCCAGGCGCCGTTTATCTGTTGCTGTCACAAAGCTCGCTGCAACGGAAAGAGCGCCACGGAAATAAAAACAAGTTCGCTTGCTTTTCCACTGCGCTTTCTTTGTGCTCCCACAGGCCACTCCGCTGTTTCCCCACCCGTCCTCGGTGCCCACGGGACCCCTCTTGAGCGCGTTACACGCATGTCTAAATGCCCACGGGCTTGGTGCAGTGGCAGGCATGTCTCCCGTGCTTTGCTCAGGGCTTTTCTAGGGCAATGCCAGAGGAAAAAAAGACTTTTTTGTAAAAAGCAGTAAAAGATGACTGGCGCGCTAGGGCAGGAACAAGTCCTGATGCTACCTTAAATGCTTTCCCCCTCCCTGCCAAACTGGCGCGGGGCAGACTTTAACCCCAGTGGAGGTCATTTTCCTGTACGCACGGCCCACGGGACCGGCTGCCAACTCGAGCATCTGAAGATGATGAAGGAGGCCCCCAAAACCTGACAGTGCCTGCCTGAGAAATCCTGAGATAGTCAAATGATAATATATAATGGGGTCTGTTCACCTGACGCGGGAAAGACTGGACTGACGAAAGCCCGGGCATTTCGAGAGCCTTGCAGTAAGGTCGGGGGATCAAGGAGCCAGGAAAGACCCCGAAGCCCTTTCTGTTGGCACTAAAGCACAACCCGGCCCAGCACAACCTGCAGTAATTACTGTTTGCTGCCTGATTTGGCTTCAGCAAATAAAGCTGATATTATTTAACAGAACAGGCTCTATTGCAAAAGATCTCATTACGCTCTGTTTTCCATTTTAATGTTCTTGTAGCGGTGAACTTAGAGAAGTCTAATTTATTGCAAGGCATCTTCATTTATTATGATTCGTGGAGTGCTTTTCATATCTTGTCGAGCTGACAAAAGAGCAGCGCCTCATTCAGTACGTGCGGCACTTGGACAAATGGTATCGGGGAGAGTGATGAAGCGACCGTCTCCGAACAGTCAGTTTTCTTTGTCTAATTCACGCACCCGTCTTTAGGTAAGTGTGAGATGCCGGCGGCTCCGGCACAATGCTGCTGACAGGCAGCCTGCGCCGATGGATGGGCAACCGAGGAGACATTCAAAGTGGTGGTTTGGTTCGTGTTTGATGCCACGGAGCTGGAGCAAGGGCCCTGGCATCTTTGCAGGAGGGCCTGCCCTTCCCTCAGGAGCTGGCACCAGGCCCAGCACAACAGAGCCCTAATTGCATTTGGGACCGGCAAGCGGTCCTGCCCTTCTAATAGCAACACTGCATGGTATCATCCTAAGCAGAAATTAGTCTTGCAAGTTCATGCTTCTTGCCCTGCTCCTTCTTGGTTGGGATGCCAGGCGGAAAGGGGGCTTTGGAAAGGACTTTCCTGCCTGGATTCTGCAGAGGACAATCCTCACCGCTTGAAACTGCATTTGCTTAAACTGCTGATCACTGTCGGGTGGCACGGCCCGCCCAAACCCCCCGGGCCGGCCGGCACGCTCACGTGGCCAGACTCTGTAAGGGCCTGCGTGCTGCTGGGAGAGGATTTCCTCTGCGAATCCTCGAGACAGTCGACTTCAGACTCAGTATGTTGCTGCTCCAAGGACTAAGAGTAGGTCGACCTGTCTGCCAACCTGTGTGTCTGAGTGCTTATGGTCACGGGGATTCGATACTATGCCGTCCTTGCCCTGTTCCCCAGCTATGAGGGGTTAGTTTCCAGGCTTGGGGCTGGTCCTAAGCCCCCTGCAATCAATGGACATTCCCCTGCGCACTGGGCTGCCTGTTTTCCCAGCTCGTTTTGTTGGGCTATTGATCGCTCGGGGCTCGGCCAGCCCGCAAGCGGAGTGATGGCTCCGTCAGCTGAAGTAACGAACCATGGAGTTAATAATCATGACCGAGTGGCCCAGACGACCTTGCAGTCTCTTCCCTTCCTCCAGGTTCGTGGTCCCTTCCCCTGTGCTGCTCGGGAACTGGCATTTTTCACCTGATCTGGAGATTTTGGAGGACGAGGGCATTCTCAGCTGGTGCAAATCAGCGTAACTCCACCAAAGAGGATGAAAGGCGTGCCAGCTCACGCCTGATGAAAACGGGCCTTTGCTCCTCATATTTCACTGGCTGGTTGTTGCACAGTCAACGGCCATCCATTATCTTCATACGATTTTGGCCATTGCAAGAGAAGAAATGTTTTAAAATATATATGCAAAGCTATGCATATACACATACGCATATACATGTATGTGAGGACCTCAGGTTTTGGTCTTAAAAGTATGGGGTTTGGTTTGGTTTGGTTTTTTAACTGCTGCAACCTCTATGCAGTTCAAGCAGGAGACGGACTCTCCAAATCCTCCCTTCCTCCTGACTGAATTAATGTTTTATAAACTCTGTGGAACATGACTAAACACTACATGAGTCGCTTGAACCAACCTAAATTGCAAAGATATTACTGGTGAATGAGGTAGCGCGGGCAATGCTATCGGGAACCGCAGTCCTTCCAGCAGAAATAGTCTGTCACGTGCTGTTTGGAAAAAAAAAAAATCAATGGGACGCTTGTTCCCACAGCCCCGCAAGCCACAGCCAGAAACCCGACGGCGTCTTGCCCACCTGTTCAACTCGCCGGGCGGGAGCCGGGGACAGGGAGCGTCTGTCTGCAAAGCTCCCGGCAGAGTCGAAGCGAGGCAGCCGCGAGGATTACCAATTTCTGGGGTCACTGGGTGAATGAAAGTCTTTCATCTCACAGCAGGCTCAAATAACCTTTATTTCTAACCGTAAAATGATAAAGTGGAAAGAAACTGTTTTGCTCCTGGGTTTCCTTCAGGTTTTTCAAGATGAAACTGGATGCTCATCTTGCTGGGATCCTATGACCCCAGCTGATGTCCTGCCCTTTGGGCGGGGGGCTGGACTCGATGATCTTCCGAGGTCCCTTCCAGCCCGAATGCCTATGAAATCTATGAAACCTATGAAATTTTCCCCTTCAAGAAAACAAAAATACAGAGCGAGTCTACAACTAAAACATTCGGGCTTTTAAAATACTGGAGGTTATTTCCCAGCTCAGACAATGAGGCAAAACCCAAATGTGCATTTTTGGGCGATGGCAAGCGGACTGCCTCCAGTCGGCCTGAACTTCCACACCCCGGTAGCGGCGCCCCGCCGAGCCGTGCAGACGGGGCTGTCCCCCGTGCCCAAATGCCACCGTTAGGAAAGCACAACAGAGGAGAGTTAAAGCTGTTTCAACCAACATTAACTACCCTGTAGATTTCCACTGGGAAATCTGCCAGTAGCTGCAGAGCTCATGCTGTGAATAGCAATTGTTCCCTGGCTCCTGTTCAGAGCTGCATGGAACGAGGTGCGCGCACGAGGAGCCATTTGCAGCGCAAAACAAGAAGTTTACCGGCCTTACAAAACGGAGGAACAAAACAGTATATTATTCGGCGTGATCTAGTGCCACGCACCCACACCTGCCCCCCTGTGTGCAAACAACCAGCTTCCCAGCGCGGGGCGGCTCCGAGCCCTCCTGCCACGGACAACCTTCAACTGGAGAAGAAAAGGCAACGGGGTTGCTGGGGGGGAGCGGTTTACAAGGCAGGACCCCCCCACACACACCCCAAGCCTCGCAATGCTTTCCCTGCGATGGAGCTGAACAGAGAGGCTCCAGTTGCTTCCAGCATCCCAGCAGGGGTGTGAGCTGGGATTTCTGGCAGGGCCCGACCTTGGTTGCTGTGAAGACAGGGGGCTCCGAGCAGGTGCCTTCATCCATTCTCCTGGCCTCGTTTTGCTTTACAATTAGTCTGAAACCAATTAAAAAGTCAACATGAAAACCGCATCGAAGAGACAGAACCAGCTTTGTGACACTGGGATGATTTGTGAAGGACTAACAATGGTAATGCTACTAACGCGCCCTTCAAAACCGCCAAGCCGGCGCGAGAAGCACGCCGCAAAGAACAGACGAACATTCACCGAGCAGACCACGACCGGCCCGACGGGACAGACAAACAGCCGCGACATGGGATCAAGTCTTTATCCCTTGCAACCCTCAAGTTCAATGGACGTTTTACGTGTAGACCTCCAAAACCTTCCACGTTTGGCCCGGGCACTGGGAAAGCACGAGCTGCAGTCTCTTAGAGGCAGCGTCAGTAAATGATACAGCTCTCTCGACAGTGGCCTGGGGAAGCAACGTGTCCTGATGGAAGATAATTGCAGGTAAAATGCCAGTGAGAATAAGCAGTTGGTGCAATTGCTCTAAGGTTTTGCATAGCTCTGTATTAAAAGATATGGTCCCACTGGCCGCGTCACGGGCACAGCGGTCCTCGGGACACGTTAACGCCAGGCAGACTTTAGGCCCGTTCTCACCATGCATGGAGGTACGGCGAGGTACGGCGCTGGAAGATGGATCAGCGATCTGGCCCTGGAGCTCTTCAAGTTTCTCATTTCTAAAAACACACGAGTCTTGGTAGTGAGCAGTGCGGCAGAGGTGTATGGCTGTTCAACTCCGCAGGCAAGACGCACCAACGGAGCAGCAATAGCGGTCCAGCCTCTACAGACAGCATTGCTGCTGCACCGGTGATAATGCCGGGAGTCCTACCCATGAGCCTGGCGGCCGTCTCTCACCGGCCTGCCCCATCCACGCAGCAAAACCATTGCTAAACTCCTTGGATGAGGTGGGCTGGTACTGCCCCTGCACCACTCAGCGGGAGTTTGGCCTCCGTTTTAGTGGGGAGCTGGCCTGGGCCAAGTCCCTTTGCCCCACGGAAGAAAAGGAGTGATGCATGTGGCTAATGAAGCCATTTTGCATGCTTGCTAGGTTGGGTATATCTCGTTCACAAAACTCTTTGCTGGCTGTGCTACTTCTGCATTGCTCCTCAACGCACAGCAAAGACGCAGACATCATAACCCAGCACGACGATCTGTGGCATAATGTACCCGTGTGATTTCTCTCTTCCACTCCACTGTCACAGACGGCGGTAATTTCCCCTGCATTCAGGCACATATCTGCATAGGCCAGAGACGGCGCTTCAATCGCTCTCTCCCAACCATTATTGTTTAGTGCCTTTCATCTTCCCTTCCTGAAACCCCAGGGTACTGCTAAGATGTATGCGCATATCCTAAAAGAAATGACAGGTTTACATATAGAGCAGCAATTTAAAAACCTCTAGGACCAGAAGATTACACCTTTATACATTTAGAGATGATGCGGTGATTGTCACCTAGCGAGACTTGGTGGACTTCATTTTCCCCCGAGCAGGGAAGTTCAGGGAGTTGCCCCCGGCTTTCCTGCAAGGACTTGGAAGTTGCTGCTGCTAAGCGCTCCGACGAGGGGAGCTTATCTGCTCTCGCTGAGGACGGACTCCATCCTTTTAAGAAAACCTGCGTTCCCTGCACACAGTATAGTGGTCATCTTGACGTGGGAACATGGGATCGCAGGGCTGGAAGGGGCACCTGCTGCAACCCCCTGCACAAGTGCAGAAATGCCGCTCCTGGAGGGTACCGTTTGCAGACAGCATGGTCCAAACCACTTCGTGCCAGCTGCTGGTAGCACTACACCTGGTTTAGCTGAAAGCAATATATTCTGGCTATTTTAAGAGCAATTTTCTAGAGCAGGAAGACGTGGTATATGAAAAGCACCCCCTCAATGAGAATTTATAGAGATTAGGTGAGGTATAGAGATTAAGTGAACACCCCCGGCAAGGATTCAGGATGATTTCTGTTTCATACGCAGCATGCTCTGCTAAAATAAGTCTGCAATTACCCTAGCCGGAAAAGACATAGTAGCAAAATGGTCTGGTACACACATCTCTCTTGACCTTTGTCATGCGTGCTGAAGTTGTGTGATTCAGAATACAAATTTCAATGGGCAGGCAGCTGTCTTTCTTGTCTGTAAACTGCTCAGTAAACCCATCTCCCTCTGTAATTAATAACCATACCAAAAATAGCTGCAACTTCGCATATCTCTGGGCAAAAGCACCAGTTGCCATGTCTCCATTTCTTTCGGTAATTATCAGCAAGTGTCACAAGAAGTACATAGCCGTCCAGTGAATGACATGATAGGCAATGAGGAGCACTAATGACATTGTCTCAATAGCAGAGCCCTGCGAGAACGACTGCATTTCTTCACGATGTCATCTTAGCATCAACAGAACTGATTGCCAAGTTCATGCCCAGTGCCATTGCTCGTCTGCTTCGTTAATCTGGCCACTTGTTTTGCTAAGACCAAAGCCACGGGCACAGCCTCTGCTGTGCATCCAGAACAGGGCCCGGGCGTGCTCACCCGTGCCCCAAGGCCTCCAGACGGGACAGTCGCGCTCTTCCTCGAGGCAAGTCTCTGGATGCTTCACAAGAAACCGCAGCCCATCGTTTTCATAAAAGTTGTTGCGTTTGTTTAGGATTCCCCTGCTGGGACTTCGTCCTGCTTGGACCCTTTCCGCAACGACGCCAAACCCCTGCAGGGAGGCCGAGGACTACCCACACGCGCGGGGAGACTGCTTGGTCTGGCCCTCCTCGGGACAGGACGGCGGAGACGTGCAAAACACAACTGCATAAGACAGACCCTGTTTCTCTCTTGCAACACCTACAGCGCCAGGTGCTAATCCCCTCCCACACGGACCTACCACTTGACTGGCTCCGGCCAACTCTTCAAAGGCTCCCGGACGTGGATATTCACAGGCTTGCGGCCAGACGGGTACTGATGAAGCCCGGTGCCCTCGTTACCGTTTCTGTAGGCAGACCTCTGAGCAGTCACTGAATCCGCTTCTGTGAAGGACGCCCCCTGAATACCTGCCCGTGCACGAATGACGGGAGCAAGCCCCCGAGGAGAGCTACGTCCCTCAAGTCAAAGGAAGCATTGCTCCTAATTTAGACGCGTTTCTGAATTCAAGTCCCAGTTCTCTGTGTTACCGTAGGCCATCGTATTGTTATTACAGCTCCTCTTCTAGCAGTCAGACAGTGTCCTAACTGCAACAACGGTGACATTTAAACCCGTGCAGGCAAGAGCGTTACTGCATTACGCCGAACGCCAGGAGACGCGTGCTGTTGCCAAGACGTGGACATTTCAGGTCTTTGACGAGATGTGGTCCTTTCCACAGAAACGGCGTCCGGGGATGCTGGAAAAAAGCAGAGTACAACAGCGAGAGCTAACGCCTTGTCACCTGAATGACCGCGTCCTTGCAGGGCCTGAGGTTTCATGCGAGCCAGTGTCCACAAAACTGCTGTTACCTTTCCAGCCCCTGGTCCACGGGGGCGGAACGGGAACGGGAACGGGAACGGGTGCCGGCACGCTCTCCGTCCTGAACCGGTCCTTGTCTAAAGCGAAGGGAGGGACCGGCTGTAGGGTTAAGGGCTCCCTTCAAGGAAGATGCTGGGTGAAATGCCTGGAGAGCTGAAATGGCTCTTGGTCAGCAAGCTCTCTTCCAACCACCACGCAAAACAACACCATGTTAACAAGCAGAGCCACGGCGTGGACTGGCACACCGGGTGAGGTGGAGGCAGTTCCCAGCTGACTTGCCCCCGCCAGGAGAGATGACAAGAGGGAAAAAAGACCGAGCCTCTTGAAACGAGGGCGGATAAAAGGGCGATGCTCCCCACAAACGGCCCAGGCTCCTTGAATCCATCGAGGTGAAGCCCAGGGCTGCCCCTCTCCCCGAGGCAGGTCAGATCATTAGGAAAACCCTCATCCATGCACAGCTGGAATTTGCTCCACGGGGAGCCACTAATGAGGCCGCTACATCGACGTAAAGGCTACAAAGCTGTCCCCAACACACGCCAAAAGTCAGGTCGTTCAGTCCCTCCAAGGGTGGCCCTGGTACCGCAGCCCGTCCCAGCCTGACCAGCGCCTCCCCAAATTACCAAGACGCACGAAAAACCAGCAGTAATTTAAGACAACCCAGCCGAGTTTGCCTCTGGGATTTGCTCATACCTGAAACAGAAAGGAAATTTCAGGGCACGAGGGTTGAAGAAATAATTAGAAATGAATAATATATCATTGAATTGGCTTTCTCCTGCTTGCAAACTATTCAGGAGCAAATCACCAAGCTGTCACATTTATTCATTACTCAGAATTATGCATGCATTTCCTGGCAAAAATAAATTCTTCTTAGGTGAGTGACTTGGAAACAGTTAGTTGCAGATGCACAGTATTCAGACATCTACATGTGCACTCCATTTGTTAATTATGCCGCTTCTGTTCCCTGACTAGATGAGTTATGTAACCTATACTACCCGATAAAACATGAATTGCCCGTTTCAGATATGACAATCAAACATACAAACTGAATTACATCGCCAGCAAAAGGCACTATTTTAAATGTGTGTTGTTTGCATCTATGTGAGAAAAGCTGAAGCCTTCAAATGAGCTGTAGCTATAGAGAGACCAAGAAGAAAAATGTTGTGTTTAGAGTCAAACTCGAATTCACATCCAAATTAAACCGAGTATTAGCAGAACTCTTTCCCCTTTAATGCTGTTCACTGATATTTTGAACCCAGGGAATACCGGCCAAAGGCAAAGCGGACACGACCCTTTCAGATACAGCTCCACTGCTTCTTGAAAATGCTCTTGTAAAGGCGACATCTCTTCTAGATTAGGGAAATTATTCAGGTCCTTGAGATTAGGCATTTTAAATTTATGTTTTACTCCAAACTACACAAATTGGCCAGATGGAAGGGATCATGTTCCTGGATGCATGGACCTGCTTTCAGTGTTCCCGACACGGTTATGTCTTAGGTAGTCTGTACAAAGCCAAATCTTGTTGGGTTACAAGAACAGAACAAAGCACTTTTAAAACCGGCAGAGTATAACCACCGTGGCATTGACTTGTCAAGTTGAGCCAGAGAAAAGTCCACTGCCTTATTCGGTGGAGTTGAGACTGGAGAAAATCTGTATAAGTGAGATATAAAACTAGACAATAGAGGAATATTGTAACCGCCAAAGACTTTTAACTGCAATAGCATCAGTAAAAAAATATATTACGTGTCATCAAAAACTTCCAATATAATTTTAGATAAAATCTGTTGCTAGAAATATGGGTCCAAATGAGAGTTTTTGACACTGCTGCTACTGGAGGTAAAACGACTGCATCGGCCTCGTCCGTCAAAACGACTCCTTTTCAAGCAAAATCTCCGAGACTCCTCGAGTCCCGATGCGTGGGCAGAACGGGAATCCTCGTTCCGCCGCTGAAGCAGTCCGTGCCTGCAGAAGTCAACAAAAACATCACTTTGGGTTCGCTGGGCACTGGATCAAGGTGACGAAGAGACTTCACACTTTTGTCGGTGCTTCAGGATTTCTCTCCGTGAATTTAAGCAGAGCTCAGGATGAGCTAGCGCAGTTTTGTAGTGGACACATGCGACATCCTGATGGGCGATGAGAAACCCCGCTCCACAGGCGGCTGCGTGTGCAGGGAGGACTATTGATTTACTTAAAAGGGAAAAGACAGAAACCTGCAGACACGTCCAGTCCATTAGGGCTCATCAAATACCGGCTGAACACAAACTCCTGATAGGAGCTGCGCGCAGATGACGCGTTGAACAGGCGTCCCGAGGGCACCGGGGCCCAGACACGTGCAGCCTTCCCCGGAAAGGCTCCGGTCTTCGTCATTAGCACAAGCGCTTGTGGCAGGGCTACAAGTACCAGCTCTGCAGGATCAGGACCATAATGCATACCCTTGCACAGCAGTGCTAGGACTCCTTTGACCCATAGCATGGACCCATTGGGCAACTTAAATGATGGGGATCACTGTTAAATATACATTCGTTAGGCGAAAGACTCAAAATGAATTCAGCTCACACTTGGCAAAGTTATCAGATGCCGGGCCTTCCAGCGCACCTTATGCCAGGTACTGTCATGTTGTGCTGCTTGGAAGTTGTCCAGCAAACCAGACTTTAACAGGAAAATGCTAATTTGCTGAGCCTGAAAAGTTTCCCCTGAAGCGTCTGGGGTTTGATGCAGAATCCGGGGTACGGCTCTCACAGATCCGACGCCTCCAGGGTGCGCAGCTCCGGGTCAGCCCCTCCATGCAGACTGCCTGGGCCTGGGGAGCAGATGCTTGCAGGGCACATCTACCAGGCACCCTGTCTCGGGCAGGGACCACGGGATCCTGGGTCTGCGACTCCCGGGCAGGTAGGCGCTCTGCCGCGGAGCTGGGAGCCCAGTGCTAACCAGAGCCGCGGCAGTGGGATCCCATGGTGCAGTCTAATCCAGACGTGGGGTGCAGCCAAGCCATCTGGATCCACCCCTGCCTAACACTGCAGCGGACCAGCTGCTTCTCCTGTGGATAAGAAAGCAAGATTTGGCCCCGAGATGCCTGTTAGGGACTGAGTGCACATTGCCACCGCCCTGGTTGCCAGCCAGGCTCCTCGAGTTCCCCCGAAGGCTCGTGGTCTCTCTCTAGGCCACGTTCAGCTCTCATGCCAGTGCCACCCCATACATTTTAATGGCTCGAGTCCTCACTTCTGGTGGTGTCAGCGTGGGCAGAGTAGGGCCCAAGCTCTCTGGCTGCGTGCAGACACGCACGGCCGAGCGACACTATACATGCCGTGCTAACTTCCAAATAATGTTTCCAATTAGGCGCGTGAAGAGGCCACTTCTTAAAGCTGATTTGAAAGCTTGAAAGTGATTGCATAATTAGGACAACTTCAATCAAGTCTTACAAAATACCCTGGATGCGGCTTAGCCAACCGAGGCACCAGAAAGCAGTTTCGTGCAAAACAGGGTTTGCTAGCTCTCTCTCCGCAGGCAGCCGGCACGCTGGCTCAACCGGCCCCAAAACCCTGCTCAGAGAAACGCCGGTTCAGCGCATCCGTTTCGGAAGGAGGAAATGCCTGTGAAACATCCCCCGTGTCCACTCCAAGAAGTTACGTGCTTGCAGCTGTGAGCCTTCCTCTTCTTCAGAGCATTTCTCAACTCAGCAAGGCTCTCCAGCACCTGCTTAAAGCTTGTCTGGACAAAGGCTGTTGGCAGATCTACTCCGCTGGACAGCACAAGCAGTGGTAAACAGCACGCCTAGTCCCTATTTCTAGCTTCGTTAGCAGCTCTTTTAATGGGAGACTCATTTGAAGGACAGATCCTGTCCTTGCCCCCAAAAGCGTCAACACCTCCTCTCCGCCCGCTGAACACACGAAGCCAGGTACAAAATGCACCGTGGCTATTTCTACCCCACCCGTGCCCCCTCCAATGAAGACGTGAAGCCAGGTAAAAATACACCTTGGCTCGTTCTGTGTCCTCGAGTTAAATACAGATGCTGAGGCTGCTGCTCTCTCGGTCCCAGGGGGCCTGTCTGCATCCGAAAATGTATGCATCTGCTGTAAGTGTTTTTCTGGGTTGCAACTTAATGCTCAGCACTCTGTGCAGTCGAAGATTTATTCTTCTGAGAGCTGGCCTTAAATTAGGAGACACTTACCATCTCCCTTCCTTGGCCCCGTGCCACTTCGCGGCATGGCTCTTTCTAATGGCGTATGACCAAGAGCAGCACGGATGCGACTCTTACGGGGAGGAGCAGAAACCGGTGACAGGCTGAGGTCTGCTTTGGAGAACCCCTTAGCTCTCCGTCAGGAAGCCGCTGCAGGCCAAGACCCAGGATGACTGCCTGGGGGCAACCAATGCAAGCACCGGGAGCAGGCTCACCCTGCAATTATTTCCAAAGCAAGGAAAGCAAAACCTGCAAAGGGTTGTGCTGGCTGATGTGTCAACACGGCAGGGAGCAGGCTTGACTTGGGCAGACCGTAGCAGGCTGCGCCATAAGCTCGTGCCTTGCTAGCCTGCCTCCGCTCTCAGTCCAGAACTGAAGCCAGAAAAGACCCCTGGATCGTCCAGTCCAAGCCCCTGAGCATCGCTGGCCATTTCATCTCTCCCAAACACCCTCTCTCAAGCCCAAAGGTTTAGTTAGGGCAAATAAACCCGTGTTAAGAATAAGATATGAACTACATGCAGAAAACAGGCAAGACCAAGGCATCAGCAAGACCCCAGCGCCCTGAAAAGAGAGGGCATGCACCCCGCTGCTGTGCTGCAAGAACTCAAGTCACACCAGCCCTCAGAAACGGGGGCTTGCACCGCTGTGCAGCAGACAACATGCGTCCACACTCCTGCACCCTCTCGCGGCTCCTTCGGAGGCCAGCGAGCTCCCGGGTGCGCTCTGCGCCGCCGGCCCTGCTCCTGCAGCAGAGCCAGGGACTTCTGTCAGCAGGAACAGGGAAGCGCAGGCGAGGCCTGAGAAGCTGAGAACGTGCACCCATGGTCCCAGCAGCCATGCAAAACCCCCCAAAGTCCCTGCCAGTCTGGCCTGGAGGATGATTCCTTCCCAAACCCGACTCTAGAGACCAGCGTGAACCTGATCGTGTGAGCATGACGCATGGATCGCACCCGAGGGGACTCCTTGCTGCCCCCCGGGACACCAGCCCACCAGCTCGGTTCCCCCCCTCAGTTTTGGGGGCTTTGAAGGAAGGTGAAGAAACCCCAGAAGCCAAACTATGTGCCAGGGGAAAACGTCATTCTGCATCATCCCATGTAACTGGCCGAAGCCTCGAAGCATCGGCTTTGGAGAAATGCTTGCCATGTGGATCTGGATGCCTTTTCCAGACCCCAAGCCGGGTAAAGAAGAATTTAGACTAATATCTGCCACTTTGACACAGCCTGATGTTTAGTGACAGCGAGCACCCAGGTGTGTCCCAGAAGTAAGGGAGAACATGGGCACTTGACATTTTAGCAATACTCTGGCCACAGGGATCGTCCCCCAGCTCTCCTTAACCGTAGAGTTTAGTCTGTCCGTATACTGTAAGTATTCTGGAGACATCAGACAGCCACAGGGATAACGATTTCATCAGCATCCGCACATCTGGCTCTTCATGCTACTATGGTGTTTTCCATTTCATGAAAATCCTTTCCTGAAACGCAGCAGTCAAGGGCACTGAAGGTGTTAGAGAAGAAAAAAAAACCCCTCACCTTTTGGTTTCCATTATGCCACCTAGAAAGTAATGATACAGGCAGGGAAAGCTTTTAAGAAGTGCCCTGGGCAAAATGAAATAGGTGACTGACTTCGCAACATCACCCATCATTCCCTGAAAGTAGCTCTTGGCTGTAAAAATACAGCGTTCATAACTCGTTGGGTGATGAGAAGGGAATGAGTCCTGCCGGGACAGCTCTACGGCAAACCTCACGTCCTTCTAAAATGCAGGCAGGGGCATATCTATCATTTTCATGCTGCTTACCCAAGATCAAACACCCGCACCAGCAGAGCTTCGCGACCGTCTCAGCGGCCGGACATAACATGCTTTGCAGGCTCTTCCAGACTACGAGTTGTAGCCGTCCCCAAACTTTGCACTCCTCCTGCCGCGCTTCCTCAGACTGAAGAGAATCCCTAAATAAACAGTAACACAATTATCTATTTTCTTGTAAACAGGTTGTGTGAACTTGCCTTTTAACTTGCACCAGAATCAAATTCAGTGTGATGATAAGAACATGTTGACATAGTAAGATGCGTCTGATGAATAATTCAGTCTGCTAGGAGTGATGCACCAAAAGGGACATTTTTCAGATGACTTTGTGTTGACAGGCCTTGGCGGCCAATATATGTAACACAACAGGAAATGAGTTGGAAAGCCCGTGTGTGTCATCTTTCCAGGTCATTTACTTCTCATCAGTAATAAATAACCTCATGGTTTCATTTAAAATTCCCAACTGGAAAGACTGGAGCATTTTTTACATTGGAAGACAAACGTGTATCAGAATGACGTCAATACCAAGACATTCAAATGAGTCACTATCACACGTCTGACTAACCAAGGAACGGCAAGATTTGTAGGAAGCCACTTCTCAACATGACCACAACATTCGCAGCAACGGGAGGACAAGAAAGATGCTTCCACCTGCCCGTTATCACAACTGTTGCTTCCTGTTAAGCTGGGGAATAACAACAGGTTTCTGCAATGCCTTTAGGTGCCGCTGATCTGGAATTAGAAAGACGGTCTAGAAATAGCGGACTCTTTTTTTCCCCCAATCCTTGCTGAGGCGAGTGCCAACGGAGCCTGTGGAAGCTGCTGGGATCACAAGGATTTTAAGATTTGGCTCAATGATCTGCAGAGCCCTGCACTGGGGACGGAGTAATTGCACGTACAAGCATGGACTGGGACGAGTGCTGCGGAGAAGGACCGGGGCGTCACAGCTGACCACAAGCTGAAGATGAGCCAACACACGCACTTGTTGTCAAAAGCCGACGGTATACCGGGCTCTATTAATAAATCTCACTTGCAAATCAAGGGGAGTGATTCTGCCGCTCGATTCGGCAGTGGTGAGGCCTCGCCTGGAGTCCTGCATCCAGTTTTGGGCCTCCACATCAGGAAGGACGTGGACAGATTGGAAGGAATTTGGCAAAGACCGACAATAATGACGAGGGGCCTGGAAAGCAAGACTTGTGCGGAAGGCTAAAAGAATGAGAGTCATTTAGCGTTCAAATACCTGAAGGGCAATTATAGAGGATGGAGATGGAGTTTTCTTGTGGCCAAGCACTAGGAGCAATGGCCTCGAGCTGCAGCGGAGAAAACCGAGGTTGGAGATGAGGAGAAACTTTCTGGCTCTGAGGGTGACCAAGCACTGGATCAGGCACCTAGGGGCAACGTGCAATCTCCATCCTTGGAAGCGGTCAGTAGCAGACTGGACACACACGGGGCTGGGATGGTTTAATCAGGGCTGGACTAGACCTCGTGAGGTCCCTTCCAACCCTGCTTTCCTCCGATCCTAATACGACCCGGGGAAGCGTCCCAGCTGACACGCAGCAGGTACCAGCCCCACCGACAGCGACGGGCCTGAGGCCACTTGCAGCATTAGAGGGGCTCGCCCACAACCCAATCCCACCAAAGAGCACGTGCGCCCCTCACCACCACCCAGTCAAGGAGGTCTGGACACCTCTCTCGCCGGGGGATGTCCTGCCACAGCACCTGGGTGCCGGGCACAGGACACAGTGCCCCGCGGAAGTCAAGTCCCTGGGACTCTTCCCAGGCAAACGAGGGCCGGAGCCTCATCTCCGTGATCCCCCGGGCATCTTCCAGGAGTAACACGAGACTGGGAGTTTTCCTGCTGACAGCCAAAGCTCAAAGATTATGAAATGAAATGCCCCTTGCCCTTTAATGCAAACCCACACTGTTTGCACATGCTTAAGCACTGTGCTCTTTAGGGAAATAACCTTTTTTTTCTTTTAAGCCAGAGGTTTTCTTTTATTGTTGCTAAGCATGTTCCTATGCAGCAATGCCCATCCGCCGCTCTTAATTAAATTTGTAGCCTACGTAGTAAACCCTGCACACAGACAACGGACCCCGTCGCCCTGTCGGCTGCGGCACTGAAACAGCTCATAAAGTGGGAGCACAAGCTCCAATCTTCTTGGAAATTCAGGGAGGCCCAAAGCATGAAAACAAACTGCAGGTAGAGAAAGCAATCCCGTTCCCTCCCCACACAAAAGCCCCCAAATCCCGCTGCGAGATGCCTGACCGCCCAGGGCACTGGGCAGAGGAGCATGGGCTGGGCTCAGGGATGAGCACTCCTCCAGGGGTTTGCCTACGGAGCAGTTAGGCACCGGGGATCTGGCCCTGCCGACTTGCAACGAGATGTTTTCAGGAGGCGAGAAACGGGGCGGCAGTGCAATCTTGGAGAGGAGGCAGGCGTCTCCCTCCACCGAAATGGGCAACTCCATACTTTGGGACACCTCCTCCCTGGGTGCACACCTGCATCATTGCACAGCTAAACACCA